>NC_022032.1:3019892-3041018 GCF_000317375.1 Microtus ochrogaster
CTTCTTCTTCCTCTCTCTCTCTCTCTCTCTCTCTCTCTCTCTCTCTCTCTCTCTCTCTCTCTCCATAGCAACCACCTGCACTATTTTACATTCCCACCAATGGACCGTGAGAGCTTCATATCCTTCCTTGCCAACTTGTTATTTCCTGTTGTTATTATTTTTGGCTGGTTCTTGTTATTTGTAGTTTTGTCTGTTTTGATAGCAACCACCGTAATGGTAGTGAGGTGTTATATCCCCAGGCCTTTGATTTGCATTTCCCTAAAGAGCTGTGCATTGAGCTCTTAGCCCAGTGTATTGGCTAATGTCTACTATTATTCTTTGGGATGACAACTGAGCTTAGAAGAATGAACAGGGCTACTATGGGGAGGGATAAGCAGGAATTATCAAACAGAAGGGATAGATTAACTAAATCCCCAGGGTCTAAAAATAAAATGACTGGGGGGCGGGGTAGATGACTCAACCTTTAAGAGCACCGATTGCTCTTTCCAGAGGACTCCAATTCAATTCCCAGCACACACATGGTGGCTCACAACTGTCTGTAACTTCAGTTCCAGGGCATCTGACACCCTTATACAGACATACGTGCAGGCAAACATCAATGCACGTTAAGATAAGAATAAATAAATCGGGGCTGGAGAGATGGCTCAGAGGTTAGGAGCACTGCCTGTTCTTCCAAAAGTCCTGAGTTCAATTCCCAGCAACCACATGGTGGTTTACAACCATCTGTAATGAGATCTGGTGCAGAATACAGTATATATAATAAATAAATAAATCTTAAAAAAAAGAATAAATAAATCATTAAAATGTTTTTAAGTGGCTAACAGGCTGCTGTGAGGCTGGAGGACACATAGACTGGGGTCAGTCAAAAGGCCTATGCATGTCATTGGAGCGGAGGGTGGCTTATTCTCTGATTGGTTAGCATCCACTAGACATTACTAGCACCTTAAATGTTAGACACAGACCAGACCATGCCAACAATGCCAAGATTTCTCTCTGCTAGAACTCTGAAGGTAGGGTGTATCACTCTGAATCAGGATACATAAACAAAACAAAATACCACTCTTTAGCGCTCAGTCAGAAAACACGAACCAACAATAAAAACCAATTGCAGCTAACCTAAGGAAAAGAGAGCCAGTTGGGGAAATTGCTGAAATGAGCATGGGCTCAAGTTGCCTAGATTGCATGAGGCTTCACAATAATAGCAATAATAAAGGATAATAATACCTAAACTCTATAATACTACCGCATATAAAATAGAGCCATATCTTTATTTATAACACATATGCTATTCAACAATTATTTGCAGTGTGCCTACTACATGCCAGACTCTGCAAGAGGCCGGCCTTATTATCTCATCCTACAGAGGAGAAAACATAGGTTTATGTGGCAGATTTCTTCAATCCATGCCTTTACCCAGAGAAACAAAGCTTATTTTGATTTTCCAATAACGAAGCTAAGAAAACTCTGCCTACAATGTTCAGAAACTTATACTAGATCCAGGAGGCAATATTTTTGAGCAAAGGTTATTTGTGATCAAATCTTTATCTTGGAAAAATAATTCAGATTGCCAGGTATAAGGCAAGTGTTATAATCCAGGCAAACTAAGACAAGGATCCAAAGACAAGCGAGACTAGAGGCTAGACCAAGATCCAAAGGCAAGTGAGAGTAGAGGCTAGACCAAGATCCAAAGGCAAGTGAAACTAGAGGCTAGACCAAGAGTTGGAAAAAGAGTTCACTCCAGGCATGATAACTCTACTGGTGGAGCCTTTATGGAGTTCCAAACAAGCAACCCCCATTGCCGTAGAAGACTAAGTGACGTTTAACCTTTTCCTGGAGCAGAGGATCCTGGGGCAGCAGTAACTTTGCAGTTGTCATGGGGCAGAGCATCTGTGATATGGAGCCACTGTTCTTCTCTCTCCACTGCGAGCCACTGGGTTTCGCTACAGGCTTTGCAGCCTTCCTAACGTCTGACAAGCCCTGACCCAGCCCACCCCTCTGATAATATCATTGGTTCTTAGCTTTGCTAACAGCCAAATGTCCCCCTATAACATATCTGGACAGCTTCATGACTCCAATTCAGACCATTATCTCAACTTCAAATGCCACGGAAGGTCCTATAGATGAGCATTCTGTGCTCCCATGGCCACTATAGGAGAGGACAATGGGAGTGTTTGCTTTGCATATTTTCTTTTTCTTGCTGGGGGCTGTCACGAACCACACAGGAGACCACGGGTCATGTTGAGCCAGCAAGCCGAAAGTCCAAGCTGGTTCACACACAGTGGCATTATTTGGTACACCCGTTCAGGAAGATCTCAGGCTTCGAAAAACCCAGACCAGCAACCCAGGCTGACTTGGACAAGGCTGAATTTGAAGGAGCTGGCAGGAATTTAATCCCGGATGAAAGAGCTCCCAAACCAGATGTTTTGGCTCTGTTGAACCTGAAGAGGACAGACTGCAGCTGGAGCTAACGCCAGGAACCGAGGTAGGGCTGGGGCAGAGGGGAGCAGCAACCTCAGTGGCTGTGGCTTAAAACCACTAACATGAATCACTTCGCGTGGCTTCGGGGGGTCTGAAATGCAGGAGCAGTTTTGCCAGGTGGTTCTGGCTCAAGGTCCGTAAGTGAAGTTGCAAGCAAGCTCTTAACAAGGGGCTCAGTCAGCTGAGGGTTTGGCTGGATGGGAGGGTCCACATCCAAACTTCCCACAAGGCCACTCAGTGGTAGGAAGTCTTAGTTCCTTTCCTTGTGGGCCTCTGCCTGA
Source organism: Microtus ochrogaster (assembly GCF_000317375.1). Classification (NCBI taxonomy): domain Eukaryota; kingdom Metazoa; phylum Chordata; class Mammalia; order Rodentia; family Cricetidae; genus Microtus; species Microtus ochrogaster. Next base: position 3,022,652 of record NC_022032.1, read on the forward strand.
GGCTGCCATGGAAGACTGGCATGGTAGCTGGTTCAGCTGAGCGCTCCAGAGAGGACTGGGAAGAGAGACAGAGAGTCCCAGATAGGAGCAATGGTGTCCTTTATGAATGATGTGACCTCGGACATGGAAACGCCATGACTTCTGCTCTATTTTTGGTCACATACCACTCAGGTCTTGCATGACACGAGAGCCACACAAGAGTGTGAGTAGCAGAAAGCAGGAGTCATTGCTCTATCTTGAGGGATGGCTGCCACCCCATGAAAGTTCGGGGGGGGGCACACCACCCCGCGTATACCTGTTAAATAGAAGGAAAGACAACTCACCTTGCGGACCTCGCGAGCATTTCCAAACTTACCACAATATAGGAAACAGTAAAAGCACAGTTTAGTATTTTGACCTCTAGAGGACGCAGCCATGCCAACTGCACTGATGGACGATGCTTCCCAGTCCAGCCCACCCTTTCCTAAAAATGTCACATATTCTTGTGTGGCTTCCTCAACTAGGTATGTGAAAAGTGACAGGCCAGGAGAATTCTAGACACACGGTGGTTGTTTAATCAAGAGCTTCTCACTGACTGACTTACAGCCCTCCTCAAATCCTGTTCTTTTGTGTGTGTGTGGGGGGGGGGAAGACAGGGTTTCTCTGTGTAGCCCTGGCTGCCTCGGAACTTGCTCCGTAGATCAGGGTGGCCTCGAACTCATGATGATCTGCCTGTCTCTGCCTCCCGAGAGCAGGGATTAAAGGCATGTACACCACTGCCCAGGTAATCCTGCTCTTTAAAAAAAAAAAAAAGATTTTTTTTTTTCCTGTGCATTGTTGCTTTCCCTGAATGTATGTCTGTGTGAGGTGTTTGATCCCCTGGAACTGGAGTTATAGACACTGTGTGAGCTGCCATGTGGGTGCTAGGAATTGAACCCAAATCCTCTGGAACAGTAGCCAGTACTCTTAACCACTGAGTCATCTCTCCAGCCCCAAATCTTGCTTTTTACAGTCTGGGAATCTGAGTTGTCAGTAAGGAAAAAAAAAAAATAAACAAAACCTTCGTCAGACATATGATCAGTCAAGTTGAGAACAAAATCCATAGGTGGCCGCTTATCGCATGGAGAAGGCTGGCTTTTAGGTAGAAGTTAGGAAGCCGCCTCCTGCTCCTGGCTGGGCTAATGATCAAGTCTCTCTGGCACGGAGCTGCCCGATAACTCCCGAGGCTGCAGGAAGCAGTGTTCCTCGGCACCCTGGGTTCATAATGTGCAGTGGGCCAGGCAGGCACTAAAGAGAAAATGGTTCCTAACAAGCAGAACTTCCTGTAAAGCTCTCCAGGATCTGAAAACTGGCTCTAAAAGGATGGAAAGCCAGTCTGCTCTGTTAAAAAAAAAAAAAAAGAAAGAAAGAAAAAGGCCACTTTGCTTTGCCCAATATCACCAGTACACACTAGTGAGTGGGTCACATAGAATTAATTCTGATTCTGACTCTTCAGGGCTAGATCACAGGAAAGTCGGTGATTTGGGACACCATCTTCAGCCAATGCAGGGGAAACCCCATGGTGACAATCAATTGTTCTGTGTAGTTGATGCAACCAAAAAATTCACACCACTCTCTTAGATTAGAATCCCCAGGAAGGGGAGCCCCCCCCACCCCTTTGCCAGCTTTTCTAGTGTTTTGAGTTTCCCTGGGTTAATAGGTCTCTGTTAGACACCTGATGATGCAGAATGACCTTCAGAAGCCTGTGCCTTTTGTTTTTCTCAGTGAGTTGACCTTGGTTCCTGTGTTGCATGCTCCTCTGCTTTTCCTATCTGTGGTTCTGTGTTTGTGGCAGCTACAGTGCCTCCAGGGTGCCAGTGAAAGATGCTTTGTTATATTGCATTGCCCCCTGGCTCCAGTGAGCCGCTCTGTAAATCACACTATTGTTAAAATGTCCTAGGAAAACTAAACCACTTTCTGGGGCTCCGAGAACACAAGGACATTAATCAGAGGCGACCATTACAGGATGAATATTAGGAAAAGTAAAGAAATAAAAAACATGGTTTTAATGTGTGGAGCTTGGAGATGTGGGACTCGGGCCAAACCAGAATATCTTGACTCGTTCATAAATACTCCGATACAGGAATATATTATCTCCGACGGCTTTAAGCCCATTTAGTTTTATAGCAAAACAATATTGAACACCTGCTGCATCTTAATGATCTAGGCTCAGACAGCACAGGGTAAGGATGGGGTGGGGGTGGGGTATACTCCATCTACAGGAACAACCTTTCATCGTACCCAGCTGAGACCCCAGCAGTTGTAGTGAGGCTGCAGGGTAGGGACACTTCACAAATACCCCGAGTCGTGGCACCTGCTCTTGATCATAGCACAAGAGTCACCACAGTCTGCTCCTCGGGGCTCTCAGCACAGACTGCAGGAAAGCAGCTAAGACTGTTGATGGGGACAGCTAGTCCTCAGGGCAGGAGGCTTTCTGGGGAGCCCATAAACCACTCTGGTACTCAGCGAAATGGAAAAACACACACAAAAAAGGAGAAATGAGGGACGAGGGACAACTTCTACTATGCTGAACTCGACATTCTGAAAACTTAGTTGGCAGAATTTTGTTCAAAGGATGCTAAGCCTGCTGCTTGTTCTGTACACACGAGTGCATGAGAGGGGGGCTATAAGCGGGCATGTGCCACTGTGCCCACGTGGAACCTTTGACCTGCGGTCTTGGTCTTCATCCACCTTGCTGGAAACGCCTGCTGTGTCTTGTTCACTGCTCTGTACATCAGACTAGACGGCCTGTGAGAATCTGGTGGTTCTCCTGTCTTTGCCTCCCATATCTGCTGGGTTGCATTGAGATTATTGATGCCTGCTTGCGCCGTTGGCTCCAGTTCTGAGGATAGGAATTCAAGTTGTTGAGGCTTGTGTAGCAAATGTTCTATCTAGCCACTAAGCCATCCTGCCAGCCATCTCTTGGCCTTTTGGTGCTTTGATTTCTCATTACAGAATTTGGTTTCTAATAAAATTTGGCTTAAAAGTAGAGACCTTACACCCTCCAATGTTTTATCATCTAACAATCTGTGACAAGCTCAAGGCATACTGTCCCTGAACACATATTAGAGACAGTCTTTCTATCCCAGACTTCCCCAGAGGGGAGAATGGCAGCATTCCACCCATGAATTGCAAAGAGGGCAAAGGTCAGTGTCTTCCTACCCTTTCTGTCTCTTCATTTCCCAACCACATGAAGGGCGAAGGTCGCCTGAGAAACACCAACCTTTTAATATTTTGGTCTATAAGCTGCATGGTGGTGGTGCACGCCTTCAGTCCTGGCAACTCAGGAGGCAGAGGCAGGTGAATTTCTGAGTTTGAGACCAGCCTGGGCTACAGAGTGAGTTCCAGGATAGCTAGGACTGCACAGAGAAACCCTGTCTCAAAAAAACAAACATGTGTGTGTAACTGCATGTGTATATTAGATGGTATTTATACATATTAAAAAATATATAAACTGAGTGGTAGTGGTGCACGCCTTTAATCCCAACACTTGGGAGGCAGTCTCAGTGAGTTCGAGGCCAGCTTGGTCTACCAGAACAGGCTCCAAAGCTACAGAGAAACCCTATGTAGAAAAAAAATTTTTTTAAAAATATTTATTTATTTATTATGTATACAATATTCTTTCTGCGTGTATGTCTGAAGGCCAAAAGAGGGCACCAGACCTCATTATAGATGGTTGTGAGCCACCATGTGGTTGCTAGGAATTGAACTCAGGACCTTTGGAAGAGCAGGCAATGCTCTTAACCGCTGAGCCATCTCTCCAGCCCCGAAAATTTTTTTAAAAAGGAAAAGAATTATGGCTGAACTGAAGGACTCTGTGATCAACAGGCCCAGGTGGGAATCGTGGCTCTATATTTTCTTAGGGCAAATATGCTAATTATTTAGACCACAGTTTTCTAATATGTGAATTTTGTGAGCCAAAGGGGCTCAGAAGATCACCAAATAGAAAGTGAGCACTCAGTTGTGTTATTGGTTGAGCCCTGTAATATATTCATAAATGATCTCCATATTATTTGCATGCACATATATGCACATATACCCCCTTTTTAAAAAGAGTTGTATTGACTGGGTGTGGAGGCACGTGTCTTTAATCTCGACACTCAGGAGGCAGTGGCAGGCAGACCTCTAGGAGTCTGAGGCCAACTTGATCTACACAGGCAGTTCCACATCATCAAGGACTATATAATAAATACCTCAAAACAACAAAACACAAAAGGACCCCACCATGTTTTGCATATGGTTTTAATAATCTTCTTTAAACTTGCAATGTCTTATGAACATTTTACACATCATTAATCGAAACGCCAGTTTCAGAACAGCAGAGAATGTCATTGCATGAATGGACCCTAATATATTTAACCATCCTCCCATTGTCAGACAATTCAGTTGTTTTCGGTACTTGATAGCAGAAGCGCCCTGTGAGGTACTACTGCCTTGTGGAAGCTTCCTGCACAAATAATTGGTTTTTGCCTTAGGAGAATTCCCAGGACTAGAACAACCGAATCAAAAGAAATGCAATTAAAATATTATAAAAAGGACAAATGCATTTACAGAGAATGGGGGAAAGAAGCAAATACAATTCTACCACACTAGCAGAGCTAACGCAATTTGAGTGATTTAGACATTCCCGTGTTCCCACTGTGGCTGAGAAGAGATAGCAACCTCAAGGAAAAGACGCACATGTGTTTCTTATTTCTTCTCCCTTCTGAAGCCCACTAAAATGACAATAGAGAACTAAAGGGACATAAACTCTCAGTGTTAATGAGAATAGAATAGGAGATGGCAGCAGCCAGAAGATGCAAGGCAGATGGGTGACAACCGAGTGGACCAGAGGCAGTGAGATCCACACCGTGGCTTGAGAATCTTCCACTGAGTTTGACAACAGCTCGAGTCTACAGACCCCTCTCTGAAAGAGGACAATGGCCCTGAGAGGCTGAAAAGCAGCAAGGAAACCAGGAGCAGGAGGGGCTTGGAGGGGTCAAACGAGGAATCTTGCAGAGAGCCCATTTAGGTGACAAGGGACACATCCAGCGGAAGGTGGAGGTCTCAGCTCTGCTCTTAGAATGCTGGCCTCCAGGTTCACGCACCCTCTCTCAGCCATTCCTGTCCTTGCTCCTAGACAAGAATTTGGGTGGCCCTTATTCGAGAAGTTGATGAGTCCAAAGGAGCTAATTAGGGAATGGACCCCCAGGAAAACATCCCCACAGAAACTATGAGGTCGTTCAGTAACTGACAGGTTATCTCCCCTCCATGCAGGAAAAGGTCACATCACCCTGTGAACACATCAAAGGCCGGGCATGGTGGTGCACACCCAGTACCCGGAGGCAGAGGCAGGGGAATCTCTGTGAGTTTGCATCCAGCCTGGATCCTACAGAGCTAATTCCAGGCCAAGCAGGGCTGTGGAGTAAGACCTCACCTGAAACTACCACAGGGATCCAGTCAAACGAATCAGAAAGTACTCAAAACAACCAGGCAAATGGCAAAGGGAAAAAAAAAAATCTCTGAAAAAGGAAAATACCGCCTACACGAAACAAGAATAGATGTTCTGGCTAGTGTTTGTTTGCTTGTTTGTCTTTGTCAGCTCGACACAAGCTAGGGTCACCAAAGAAGAGGAAACCTTAGCTGAGAAAAATGTCTTCATATACTGACCTGCAGGCAAAGCAATAGGACAACATTACTTGGTAAAGACTGGCGTGGGAGGGCACAGCTCACTACAGTGATGGCAGCCCTAGGCAGATGGTCCTGAGTTATGTAAGAAAAGAGGTCAGTAGGCTGTGTTGCTCCATGGCTTCCACTTCAGTGCCCACCTCTGGGATCCTGCCTCGACTTCCCTTGGTGATGGGGTGTGACCTGAGAGGTGTAAGCTAAAAAAAACACCACCACTCCCAAGTTGCTTTAGATCATGATGTTTTATACGAACAATAGAAGCCAGTAACTAGATAGAACGAAATAGATACAAAACTATATAAAATAGATCCAAAGTTATTTAAAAAACAAACTATAGACTGCAAAAGACATGCGTGAAAGACAGAAGGCTGTAGGCAAAATGAGAAGGGAGGAAAAAAAAGAAGAGGCATGTAAAAATTTAAGTGAAAATTACTATGAGAGGTTAAATATACAAGAACAAAAAAGCAATAACTTTTATTTTCTAAAAATAGATGATAAACTTTCCCAGAAAATAAAACTAAAGGTCTACTTAGAAAGATAGAAGATTTAATCCTCATAGTCCCTCAAAGTTTGCCCCTGAGTGATGCACTTCCTCCAGTGTGGCTTTACCTCTTAAAGATTTGAAATGGTGCCACCAGCTGGGGACAACATGCTGAAATACATAAGCCTATGAGAGACATTTTTCATCCAAATGATCACATTTATTAAAATATTACGAATTTTTGGCAATTATTTTACAACTCAACTCAATGGCTCTTGAGTGTGAACTTTGTAGTTGATAATATTCCATCATAATGACAAAGGATTGGACACACCCAAGAGCTTGTAAGTAGAAATTTAAAAATAAGACATTCTCATATCAAGAATCTTGTAAAATATCAAGAATTATGATGACAAAGATAATGAAAAATCTAAGAAAAACTGTTGCACCATAGAGTTTCATACCCAGCCCAATTATCACCCAACGGTAGTCCTAAGCAGTTTTAGAGTTTTAGAAAACTTATCTAATTTTAGATTCTGTTTCTTTTCTCAGGAAGTTAGAGGCAGATGTACTTAGTTTAAAAAATAATTTTAAAACAGAGTGAAAAAAGAAAGTGGAAAAGTTAACTTCTCTAATTTAGAAACTTCCAAATAATTTAGTGGCTGATGAAGATACATACTTTTTATTTCTCCATGTCACTACCCCAAATATATATTCCAGAAGTCAGGACAAACTCCATTCCATTTATTTTTAATTCAGGAATCTTGTGGGACCTTTTCCTTTCATTTCTGCAACTTTTTAGAGCATTAGTCCTTAAAATGTTATCCCCAGAGCAGTGCCATTAGTGGGAACTTGTCAAAAATGCAAATTTTCAGGTCTCCACAGCAGACCTGATGAGTCAGAACCTTGAGCACAGCGTCAGGGTGAGCCCAGATCAGTTTTCACAAGACCTTCTCTGTTACTACGATGTGTGCTAGTGTTTGCAAAGTCTGTCTTAGGGCAGATCGTATTCTGAACGATCAAAGTGGGACCAAAGATACTTTCGTGTTCCAGCTCACCAGAGGGAAAAAACGGGGAGGTTTTTATGGACCAGGTCAGGAAATAGCACCCATTACTTCCACTTGTGTCCACTTGGCGAGACCAGCTCACATGGTAATCCAGTTTCAAGAGTGAGTTAGGAAACACAGTCTTTAGTTGGGTAGCTACATGTTAACTATCATGATCTTATAAAGAAAAAAGGGAACAATATATTTAGGATCATAACTAGCCGTTTCTACCACATATATAATCTAGGTACCAGGGACTCCGAGACAGAATAAGTAAGACAAATCTGTAGCTGATGTTGACAGGATGTCCTAGTCATAGAATGTCCTGTTCATTCGGCCACAGAACAACCACTCCAGATGCAAACAGAGGAGCTGGAAAGGTCCAGGAATAGTTGCCAAGGAGAAAAACAAAGCCAAAAGAATACCTGTATTTGAATGCGTGGCCAGATCTTGTGGGTAATGACAGGTAAACAAAATACAAAACCAGGACGGTATGAATTCCAGGGACAACAAGACATTGAATGGGAAAGGAGACATAATTATAGGTTTCTATGTGGCTAACCTGGCAATAATATTTATATAGTCGTGATGTAAATATTTAATATTGATTGAACCAAAAATGGCTCTGTAACTATTTGGGGAAGATGAGTCTGCTGAAAGTGCATACAGGCTAGCTTAATGATTACTATACACAGTGTCTTTGTAGCTTGCTGCCTGTCGGTCATATCTAAGATCATCGTATAGTTGGCTTTCTGTGTGTGGCTCCATGTGTACCTGTGTGCATGCATTGAAGGCCAGGGGACAACCTAAGGCATCTACATTTTTGTTTTTGCTTGTTTGTTATTGTTGTTTGAGATAGGATTTCTCTATGTAACAACCCTGACTGTACTGAACTGAATTTGCAGACCAGGTTGGCCTTGAACTCACAGAGAACAGCCTGACTCTGCCTTCCAAGCAATTTGCAGACCAGGTTGACCTTGAACTCACAGAGAACAGCCTGACTCTGCCTTCCAAGCACCGGGGTTAAAGGTGTACACCACCACTATCCAGTTATCAACATTTTTTAAGAGGGTCTCACACTAGACTCATCAAGTAGACTAGGCTGACTGGCTAGCAACAATCTAGCAAATTTTCACAAAGAAATGGAAACAAATATTCTTGAAGAAATGAGAAGCAAAAAGAAAGAGAGCAGGGAGGGAAAATACAGAGACCCTTCTCTTGAACACTAGTCCTGGACTTCAGACTTAGGAAGAGAGTAATTACACAATCCAGGGCAGCTACTGAGTGAACACCCAAGTAGCTCTCTGTCTCTGTCTCTCTCTCTCTGTCTGTCTGTCTCTCTCTCTCTGTCTGTCTCTTTCTGACTCTGTCTCTCTCTCTGCCCTGACTTGTTTTAAACTCCTTAATCCTCCTGCTTTAACCTCCCAAGTGCCAGGATTATGGATGTATACCGCTATGTCGGCCTTGCAGAGTGATTTTGATCTGGGTTTCTTTTTTTGAGATTTATTAATGTATTTTATGTATATTAGTATTCTACTTGCATGTATGCCTGCATGACAGAAGAGGGCACTGGATCCTATTATAGGTGGTTGTGAACCACAATGTAATTGCTAGGAATTGAACCCAGGCCCTCTGGAAGAGCAGCCAGTGCGCTTAACCACTGAGCAATCTCTCCAGCCCCCTTGATTTGGATTTCTAACATGAGACTCCCTCCTCAGTGACTAAGACAGATCTAAGAAGCTCTGATTTTACCACCAAAGATAGAAATCAAGTTCTAGCCCAGTTGGGGCTCCTGAAAGAGACTTCCCGAAAAGAAACAAACAAAAATCACAGAACAAAAGCAACAACAAAAGGTAGAAGAAGAGGCAAGTCTTACTGAAGTGATGGATTCGCTTGTAGGGCAAGGCACTTTAAGTACTGGTATTAGTCTATGACGTGGCCCTGGGCAAGGCGCTTGCTGCTTTCTGGAGCCTTGGTTTCTCTTTTGCAGACAACCTAACAACCCATGCCTACTCTTCAGAGCTGCTTTTCGCTTTCCATTTCCTCGAGTTAGTTTTTCATAAATGAAACATATAGCAGAACCACACAGTCCGTCTATGGGAAGACCCAAATTCTCCTCCTCTGCTCCACTTCATACTATCTTAGTAAATATTCTCTCCGCTGCTTGTCAGAGAGCCCTTCGAAGTAAAAAATATTCCTCCAATATACCAAGAAATACCCCACACCTCCAGGCTTCTTAGCGGAGCCAAGACCCAAATCCAAGTGGGGGAGGATCTAAATTAGAGGTTATTCCAAACGTACAGCGTCTGCCGTGATCACATTAGGCGACATAGGCAGAGCGGAGCAGCTATTTTTCATCCACAGACAATAATAATACAGTGTCAATTCCTCTCCCACTGCTGTGGACAAGCAGGTGGAGGGTATGATTACTACCCTAGCTTGATCTCTGTTGCTATAATGAACACTGCAACCAGAAGCAGCTTGTGGGAGAGAAGGTCTGATTTGGCTTCCACTTTCTGATCAGTCTATCACTGAGGGAAATCGGGGCGAGAACTCAAGGCAGGAACCATGAAGGAAGGCTATTTCCTCTCTCTGGTTCATATTCAGCTGGCTTTCTTATATACCCCAGACACGCCGTCCCCCTCCCCAGAGAGAGTACTGCTACAGTGGGCTGGGACCGCCCACATCCGGCACCAATCAAGGCAATCTCTCACAGCCACAGACCAATCAGAGGGAAGCATGCATCAGTTGAGATTCCCTCCCCAAGGGACACTAAGTTGTGTCAAGTTGATGATAAAACCTAACCGCGTGTGTTGGTTGCTTTTTTGTCAACTTGACACCAGCAGGAATCATTGAGAGGGGGGCCTCAATTGAGGAAATGCCTTAGTAAGATCAGGCTGTGACCAAGCCTGTAGGACATTTTCTTAATTAATAATTGGTTGTGGGTGGTGCCAAGTTCTGGCTTCTAGAAGAAAGCAGCCTGAGTAAGGCATGAGGAGCAAGCTAAGCAGCACCTCTCCATGGCCTCTGCATCAGTTCCTGCCTCTGGGTTCCTGCCCTGCTTGAGATCCTGCCCTGACTTCCCTCGGTGACCGGGAGCCTGGAAGTGTAAGCCGAATAAACCCTTTCCTCCTCTACTTGCCTTTGGTCATGGCGTTTCGTCACAGCAATAGTGACCCTGACTAAGACACCAGGACAGTGGCCACCCTTCTTAGGGAGTCCAAGTTCATTGTCCTCTTGTTTTCAAGACACTTACTTGTCTGATTGTTCTACTTAGGAAATACCGAAGTAGGAATAATAGCTGTCACTAATAGAACTTCTGCTTTATGAACTCATGAAGGGGGAAGGCTGGGTGCCCAACATGTGGAAGGCCATGGGTTGAATTCCTCAACCGAGCCAAAGAGATAAATAAAATGAACAGATGAAGGGCAGGGGGACTCAGGTAAGTGAGCTGATGCCAAGACAGAAGGGCCTCCAAGGTGGTTGGCAGACTTCAAGTCATGTGCTTGGCCAATTGTTCCTCCCCTCCCCTCCCCACCACCCCCCAGCATCTCCAGGCAATTTTTGTGTCCCCTCCATGTGGCCCTTCCTCTTGGGTGTCACTGAGGCCTGACTGAAGCCTAAGCTGTACCTATACTGGATGTTTTTAAACAGCATGGCTGTCTTCCAGACGCTTCCTTCTGGTGCCTCCATTTCTCCCGTCCACTCCAAGCCTGGGAAAGAGCCATTGCTGCCTGCCTTAGGCTGCTCAGGAGGTGGAATCAACAGAGGCTGCTCAGGATTGCCAGCCCCACTCTGGTCTTCTGAGGGAAGCGGCCTTCTGAGGGGGGGGGGGGACTCCTTTTGAGGAAGGGTATTTTCTGGGAAGAGGTTAACTCAGAAGAGGGTCTCCTCATGGGAAAGGCCTCCACAGGGAAGTTGTTGCAGGGAGGGGATGGGTGTTTCTATGAGGAGCAGGATCTCCTCAGAGAAGGTCTCCCCAAGGGAGAAGTCTCTCTAGGGGAGGGGTCTCTCCATGGGAGGGAATTTTTCAGGGGAGGGTCTCTACAGAAGACCAGAGCCAGGGTCTCCTTAGCCAACGCTGGGGGCAGTAGGAGGGTCTAATGCCAGGCAGCTCCCACAAGACAGCAAGAGTCGATGCAGCACAATCAGCTTCCTGGAGGCCTCCAGAGGTCTCTGGGGGCTGTAAGGGAGAGCTTGGCTCTCCCACAACTTTCCTGCCAGGGCTGGGCCTGCTTGAGCCCCCTAGAGGCGCTGGCCGGCATCCCTCCCCAGCCTACATCCACACTGGTCATTCCCCTGCCCCCACTGCCCTTTAACAGGACCGCTGACAAGTTGAATGCAGCAGGAATAACAGCCATTTGTTCTGGTTATCGCTGCCGGTATTGAAGCCAGATGTGTGCCTTGCTGACATTGACATGGTACATCTGGCTGGGTTTTTGGTTTCCATCGTGGAGTTTACCACATCCACCCCAGTCTGCCAGAAGACAGGAGGCAAACATCTGGAAGTCATTGCAGCTGTCACGCTTCAAGGGGATCTTGTACCACAGAGAAGAGAATTCAATACGTAACTGAGCAAAATTATCCAGCTCGTCTTGTCAGGTCCAGATTTCAAACACATGGAGGAGAATGGCCGCCATGCTATGGCGCCCTCCTCCTTCCTGTTCTTGGGATACTGGTGGGTACCGAGAGCCTGGCCCACAAGTCTCCTCCACTGATGCTCTCACCCAAGGTCATCGTTGACACCGAGCAAACGTCAGAATATTTCATAAACCCTGGGTAGGTCTTTTCTTGCTTCCCTTTTGATCTCAATTTGCTAAGAGTTTTAAATTAAGCACTACTTAGCACCCTCCCCGCCCACTTCCGCTTCTACCCTGTCCTTTTTTCATAGTATTCAACTCTGTAGTCCTGCCCTATATATTAATTTTTATCCTGCATTTCTTTCCTAAGGCAGATATTAGTCTTTATGAGGACAAAAATAAATCATGCTAATTCTTACTATGATCCCCAACTTTTCCTGTTCCCTTCGGGTCAATCCAGATCTTTTTGTCCCTCCACGGTCACCTCCAGCTAATTTTCATACATGAAGCCCCTCCTGGCCTCACTGGCCTCTGCAGCTCATTCTTGCGTGTGCTTCCCTAATGAAGCATAAGTTAATGGAGAGGAAAGACTATTCAGCTTTGCCTATCTCCTCTAGCAGCCAGTGTCATACACTGGACGTCATACTCCTCAAGCCTGTGGTGAATGCAAGCAGGAATGACTGTTTTTTTTTTTAATCATTTCTCCTTCCCATGCGATTTTCTTGTTATCTGCTTTCCCTTTTGTGACCAGATTCACTATGTCTGCATGCAGAATGTGTCATCAGCATTTGGAAATATAGCTTCAAATCACCTAGTACACTAAAAATAGCAATGCCTCAAGGGTCCTATCAACTGGAGAGTCTACTAGTTTTAAGTTCTTCCCATTATAGTGTATTCACTTTTTTTAATTAAAAATATTACATTGGAGCTAGGAGAGGGCCTATTTGCTTAAAGCGCTTGCTGCTCTTGCAGAGGACCCTGGTTCTGTTTCCAGCACCCGTCTGGTAGTTCACAACCATCTGTAAGGTCAGTTCCACTTCTCCTGACTTCTGCAGGCACCAGACACGCGCCTAGTGTACAGACATACATGTAGGCAAAACACCCATACACATAAAATATATAAATTTTAAAACCATATTACATTTATTTATGGGGCATACGGGCAGGCACAGCACAGCATATAGAGGCTGGAGGACAACTGGCAGGAATTGGTTCTCTTCTTCCACTGTGTGTGTCCCAGGGATCAAACTCAGGCTGGCGGGCTAGGCAGCAAGCGCCTTTACCGACTACGCCATCTCTCTGTTCCTGTCAGAAGATTTGTTTCAAAAGTGTTTATTTTGGGCCGGGCGGTGGTGGCGCACGCCTTTAATCCTAGCACTCGGGAGGCAGAGACAGGCGGATCTCTGTGAGTTTGAGGCCAGCCTGGTCTACAAGAGCTAGTTCCAGGACAGGAACCAAAAAGCTACGGAGAAACCCTGTCTCGAAAAATCAAAAAAAAAAAAAAAGGTGTTTATTTTGAATGTGTGTGATTATTTTGTTTGCACACATGTAAGCACACTGCCTGCACGCCTACTGCCTGCAATGGTCAGAAGAGGGGGCCGGCTCCCCGGAGCTGAAGTTACAGACAGTTCAAAGCATGATGTGGGTGCAAGGAACAGAATCCTTGTCCTCTGTAAGAGCAGCAAATGTTCTTAACCACTGAGCCACGTCTCTAGCCCCCGCAATAATAGATTTGTAAGGTCACTGAGGTTTCCTATACATATTTGCACAATAAACAGCCATCAGCAGTTCAGCTGGGAGAGGGAAGGAAGGAGTCCATGAGGTTCACCCCCTAGCTAGGAACCTCTTGGCCATGAATGGCTGCTGGGGAAAAAAAGTCGTCTATCCCCACAGATTTTGTCTTCTGGGCTGTACCCGCTAGTAAGTTGTCCACAGACCAATAAACAGCACCACATCCATGCACACGCAAGCACATGCAACTAACCTTAACTAAACTCAGTGAGACATGAAAATAGGGCAGGGTGGGCATGTTGGAAAGAAGGTTCCTGAGGGAGTGGGAGTGGGGAAGGGGGAGGACGAGGGGGAGGGGCGAATATGGCCAAAATGCATTATACGCATGTAGGAAGCTGTGGAAGAGTGAAGGCAAAATCACTTAAAATAATTAAATTGAGGTGTAGCTGGAGAAGAACAAGGTTACAAGTCAAAGGAGCTGAATCTCCCCTCAAGAGCACTCTTAAGTTGCTTAGTAGACAATAACCTTCTCTGTGCCTCCAACCTCCCTATCGCCAAAGGCCTTGTGCTCGCTCACCTGACAGTCGCTGTGACAGAATCTGAGCAAGGACAGATCTACTTGGGATCACAGTTTTGGGCCATTGTCACTTGGCCCACAAGTTGCTTTGCGCTTGTAAAGACACGATGATTGTACTCAGTAAGGACTCGGACATGAAGTAAACGGCGAAGTACATCATGATGGTAGGCGTGTATAAGACATAGCGAGACTGTTCACGTCATTATATCCAGAACCAAAAGAAGGAAAGGGGTCTGGTCCCCATATCCCCTTCAACGGTGTATCTCCAATGACCTCATTTCATTCCACTGGGCCTCATCGCCTGTAAGTCCTCCTATCCACCAATAACCCAAAGGCCGAGGACCAAACATTGAGCACACAGCTCTGTGGGATGTCTATGGTCCGAACCATAACAAGCCCTGTGTGATGATGAGCATCTGGATAATTTGGTGAGAAGAGGCGGGTTCCCATCAGACCAGCTTCTGGGCTTAGTAGGCAGCCGGCTCCATCAGTGCTCTGCCTACTCAGTGCCAAAGCGGCACGGAGCCATAAATGGCTCTGAAGATGGTTAGAGTAAGAAAAGAGCAAGCAGCCGGGTGTGGTGGCGCACGACTTTGATCCCAGGACTCGGGGGAGTTAGAGGCAGGTGGATCTCTGAGTTCTCAGTTTGAGGCCAGCATGGTCTACAGAGCCAGGGCTGTTACACAGAGAAACCCTATCGAAAAAAAGAAAGAAAAAGAAGAAAAGAAAGAAAAAAGAAAGGAGCAAGAGTAGGTAGTGGATTTGTTCTAGCGCTTGCCCAGCATTCTCTTATATTTGTACTAATGGGCCTAGCCTTTAGCAGCTGAGCCATTCCTCCAGCCCAATTGCCCAGCATGCTCAAAAGGAGGACAAGCCACGACAGCAAACATTGGCATCTGGTCACTCAGGGTTTCCTTCCTTTGTACATTGGTAAGGATGTGTAGTACCCTGCTCTCATCTTGCTGTGTGGATAGGCAAGAATGTAAGAAAAGTAGCATCGGGAAATAAAGGAGAGAGAACAAGGAGAGGGTGGGGACTAACAGAAAGCCGGAAACGCTCCCTGTTGTGGCTCCCCAGCCAGAGGGTGTGTGCAAGGAACAAGGTGGGGTGGGCACTCAGGGTCCTTGGGTGAGGGGCTCTGCTTCTCCCCTGGGACAGCATCTATAAAATCAAATGATCCTTACGGTCTATAAGCGTTTACATGATGATATAATTCATTTAGAGACCACCTTTGAACAAATCAGCAAGTCATTTCTGATTAGATTCCAAATCCCACCCGAGTCCCGCTAAGCTCACGGGACTCTGAGATCCCGTCACAAAAAGAGAACACCAGGCATTACATTCCTGAAGTCCTGAGACCCCTCCATGCTGTAGCCTCAGAGGGGAGAAGCTGCTTCCTCTCCTCCTAAAAAGGAAAGGAAATTACAATAGGAAGGCGGCAGATTAATGACCTAGAAAACTCTTCTCAAATGGAAATGAGACTTAATTAAGCTCTATTAAATCATAACTCCTGGCTTTTGTTTCTGGCCTCTCAGTACTGAGTCCAGACTGAATTAGTTCTGCCTCTGGGACTGTTGACTTCAGAATCTCTGAGCTCCTGGGAATACCTGCTCATCTCCGCGGCTTCCTTCCTGCTGAAATACCTTCAAAACGTCATCACCAGCTACGCCAGACCCCTTAAAGGGAAAAGACGGCCATTTCTAAGTTGTTATTGTTTATGATCAACTTGACAATTTGACTAACTACTTAAGAGCCAGAATTATATCATCCTTTCACAAAAAGCTAATAAAAAAAGCTATTATTGCGTCCCATTAGTTGGCTGGAAATGAGAGGTTATGTAACCGTTGTCTTGGCTGTCCAGTTCTCACCCAGAGACACATGGAAAGAAAAGTTCATGTGTCTTGGCTCCTGTTCACAGGACATGGGTATTCAAGCATCGTGCCCTTTTCTTCTCTCCCTGGGCCATTCTGCCTCAAGTATACCCCTTGTTTTCTTCATAAAGATGCCCCATTCCCAGCTCATCTCTTTCGGGGCCCATGGTGCTGCATCACGTGCTTGTGTTCTTGCAATCAATAAAGGGCTCAGGACTGCAGCGTGGGTCCTCAAGTCAGCCCTCCCCACCGCCAGGCACTTGGAGAGGTCCCCAGAAGGGGCCATCTTTGCTCAAAATGTCACCCTTCTTTTCAATTCTGTTGCTCCTTTTCTTGAAGACTAAAGTTTTCCATTGTTCAACAGTTTTCTTTTCAGACCCTGGGAAAGGACTATGTGTAGCCCCGCCCCTTGCACCACACAAACCAGCTCTTCCTCTTTCAAGCCAGAGTGTTTAGCTTGTTTTATTGGGCACTTTTTTTTTTTTTTTTTTAATCCACAGCCTTGTTTTGTGACCTTGGGAAAATCGCATCTGTGCTCCACAGCCCAGCTAAGTGGTACCTAAGAGAAGTCCATCTTAGACTAGGGAAATCTGCTGAAAACCAAGGACGACCTCGCTGGAGGGACAGAACAGCTTAGACCGTATTATAAAGCGTAAATTACCTAAGATGCAGTGTTCGGAGCTTTGTGTGCCTCTCCCATCTCTACATGCAGAGATCCAGAGGACGACAAACGGACAAGTTCCTCGCCCGCTTGTATAGAACATCCTCAACCTGTGACTCTCAACCCCCTGGGGGTCGAAAGACCCTTCCTTCACAAAAGTTGCCTAAGATCATCAGAAAACACAGACATTTACATTAAAATCCGTTACAGTAGCAAACTTACAGTTATGAAGTAGTAATGAAAATAATTTTCTGGTTGGGCAGTCACCCCGGCCTGAGGAGCTGTATTAAAGGGTCACAGCACCAGGAAGGTTGAGAACCGCCCATCTAGAGTGTGAGGACTAATATACAACGGATCTAATCTCTTGTTCACCTTGTTTTCATTAAGACTCAAGGTATGGTTGATGGCATGATTGTACAGACCCACAGTGTAACACATGGGAAGCTGAAGCAGGAGTATTAGTACTCTGAGACCAGCCTGAGCTACACGGTGAGTTCAAGGCCTACCTGAGCTGTACAGCTGATCCCGTCTCCATATATGAAAATACATAGTTTAAACGGAGCTGTCCCAACACAGGAGGACAATGCCTCCTCCAACACCATGGGCTAGCAAATAAAAAGCCCAATGTCCGGGTATGGGTTAACTCTTTTCCAGTTATTGATCAGTGGGTTCCCATATTGCAGTTGCTCTTAGTGATCTTCCAGAAATTGATGGTAAGACCCCATTGCTTAAGACATCACCTCCTTGAGTCATAGGACTTGGGAAAATCAACCTAGACCTACTTAGAAGCGTCATCCCTACTGGCTTTGAAAGCTCCCGTAGCTCGTTCATAGTGCCAGAAGGTGCTCAGCATGCTACAGAAAGACAAAAGTAATCAACAGTCTGACCCAGCTGTGAATCATGGGAGCTATAATAACAGCTAGCCTAGCAAGATATGCCTACTGGTGCAATATGGAGTTCACACCTGGTACTATTAACTGTGCCAAAAGCCCATGGCCAGCTAAGCCATAGATCCTAGAGGAGGATCTAAAGCTGTTATTCCACTAAAGGAGCACAGGAATACACTGCCCCCTCGGTTATTTTCCGTGTACCCACAGATGAATACGTTTCTCAGCCTTCATCAGAGGAACTGCTGTTTACCGAAGAGGGTGATTAACCCAGAGACACACAACTAGTCAATGCACAGAGTGAAAGACTGTGGAGTATTCTGCTTTACTGGTGCCGTTAAACCACACTTTCTACCTGCGAGGCTCAGGAATCATTGTCGCAGAGGCTTCTGGAAAGATCGTAAGAACCGGAGGAACAGGATGCGCCAGGTGTGACAGCACCATTGTTCACACAGTCTCCCAGTGGTTGTGACTGCGTGCATAAGCTCCACACAAGAGCAAACTGTCAATCCCAGCATGGATGGGGGCAAGTCTAATGAAGATCCCCTCCCCAGCTCAGGTGCTATTGGTCATTGATGGATGCTGAGAGAGGGAGAGTTTGGTTGTTGTTTGTTTTTCTTTCTTTTTTTCAGTGATGCAGCCCTTGAAAGCTCCCGTAGCTCATTCCACACACACCCAAGTACACCAAGTGGACTCAGTGGAAAGAGAAGCGGGTTTGATCAAAACGTATTTATATACATGCATGAAAATTTTAAATAACAAAAGACTATTACACATATGGCTTAGAAAGCATTGGAGAGAGAGAGAGAGAGAGAGAGAGAGAGAGAGAGAGAGAGAGAGAGAGAAGA
>NC_022032.1:3041118-3042559 GCF_000317375.1 Microtus ochrogaster
GATGTGGGATGCCCTTCTGCATATGTGTTACTTTTATTGACTAATACATAAACCTGTTTCAGCCAATGGCTTAGCAGAATAAGCCAGGCAGGAAAACCAAATATATACATAGAGACATAGGTGAGAGGGAGAGAGAGAGAGAGAGAGAGAGAGAGAGAGAGAGAGAGAGAGAGAGAGAGAAGATGGGGAGATATACAGCAAAAATATGTCCTCTGGACACGACTTAGCTGTTGCAGGACAAACTAATCGCAGCTGTGGTTATCTGTACATGACTTGTACAAGATTGGGCCCTCAACATTGCAACATGAATGAGGGAGGGGCCTGTAAGGCCCCACTTCTCCCAGCAGTACTATTGGCAATTAACAATTGTTAGGGAAGGAAGTGTCATTTTCTTTGGTGGTGTAGCCACAGATAAGCTGCCCTGGTTCCACTGAATAACCTACCCACACACTTGGGCAAGCACTAGTTAAACTCAGTGGCCACACACAGAAAGAGAGCATGAGGATGGGGACTTACTGAGGAGTGAGCCAGCTGGACAGGGAAGAGGATGGAGGTAGGGAATGGGGTGAAATGACTTAAGTTCATTGTATAAAAGCATGAACCTATCAATTAAAAAATAAGGCTAAAAGAGAGGTGCTAGAGAAGTGACCCATTTGCTAAAGCTTGGGGACCTGAGTTCATCCCCAGAACCCATGTGAGAGAGCTGAGTGTGGAGTCTTGCACTTGTAAGTCCAACACAGGAACAACAAAGACAGGCAGATCCCTGGGACTCACAGACCTACCAGTGTCTGTGATAATTTGAATGTAATGGGCCCCATAAGCTCACAAGGAGCAGCACTATCAGGAGGTGTAGCTTTGTTGGAGTGGGTACGGCCATGTTGGAGGAAGTGTGTCACCTTGGAGGTGGGTTTTGAGGTCTCGTATATGCTCAAGTCACATCTAGTGTTTCAGACCACTTCCTGTTCTCCAGCACCATGTCTGCCTGCATGCCACCATGTCCCACCGTGAGGTCAATGGAGTACACCTCTGAAACTGTAAGCCACCTGATAAAATGCTTTCCTCTCTAAGGGTTGTGTGGTCGTGGTATCTCTTCACAGCAGTTGAAACCCTAAGGCAGCCTCACCTAATCAGTGAACTTCAGACCAATGAAGAACCTTTTTCTTAAAATGCAATGTGGACAGCACCTGGAGAAAGGTTGACCTCTGACCTTCACATGCATGCACATACACACATGCACATGAAGGTAAACACATACATATGAACACATATACAGACATACAACATAGTTGATACAGTTCAGAATCCACCCATTTAAAGGCAATCCATCTGAAGGAATCAGAAGAAACCAGTGGGTGACTTAAGTACCAAGAGTGCTCTTCTTTTGATAAGTTAGTAACAAAATTGGCCTTTGTTTATGTACTTATTTTTTTCTTTTTTTTTA
>NC_022032.1:3042824-3061491 GCF_000317375.1 Microtus ochrogaster
TTATGTACTTATTTTGATGGTGTTGTGGCTTGAATGAGATGTCCACTATATTCTTGGGCATTTGAATATCTGATCCCAGCTGGGGATGCTATTTGGGAAGGCGAAGGAGGGGTGGAGGGAGTACGTCACTGGGGTGGGTGTTGAGAACCGCCACCAGAGTCAGACATGCCAAAACTTTGCCAGTAAGCCACTGCCACGTGGCAATACACAGATTAATAGAAATGGGTTAAATTGATATGTACGAGTTAGCCAATAAGAAGCTAGAGCTAATGGGCCAAGCAGTGATTTAATTAATACAGTTTCTGTGTGATTATTTTGGGGCGAAGTGGCTGGGAACAACCTGGTGGCCTCCCTCCTACAGAGAGAAACCTAACCTAATGAGGCTTCATGCCTCACTGCTTAGACTCTATGGCTGAGCCGAAGTCTTTTAAAGATGTTCCCACAGTGTACACAGGCCAGCGGTCCGACTCAGGATGGACTGCATCACTGAGGTTCCATCGGCCGTGGGACGCATGCTCAGTAGCTCTGGGGAGCCACTCTTCCCAGGAGGAAAGCCCCACCTTAGAATGGAGGGCAGATGCTTTGGAAAGGGAAATGCAGTATGTACTCTTTCACCTTGTGAGATGGTAGTGCCCCCAATGAAAATACCACTCGGGTGCAGGGCAATTTCCACTCACATGGTGGCCTGGAAGCAAAAGAAAGAAAAAGGAAGGGGCCGGAATCCCATAATCATCTTTAAGGAAATGCCCTCATTGACCTGAAGACCTCCACCTAAGGCCCACCTTTTTACAGGTTCCACCACACCCTCCTATCATCACCCTGGGGACGAATCCTCTAATATATGGGCCTTGGAGGGACACTTAGGATCTGAACTATGTCACCTCGCAGCAATTGTTCCTTGTTCCTCTCAGTTTCTATGTTTCCTCCAGAGCGCCGCTAGGCGCTTACTCTGACGCAGCTTCCCCCCACGTACAAGTTTTGTCTATGTCCGACTCTGTAGCATCACATCTGTTCCCATAGTAAAGCTAGGTAAGATAGGCGTCAGAACCTCGGCCAGTCTGTAGCGCTTGGAAACCATATTCCCCTTGCTCAGGACTCTCTTGACCTAGCTTTAACGCCACCTCCTGAGGTCAGCTGATCTCGGAATCCTGCTGAGACACATACTGTGCCCGATCTGATAATCCTGATACATGATCACCCTTGCAGGTGATGAATCTTCCTTAGATTAATCCTGATTCTTTCTCCCCTGCCCCCTCCTTTTTCGGCTTTAACCTATCCTTTGTATGGATGACAAATGACTTAGGCGTGTTTTCTTTTTTTCTTCTTAGCCTTGTCTTCAGGAGAAAGTTTCCCCCAGAAATAGAACTCTGATTGTTCTTCGCCTCCATCCTTCCCCTTGTCTCCACTAAGCACCCTCTAAATCAGGCCCGGGGCTCCAGAGGGAGCAATATCCTTTCCCTCGCAGCTGGTCTGAGTTTCGTCGTCTGGGAGACGGGGCTTAGAACAGCTTGAAGTTAGAAGTGAGGAGAATGAAGCTTTAAATCTCCGGCACTTAACAGCTCCGCTCAGCCTCAGAGCTAACCGCACTTCGCTTGCTCGCTTGCTTCCTCCCAGCCCTCTATATATCTAGGCGATCTCTGCTCGCAGGGCCTGACTCCTTCCCGTCTGCCCTGGCGTGGTGATACTGAGAGACGGAAGAATGGGAAAGAAAAAAATTAATAGAGCCAACCCATAAAAATAACAGGCTCTGGAGCTCACATGAAGAAATAATTAAACAGATTAAAGCCGGGAGGAGGAAGAGGGGGTGGAGGATGACGCCGAGGACCACTTAGCAGGCTGCGGCGGTGGCCTCTGCTTTTCCTTCCAGGGGGCCTGTACCTTGGTGCTTTTTCCTTCCTCCTGGTGGGCTGGGTTCAGACGCGGCTTCTGCAAAGTCGCTAAGCAACTTTAAATGAGGAGGTGGTACCTTACATTTCCTCGAGTCCCCTAAAAGACCCTGAAATTGTGCAGCACTCTCAAGAGAAAAGGAATTTGACATTTGGGGTGATGTGTCAGGTACAGCGTTGGAGACGGGTTGGGTACACTTCGAAGGTAGATGTGGGTGAACACCTCAGCCGTGGGCACCTTTGAGGACCCAAAGCGTGGGGACAGACAGACTGGATTCACTATCCCATCCCCCCTATTTCTACGGCCAAGGAGTGGTCCCTGGGCATGGCTATGTTTACCTCTTTCGTTTCTCTCAGTAGTACTTTATAATTTTATTTATTTAATGGGAGGGCACATGGAAGTCAGATAACAATTCGTAGGAGTCGGCTCTTTCCCTCTACCATATGAGTTCTAGGAATTTAACTCAGGTTATCAGGCTTGGCAGTAGGTGTCCTAACCTGCTGAGCAAGCTTTTGTGAGGTTTATTCCTGCCTAGAATAAATCTTTGTATCTTAGTCAGGGTTACCATTGCTGTAATGAAACACCATGACCAAAAAGCAACTTGGGGACGAAAGGGTTTATTAGGCTTATACTTCTACAACACGTTCATCATCAAAGAAGTTAGGACAGGAACTAAAGCACGCCAGCAACCTGGAGGTAGGAGCTGATGCAGAGGGCACGGAGGGGTGCTGCTTACTGGCTTGCTCCTCATGGCTTGCTCAGTCTGCTTTCTTATAGAACCCAGGGGCACCAGCTTACAAGGGACTGAGCCCTCTCCCATCAATCACTAAGAAAATGTCCTACAGGCTTGCCTACATACAGTCTGGTCTTAAGGAGGCCACAGCTGAGGCTCCCTCCTCTCTGATGGTTCTAGCTTGTGTCAAGTTGACATAAAAATAGCTAACACACTTAGAGTTTTTTCCTAAATATATGCTTTGTGTGTGTGTATGTGAAAGAGAGAGAGAGAAAGAGAGAGAGAGAGAGAAGAGAAGAGAGAGAATAGGATCTAATCCAGAGCCTTGCATACATGAGACAAGCCCTCTAACAGTGAGCTACATCCCTAGCCCTTGAAATTTAATTTTCCTCCCTTGTGCTGTCATTGATGGTACAATTGCTTTTTCCGAATGAGAGTGCTCAAATCCAGAGCCTCGTGCATGCTGGTTAAGAACTCTGCCACCAAGCTACAGCTTCAGCCCCATGTACAAGTTTGCTGAGTTTTTGATAGAAAATAGAAACACATCTGATTTGTGCATAATGCTCTGATATTTAGTGGCCTTGTCACACTCTCATATTAATTCTGAGTTTGTCTGAGGCATCTCTCAGATTTCCATATGACTACTAGTAACCCCTATGAATAAAGTTTCATTTCTTCTTCTATAATTCTTTTATCTTTTATATCTCTTACTGTCCTTTGAAATGGACAATTAAAATAATTGCCTGTCAAATGCATGTTTATGCATAGTTCCAGCTTTGTTGAGTTTATAAATAAATGAACATATAAATGATTTATCCCTGGACCAAAAAAAAAATTTAGTACATAATTCATTTGAAGTACCTAAGCTTATGTATGAGATGGACTGAAATAAAATAAGAGAAAAAGAACACAAAGCAGAAATCAAAAACAGAGGCAGGAGGTTGAGAATGTAGCTCTGTTGGTACAGCCCTTGCCTTGCAGGTGCAGAGCCCTGGGTGCAAAACCTAGATTTCAACTCCAGCACCACATAAACTGGGCATGGCAGAAGATCCTCATCACCTGGCCCTCAAGAGAAGTAAGAAGAACAAAGTCATCTTCAACTACATCGTGAGTTTGAGGCCAGCCTGGGATACATGAGATCCTATCCCAAAAGAGAAGCTAACATGAAAGCCTTTTTTTTGTTTGTTTAGTGACCTTTTCATTTACACAAACATCAGGACTTCTGTGCTCAAAGCCAGGCTACACTTTTGTGTGGCTCTGCTTCTCAGGAAATGTACAGGACATCCAAAAAGAATATTTTCCAATTTGTCTTTGAAGGAAAAGGAAGCCGTAGATACTAAGCTATTCCACGCAGTTCAGCAGGGTCTTGGGACTTGGTGAGGCATTAGCTTTCAGAAGCATTTGAAAGTGCTCAAGCACACACATTTTTGAAACTCTGCCTCTTGAGGGGAGATCTGGAGACCAGGGCTCAGGCTAGCTTATGCAGAGCCGTCCTCCCATGATCGGTGAGCAAAATCCATCTGAGAAATTCTGGAGGTCCCTGAAACAAAGTTTCTTCAAGACCATCCTTCTGCCTATCCTGGGTGGACCACCTGACATCTGAGACTCACCAACTTTAGAGGCTGGGATGGCACAGGCCAGCTGCCCTATACAATCCTGCAAGTGTCTTCACTTCTGTCACAAGGACCGGAGTAGCACGGCTTTATGAGACCCCTCCCTACTTTTGAGCTCTTGATGCGGCGTGCATGAATCCCTACATAGAAGACACCTCACACACACAAGCTCATGAAATCACTACAAACCCAAGAATAATTATATACCAATAGAGATAAGGAAACCGAAGCTCAGAAAGGCCGACTGCCTTTTCTAAAGTCAAAGGCAAGACTGGAATTCAAGCTGAGAAATCTTCTAGTCCTATAGGTCAATGGTTCTTTAGCAGGGGGAGGTGGAATTGGTGGGTTGGTAGGAAGATGAACCAGACAGACATGTTTGCAATGGCAAGACGTCCCCATACTGCCTGAAGACCGCCCTCCTGCTGTGAAGAATCCTTTTCTGAGGCTCTTGATTTTGTCCAAGAAGACCGACTCAGGGCTTCCTGCCCGGGCTCCGCCCGCCCTCTATTCCTGCTCTGTGTTGGGTAGCTGGAAGCTCAAAGTGTGAAAACTGGAAGCATTTCTAAGCTGTCTAGGTGCCTGTTGTCTCCCATGAATGACTACGTCCTTGTTTCTGAGGCTGGACAAGCAGCCAGCTGCCAAGCAAGCTGGTCTGGAGGCACCCCTTCCCAGTTGGCAGCAGAACGTGGGCACCCCTTGCCCAGGGTGCTAGGCCGTCTGTCTGCACAGAAGCATCCGGTTTGAGCTAATGAGCTGTTGGCATGGTTGGGCAATTATTTTAGATCATTAATATCTGCCAAACTTGCTTTTATAGCCATGGCCTGAAATCAAATCCCCCATCAAAAGGCAATGGCTCTCTGCCTGAGGGCTCTTGTACCCCTGCCACTGCCTCAAGCCCTGGGCCCAAGGTCAGAACATGTCTACATCATCCCTGAGGGCCTAGGAAACAGAAATGTGGGAAGTAGAAAAAGACAAGATCTCCTGAGTAAATTGGGAGCATGGGGACCTTGGGAAAGGGTTGAAGGGGAGGCGAGAGACAGGGAGGGGAGCAGAGAAAAATGTAGAGCTCAATAAAAATCAATAAAAGAAAGAAAAAAGAAAACAGAGTTGTAAGGAGAGCTTAGGGCCCCTCCTATCTTCCCATCTAGGAAGCCCCAGATGTGACACCACTGGACTGAACCAAAAGCCACAGCCTGTCGCCTGGGCCTAGAGTGTACTGATTAGTCCTACCTCTAGAGTGCCCAGGACTTGGCCTCTGGGCCTCTGGGCCTCTGAGGCCTCCAAGATGGGCACATTCTAGAGCAGTGGTCTTCAGTCTGGGGGTAGCATATCAGCTATCCTGTATATCAGATATTTACATTACAGTTCATAACAGGAGCAAAATTACAGTTATGAAGTACCAGCAAAAATAATGTTATAGCTGGGGTCACCACAACATGAGGACCCCTACTAAAGGGTCACAGTGTCAGGAAGGTTGAGAACCAGTGCTCTGGAGCCGAGCGAGAGAACTGATTCAGCTCGGGTCTTCTGGGTACCATAGTCTGCTCTGGTCTCTCTGTCCCTCCAGGTTAATGTCATGGTGACCCTTTCCCCAGCCACAAGCTGCTCAAGGGAGAGAATCTGGGAAGCCCACGTCCTTAGACATTTTTTAAAAAAGATTTTTATTAGCATCTGCTGATCATACATAATAAGGGATTTTATTATGATATTTTGCCCCAATTATCCCCCTTCCTTTCTTCTCCTATTGATCCTTCCTTTTCCCAAGTAGGCCTCCATCTGTTTTCATGTCTTTATTTTGCCAACCAGTGAGTATAATTAGTATTGTTTATGGGGGCAGTGGGGTAAGGCGTCATCTATAGGAACATGGGCAACTAACAGTGGTTCTACCAGGGAAGAAAAGAGTAAAGCGTTTTTCTTGAAAGAAACGTGACTTGGTAGAGTGAGCAAAAAAGCAATCACCCACATCCTCACGTTCTACACAACAGCATCTTTTTACAATTGTCCCAGGTGACCACTCTGACGTGCGGTTGTTATGACTACACAGAACATATCCTGGATAAGGAGTGTGAGGGCAGAATTGTGGGAGGCAGAGAAACGTTTGCCCAATCTGGCTTTTCCGATTTGGAACTGGATCACCACTTTCAGAGGCCCAGGCTGTACCCCATCTGGCTCCTCCTACCCTGCCAATCTGTACAGAAGGGGTCAGAGTGCACAAGATGGAGAAACTCCCTTTCAGAGAAGGTCATCATGCCTCTGCCCTTTGGATGAAGACAGCCACAGACTCGAAGACCACAACTGAACCCCATTCCATCCCATGGCCCACCTTCAAAAGGCTCAAGAAACTATCTTCTTTCCCTTCTTTACTTATTTTATGATGCTGGGCGTAGAACCCAGGAGCAGAACACAGCGCTGCACCAGGGAAGTACCCACAAGCCTCTCCTGCCGTGGTCTCAGTCCGTTTTCTGTTACTATTACTGAGCACCACAGACTGGGTTATTTATTTTTAATGGAGGTTTATTCAGCAGCTACTTATGGGATCTGGGAAATCCCAGACATTACTGCTCTGTCACCAGAACATGAGTGCAGGCATCGCACAGCGAGACCGAGCAAGCACACGCGTGCCATCTCCCTCTCAGGTAAGAACCGCTGCCATTACGGTGGATACCCTCATGACCTCACTTAATCCTGTCTACCTCTCAATGGCTCTGCCTCTAAACACCGTCAGACTAGGACTTGGGAAGTGAAGCTGCCAACACGTGAACATTTTTTTTTTTTTCGAGACAGGGTTTCTCTGTGGTTTTGGAGCCTGTCCTGGAACTAGCTCTTGTAGACCAGGCTGGTCTCGAACTCACAGAGATCCACCTGCCTCTGCCTCCCGAGTGCTGGGATTAAAGGCGTGTTAAAAAATTCATATCTATTTAGTGTGTGGGTGAGATAGTGGGTGTAAGACACCCCCCCCGTAGAGGTCAGAGGGCAACTTGTAGAGTTAGGGTCTCTCTTCTATCATGGGGGGGGGCTGGTATTGAACTCAGGTTGTCAGGCTTGGCCACAGACATCTTTACCCAATGAACCCTTATTCTTTAATCTTTAACGGTTTTATTTGGAGTTTCCTATCTACGAGGGGAGACGAGAGTGTGCACATGGATGCAGCGTCAACAGAGGCCGAAAGAGGGCATCAGATCCACTGGCACTGGACTTAAAGGCAGCCGTCAGCAGCCTGATATGGTTGCTGGGAACTAAACTCTAGTCTTCAGCAAGGACAGCAAGTATTCTTACCTATAAAGCCAACTCTCCAGCCCCATTTCTTATTTTTTTTAATATTTATCATTTTGTTGGTACGGGGTAGAATATGTACCAGAGTGTGCAAGTGAAGGTCGGAGATTTGCACGACTCTGGTTTTTGTTTTGTTTTGTTTTGTTTTTTTCCATTGTGGCCCTCATGTCCTGGTGACACAGAATGCAACTCAGGTGCTCAGGCCTGGCCACAAGGGCCGTCTTGCCAGGTTCCCCCACCCCTCCAATACATGAAATTTTTTGTGCACATTCAAACCACAGCCCCTACTTCGTCTTCTCATCCTTCCCTAGTTCACATTCTTCTTGGTTGTCCCAGTCCCTGACTCCTCTTTCTTTCCTCGTTCCTGTGCCTCCCTCCGCCCTCCTAACCCTTCCCTCCTCTCGCTCCTTTCTCTGCCTTTCTTCCTTTTCCTGCGGAGAGCATTTGTTCTTCATTGTGGAGAGCTCCACCGCCACAGCCAGAAACCCGCTCCACTTCTTGCATCCCCCAGCTTGCTCACTGCCAAGCCTCGAGGCCATGCTTACAGCAGGTTTGGCTCTAGCATCTTGGAGGTGGTGCTGCACGGCAGTAATCCCAGCACTGAGGAAGTAGAGGCACGAGGATCAAGAGTTCAAGATGGCTACACAGTGAGTTCAAGACCAGCTGGGCTCAGTAAAAATGCCTCAAAAACAAAGACCAGCTGGGCCGTGGTGGAGCACACCTTTAATCTCAGCACTCGGGAGCAGAGGCAGGTGGATCTCTGTGAGTTCAAAGCCAGCCTGGTCCACAGAGCCAGTCTGAGGTCAGCTGGACTCCATGAAAACTTGTCTCCAAACAAAGAGGAAGAGGGAGTTCAGGTTACAGGGGAAGATAGCTTCATATGTAGAACTGTTCATCCTGGGCAGCTTTTCTCTCTCTACACCTGTCTGTTGAGATGGCTCCTTAGCAGCAGGCCTCAGCATCATGAGCAGGACCGGATGGAGTCACAGGCACACGGGCTTCCTTCCTTGTGAGCCGCCGTCTTCCTCTGTGACTCCAGCCTGCAGCTCCTTTGTAAGATCAACCTGCAATCTCCTGAAGAGACTTTGCACATTTAGCACACATGTGGCATGTGGTAAACTCTCAGTACCTGTGGTGATGATGATAAAGAGGAGGAGGGAGAGGAGGGGGAGGAAGTAGCAAGCGTGGTTCCTCTGGCAGCTTTTAGTCGGGAGGAGAAATAAGCCACAGTTCCCGGTGAGAGGACGGGGAAGGCACCCACAGAGCCCTCCAGGTCTGGGCAAGGAATAGGGGATGTAGCAGAGCATTTGTGGGTAGGAGTTAAACGTGCCTCAGTGAAGGAGGACCTTCCTGGCGGAGGAGTAAGCAAAGGTCTAAACACAGAAAGTCGGGGACCCATGCAGACATGAGCAATCTCTAAATCCAGGTGCAGACTATGTTTCCAAGGCGAGCAGGGCTCTAGAATGCCATGTCTGCGGATAGCTCTAGATAATATCCTACGTGTGTGCTGACAAGAATGTCTTGGAAAAGGGAAGTGTCGGAGAAGGAGACACTGCAGAGGCCTGTCTGTGAACAGGCCTTGGCCTCCCAAGGGCTGGGATCGTAGGCTGGTGCCACCATGCCCAGGAATTGTTATTTTGGAATGGATCTCCAGAGCTTTTCCTTTTTTACAAAGCAGAAGCCCCTGATCTCATTTCTCTTCACACTATGCCCGTCAGTCACCTTTCTACTTCCTGTGTCTATAAATTTCACCGTATTAGTTATCTCACATACATGGACCAGAGTCTGTCTTTTGTGTGTGGAAGTTTTCACTTAGCATAACGACCTCTGGGTTCATCCATGCAGTAGCATGTGACACTCTATGTCCATATCACATATGTTGGCAGCCACTTGGGGTTCTGTCTCAGCTACAGCAAATAGCACAGCTATGATTAGGGCATGCAAACAAGTCTTTGTAATGTGGTTCTATTATTCTGACAAGCCTGTGCCCAGGAGTGACGTTTATAAACCCTGTGGTAGACTTTACCATGGATCTCCACATCACTGGGCCTCACCGAGTGCCATGTCTTGAGACATGTCACTGGTGACTTCTAAATTTGCATCTCCAGTCCAGGCCTGCCACTTGAATTCCTGTCTACTCATATATCCTCTTGGGCCACCAGTAATCATCTGCATCTTGATATTTCTCAAACTGAATTGCAACTTCCACCCCAAACTTGACCCTCTCTCCCTGCCCTCCCCACCCAGCCCCATCCTGCTCCACAGAGATACTGGAGCCATCTTCCAGTCTCTCATACTTCAATCCAGCCTGTCAGGAAGTCCTGTCGGTTCTGCCGCAAACACGCTCCTCTTCTGACCACTGCTGCGGTCCGTCTGACTCTCACCGGGATCACTGCAACAGCCGTCAGACCCTGAGCTTGCCCCTTCCATCCTTCTGACCCTTCCAGGCTGTTGCCAAAACTTCTCTCAAAGGTTGTTAACTCAGTGTCCTTCCTCTCCTTCAGTCCCTCCACTGGGGCCCTCCCCCTCCTGCCAGAGAAATGCCACAGAAGTATAAAAAGCAACAAACTCTATAAGGTCTGGCTCCCACCAGCAACATGATCTCATCGCTAACGTGTCCTCCTGTGTACGGGGTATCTGTGACCACCTAACAATTATTCCAAAACTTGGTACTTAAAATAACAAATCTTAATTCTTCCACGGGGTCCAGGTAGGAGGTGGGAGTGGCCTTCTGGGTTCTCTGGCTCGGTCACTCACAGGCTATAATCAAGATGAGGGCAGCAACTATGGTCATCTCAGATAGCTCACCGAGCAGTGAATCTCCTTTCATTTAACAGAGCAGCTGACAGGACTTGGCTCTCTGTGGGCTTGCAGACTGAGGGCCTCAGTTGTTCATCAGCAAGTGACACAAGAGCTCCCTAGCTTTCTTGTCCTATGGGTCTCTCCATTGGGTGGTACGTCACATGATAGGTGGCTTCCTTTTGAGTGGGTGAGTAAGAGAAAGGGCCAGTTAGAAAGATGGAAGCTATAGGCTTTGGGAAGTAATGCCTATAATATCAGCCATGTTCTATTAGTTGAAAGCACACCATGCTTGAAGCCAGAGTGAGACAGAAGCATGGGCCGTAAGGAAACAGGGACCATAGGAGCCACATTGAGCTTGCCCACCACACCTACTTACTCAAGTGCACAGGACTGTTGGGTTTTTTTTGCCTACCATACTCTATCTGCCTCAAGGCCTTAACTACTACAGCAGGGCCCTCAGTCTGGAACAGTACCCCCAAATGGCTTGTTCACTTCCCTTTAGCTTTTGCTCACATGACCCCTTTGGGTGAGGATTTTCTCTGATTACTTTATTTAAAATCCCAGTGCTCCTGCGTCCCTTTCTCTCCTTCCCTGAGTCCTTTTCTCTTTTTTCCAAAACCACAATCGCTTTCTAATGCCCCATTGTTTGTGTGTCTCTTCCATTAAAATACAAGCTCAGGGGGAGGTTTTCATCAAATTGTTTCCCCTTAGTGCCTAGAACAATGCCTGACATATTATAGATGCTCAATGAATCCTATAAGCCAGCGATTCTCTCTCTCTCTCTCTCTCTCTCTCTCTCTCTCTCTCTGTGTGTGTGTGTGTGTGTGTGTGTGTGTGTGTGTGTGTGTTGTGTGTGACAAATCATGACAAATCACTGGCTTACAGAATACACACATACAGAAGGGTGGGAGTCCGGGGACCAAGTCCAGGGCAGATAGTAAAGTGGCTGTTAGAACTCCAAATAAGACTGCAAAGTCTTGTTGGATTGCCTTCTTACCCTCCTTGTGAGAGGACTCCCTGAGTATTGTGGGAGTTCTGGCTAAGATGAGGGGGAAGAGCTCCTTGTGTGTGCTTGGGATCCCACAGGAAACCACCCTGGTACTTTGAGCACAGAAAGGCACTAGCGACTCTACCCCATCCCTACCACGAAGGCGTGGGCACGGCATGTGTTAAACCAGCCCTCTCCCATTCGAAGGCTCCAAAGAGACGATTCAGGCTCCCCAAGAGCCACTCTTGCCGGAAGACCTGAGATCGGCAGCGTGCACACACGCTGTGCTCTGTGGTTTCCATTCTTTAAATTGTGTAACACTGAGCCCCTGCTGTGCAGCACCAGGCCCAGTGCACAGACAGGAAAAGCAGAGCGCCTATTCCTAGCGCACTCGAGGGAGGGACACAGACAGCAACTGCTTGTCCCTCCCAACCTTTCTTTAAACATCTCCAGTGCTGGGCAGCTCAGTACTTCTCAAAGCCACCGGTTATCCCCATTATCCCGCCGAAGACTCCAATGGCCGAATTCTTTTTCTGAAGCAGAGTCTGTTTCCTTACAGCTTCCGCCTTCAGTCTTAATTTTATCCTCTGGCTCCATACCGAATAAATCTACCGCTTTTCCAAATGACAGCCTTTTAAGTATTTGAAAACAGTAATCAAGTCCCACAGAGAGCTCTCTATAGACTTGTGGCTGCCTTTGGGAAGGGGTGGGGGCACAGTTGGCAGCTGCCGTAGGCTGCTAGGGTTGTGCCAGCCAGGCCAGCCTCAGTGAGGGCCCCAGGCATGGGAGGGCATTTATGAGGCTCCCTGAAGACTCCCCCCACCTCCACAGGATCTTAGTGGCTCCACAAGGACCCTGGAGACTCCTAGTATCTTTCCAGAGGATCCTGAGACTCCCAGTGACTCCCCAAGGCTCCCATGGCTCCCTGACATTCCCAGGCCATAAGGCCTGCAGGACTCCCCAGATACAGCTGTTTGGGGGGAACCAGCTGTAGCCAGGAGCCTGGAAGGATTCTGTATGCTCTTTGTTTCAACTCAACATAGTTCTCCAAGTACCTGCTTGTCTGACGCAATTGGCCCTGCGTAAGTCTCCACGACGAA
The DNA here is from genome assembly GCF_000317375.1 of Microtus ochrogaster. Lineage (NCBI taxonomy): Eukaryota > Metazoa > Chordata > Mammalia > Rodentia > Cricetidae > Microtus > Microtus ochrogaster. The sequence goes on from NC_022032.1 coordinate 3,055,221, forward strand.
GGGGCCAGTTTTCTGCTTTTTTTTTTCCCCTCCCTTCGTAGCCTGAGCCCAGCTCCTTCTCCTGGCCAGCCCAACAGGTCTTGAATTCATTAAAGTTCCATTTGGCCAAGCTCTCCCCAGTGCTTCTGCCAATGCTGTGGGCAGCTGAGTACTGGCCTGGAGACCCAGCTTGCCAGAGGGAGTGGTCAAAGGGGACCCGGGAAAGAGGAGGGGGAGTGAAGCAGCACAATGTTGGTTATTTGCTGGCTGGCCATGGAAAGGATCCAGCAAGCTCCGCTCTCCCTCCCAGCCTCCCCCCACCCCACGTACACAAATCACTCTCGGTAAAAGGACCAGGATATGGGAGCAACACGTGGGCTCAGCCTGGAACAACTGTACAAGGAAGCTTGTTCTCAAAAAAAAAAAAAAAAATTTTGATTGCTGGCCGCAGGGGAGAGTAAGGGGAACTAAAGGCCCATTTTCAAATGTTGGAAATTTGTGTATTTTCCCTGTCTGTGTGCACTTGTTTCCATCTAAACTGTACAGAAAATAAGCTTAAGAGGGAACAAAAAGCCAGACCACTGCTCTTTGGCTTCATAGCCATCTTCCGCTTGCTAACCTCTTTGCCCCAATTTGCTGCCTGGCTGAGACCCACCATAGGCTCCTGCTGCCACGCCGGTACAGGAATATGAGTCACCTCTCGGACCCTCTCAGGCTGCTTCCTCTGCTCTACCACTTGGAAAACCAGCATGCTCGTGCTTGGGGGCATCCAGGATGCTTAACTGGACAGAAGTCTGTCTTTAAAGCTCATCACAGTGCTACCCTCACCAAGGACAGAACTCTGTATTCTGAACCCACGTGGCTAGCTTAGGCTCCTAGCAGTGATTTCCAAAACAGGATGGCTGTATGGGCTCGGGTGACTTGGAGTGGAATAGCAACACTCCAAAGGCTGAATGAAGTAGGAGGATCATATGAGTTCCAGTCAGCTTGAGCTACACAGGGAAACCTGATCTAAAAGTAGAGACAGATGGGGGAGGAAATGTCATAACTTTCTAATGAGCCCCCTTTTGGTTCCTACAAAGCAACCCTATTCAAACTAAGTACCTTGACCTTATTGTGCTACTTGTGTTAGCAAAACAAGTCCTTAGGAACAGGTGTTTTGGGGAATCTGCAGAGCTTTTCCATCTTTCCTCATAGCAGGATTGAGGGGTTAACATCTCCTGAGCCAATGCCATCTAGGAGGAAGGCTCACAATGTCTACACACTGATGTCAACACCTCCACCCCACTTCACCCTGTATAAACTTGATAGGCAGCTTACACTATGGGCTTCTATCCTTAGGGGGCATCCTGGACTCCACTCAAGAAACCACTTAAAAAAACAAAAGCTGGGCAGTGGTGGCCAGCCTAGTCTTCAGAGCAAGTTCCAGGACAGTCAGGACTGCACAGAGAAACCCCATTTGGGGAGGAGGAGAGGGAGCTTCTATGGTGGGGGCTAGAGAGACACTTCAGCGGTTAAGGTCACATTGCTCTTCCAGATCAACTGAGTTGAGCTCCAGTTCCAGGAGAATCCAATGCCTCTGGTCTCCATGGGCACTTACACTTATATGCCCACACATAAACACAAACACACACACACACACACACACACACACACACACACAATTAAGGATAACAACAATAAATATTTTTTAAGGCTTTTGTCTTCAAACCTGGTGTGGTGGCAACATACCTTTAGTCCCAGCACTTGGGAGGCAGAGAAAGACTGGTGGATCCCTAAGTTCAAAACCAGCCCAGTCAATAAAGCAAGTTCCAGGACAGCCAGGGTTACACAGAAAAGAAAAAGAAAAACTGCTGGGAAATTGGGGTGGGGAGGGAGAAACTTTTATCTTCCAAGCCTGTTAGCAAACAAGAGGGTTTTTTTTTGTTGTTGTTGTTATCTTCCTCAAGTCCCTAAAGTCAGTGTGAGAGTGCTTGTTCCAAGTAGATTGACCTGGAAACATTCCTGCCTGGACACCCTGGGCAGGTGTCCTGGCCCTTTGGCTGTGAATTCTCTCTGGAGGGTGGGGCATCATGAGGTTTCTGCTCATGGGGGGGGAGGAGACCCGCCCCTTCACAGGATCAAACCCACAGCACAGCTGGTGTGTAGTTGGCCTGGCAGGAGGCTTTGGGCTTTGATGTGCATCTGCCTTTATCAGTGCCACCACCATCCTGTGATAATTTTGGACACGTGTGTCTCTAGGATAGGCAGGTTAAGCTGGGTCATTCTATGTTTGCATGGGAGGCTTCATTCTCATGCCCTTAGATATACCTCCTGTTAGGATCCACCAGCCTCTCTTCAATAACTGCCCTAGTCGACAGAGGACAGAAGCAAGTATATCTTCTCTAACCCCATGCAGAGGTCTTTGGCAGACCCGGATTAGCCTTGGTTGGTGATCTCTGCCCCAGAGCTAATGAGCTGCGAATATGCCCTTCAAAAGGCCGGGCTGTCTTTGAAGCCTGCACAGACTCACCCAGAATACCTTAGGATCCCACCACCTCCAGCCAGCAGCACTTCCCAGCAGGGCTCTCCGAATTCATCGGGCTGGGAATCCCAGGTGGATCAAAGGACAGAGGCAGCCCCTCCTCCGCTGCTCATCCACCCTGGGCCACTGCTGGAAAACAGTACTTTAGCTTGGTCCTCAACAGTTTGTACACGACGGGAAGAGCTTAGAAAGTCCCATTTGTTGAGCTGTTAATGCTACCTCAGACTCTGGGCTAAGTACTATGCATAAAGAATCTCCTTCATTTGCCTCACAAACCTTGTTTTAAAGATCTAGAAACGGAGGCATTCTACCGTTAAAGCAAGCTCCCCGTGGCTGACAGACAGATCCAGGCCGCCAGCGTAGGTCTCGTGGACTTCCAAGACCACCCATTTCAACATGTGGTACACTGGCTCGATTGCTATTGAAGTTTGGGAAAAGCCTTGATCTACATGTGTGTGGGACCCATGTGCTTAGGGAGGAGCAGAAACCAGTCCGTGCCTAAAATAAATCACGCTACCGGGCGAAAGAGCACGAACGAGTGCGAACGAGCGCATGAGAGAGCAAGGGAAAGATGGACTCTCGCTGGGAGTTCTCGCTGCGTCTCGCGCACAGCTGTTTGGAGGGAAGATTTTGAACATAAGCTCTGTCAACGTCTACTAAATGAAGAAGGACAGTGGGTGGCTTGGCAGCTCCCAGGGACGACTTTTGCTCGCTAAAGGTTTCTGAGAACTGGTGGCAGTCTCGCTTCGTGGCTGCACAAGGACACCCATAGTGCTCAACCCAGACGGTGAGCATTAAGCAGGATTAAAGAGAGGCAAATCCAGGCGGGTGGTGGCAGCACGCGCCTTAAGTCCCAGCACTCCAGCTCCGGAGACAGAGGCAGTGATCTCTGTGAGTTCAAGGCCAACCTGCACCACAGAGAGTGTTCAGGACAGCCAGGGCTACACAGAGAAACCCTATCTTGGAAAAAAAAAAAAAAAAGAGTGCGGGGAGGTTTATAAAAGTAGACTAAATAAGACAAATCTAACAAGACTAAACTGAGTATGAACTTAGTGCTTAAAAGCTTAAAGCTCACCGTGGGGGATGGAAAGAGAGGAAGAGCGAGGAAAGGGAATGCGAACGAATTAGTTGCTATAACAAAATACTAGAAACTGAATACATTATAAAGAAAAGAAGTTAGCTCCCAGTTTCAGAGTCTGCAGGCTTGATGATGGACCTCTGGACATATTACAAAAGATGGCATACTGGTGGCAACAATTATTAAAGGGTGAGGTCACAGGTGAGACAGGAAGCCAGAGATTGGGGCGCAGGCTTGCTCTTTGTAGCAACTCACTCTTGTAGGAAGTAACTGGAGTTCTACAAGAACTATTTTAATCTTTTCTGAGGCCACATCCCTAGGAATCTCATTGCCTCCTACCATGTCCTGCCCCTTAAAGGTTCCAGTCACTACCCAGCTTCATCATACTAAAGACCAAGCTTTATGACCAGTTATGAGCCCTTTAGGGACACTCTACCTAATCATAGCTCGCTCTCTCTCTCTCTCTCTCTCTCTCTCTCTCTCTCTCTGTGTGTGTGTGTGTGTGTGTGTGTGTGTGTGTGTGTGTGTGTGTGTGTTGAGGCAGGAATGTTGAGGATATCAAGACTAGATGCATCAAACACGGTGGTGCTCACCTTTAACCACAGCACTTGGGAGACAGATGTAGGTGGATCTCTGTGAATCAAAGCCAGCCTGGTCTACAGAGTGAGTTCCCAAATAGTCAGGGCTACATAGTGAGACCTTGTCACAAAGAAACAGAAAAGATGCCAGTTGAACAGACCAACATTATCTATAAAATAGCAGTCCAAACAGTCTACACCACACTGCTCAAATGCACTACAGTAGTCAAGGTAAAACTGTCCAGGTCAGTGTGAAGGGCGCCATGGAGCGGGAAGGGCACTTTTGTGGACCTTGGAAAGCTGAGTGTGATGCAGTCAGGTACTGCAGAAGAAGCAGGGTGTATCTGTAAAGGAGCCTGCATAGGCAAACATAAACAAAAACAAAACTCAAATCTGCATCATGTTTCATATTGCTTCACTTAGGACTCAGGGGGTGCTGGGGACTGAGTGGCTCAGCTCTTCCCTTTGCCGACAACACAGGGGCCCTAAAGAAATAAAGTTGCAATGGCTAAGCTGCTTAGCCTCCCTGGCTTAGTGGCTATTTGTCTCCATGGAACTGGGATTGCTTTGTAGACAAGATCGCAGTTAACCTAATAACATCCTTGGGAGGCAGCCAGGAGACAGAGATGGTGACAGCAGCAGTGGGGATTGGGCCCTTTGTGCTATAGGTACTTGGAAAAGGACCAGGTTCCCCAGTTCAGTGCTGTGACTTTCCAGCTGCAGTGCAAAGTGCAAGGCAATACCTTATTATGAGGCACAGTGGGAGGAAAATATAGCCTCCTCCTGGACCTCCAGCATCCTTGGCCCTCGCTGCCCAACTAGGTAACTTGCTGCAACTAAGTATCACTGCAACTAAGTGTCGCTTTGTGCCCCGAATTCACCCATTTTCTTGATGAAATTTTAGCTCACATACAGGTTCCTGTAAACACGACCACTACGAAGACATAGACATCTCCCCATCACCATAAACTTTCTCATACAAGCACCACTACAGACAGCACTCCTACACACACACACACACACACACACACACACACACACACACACACACACACACCTGTCTGCCCCAGGAGGACACCATTTTCTGTAAGACTTCCTCATATAAATGGAAACAGGCAGCATGGAATCTTTTTCTTTCACAGGCTGTTCTGCCATCCCTCCTTCCTTTGGGTTGCTGAGCAGCGCCTGGCTCAGCCCATCCATCTATCTGCTCAGCAGTTTACCACACTCATGATGGACTCCTCCTAATTTTGAGATATTTTGAATCCAGCTCTCATGAACATTGTGTCTTCAGATGGACGTCTATTCTCATTTCAAGAAGCTGAACATTACGAGTGGGGTATGTCTACTTCTGTGAGACCACCCGACTTATCCAAAGTGACTGAGGTATGTTTTGTGCAGGGGGAGCTCTCTTTGCTCCGGTCTCACCAGTACCTGGCTTTTATGTGTCTAATTGTTGTTCTGCTGTTTTTCTGCTTTGTTTTGCTTATTGTTTTTTGTTTGTTTGTTTGTTTGTTTTTGAGACAGGGCCTTAGTCATGTAGATCTGACTGGCCTGGAACTCTTAATCTTCTGATCTTTGTCTCCCTCATCTCAGTTTGTTTGTTGAGACTTGTTACCTTACTTGGGCTGATCTTGAACTCACTCTGCAGCCCAGACAGGCCTCGAGTTTGTGATTCTTCTGCACTAAGTCTCGGAGTAATTGAGGATTACATGCCTGACGCACCAGACCCAACTCTTACTTAATTGGGTTGTTTTCTTGTCAAGTTGAGTTCCTTATATGTCTTGGATATGAAGCTTTTATGAGGAGAATGGTTTGCAAATATTGGCTTTTTTGTTGTTGGTATTGTTTTTGATTTTCAAGACAGGCTCATTTCTATTGGCTGTTGAATTCAGCCAATAAAATTTTCTTTCTCATATTGCATTTTTCCAATTTAAAATATTTATTTAAAAAATAAAAATAATGGGGGCTGGAGAGATGGCTCAGAGGTTAAGAGCATTGCCTGCTCTTCCAAAGGTCCTGAGTTCAATTCCCAGCAATCACATGGTGGCTCACAACCATCTGTAATGAGGTCTGGTGCCCTCTTCTGGCCTGCAGACATACACACAGACA
>NC_022032.1:3061636-3061978 GCF_000317375.1 Microtus ochrogaster
CCCCAAGTATCTGACTCATTTTAGGTCATTTTCAGTCGACTTTTCCTTTTCCTTGAGGAAGTATGTCTTCTCAGGACTCCTTGAATGACAGGCACATTTGAAGTAGAGCCTGACCGTTGAAGATGCTAAATTGATACAAATCTTGGTTCTATTGCTTTTCTCTGAATGGTCATGGCAACTTGGCCTGGCACATGGCAGCCTGGATACTTTCTCTTGAGTCAAAATTGCTATTGCTCTCTTCCATGTACATGCCGATTGGGAGCTACTGAGAGGTGCTCCCCACCAGGGATGTGCTCTGTACTGAGAGGAAAGGTAAACGTGCTCCCCACCAGGGATGTGCTC
>NC_022032.1:3062253-3066238 GCF_000317375.1 Microtus ochrogaster
TTCCCCACCAGGGATGTGCTCTCTGGGTCTTTCCCCTTGAGATCCTCCACTGTCTCCTGCAGCCACGAGATAGTTGGCTTCAGCTTCTTCATTCCTAGTTTCCATTGGTTCCCTTACCACCCCCAGCAACATGTCACTTGTGCCTGGAACCAGGAAAGAGGCCACAAAAGGGAAAGCACACTGGGCACAGCTCCCCTCATTTGGGACCTTCCTCCCTTGTCTATATCATCCCCTCTCCTGTGCTTTCAGTAACTTCCCCAGGCTCGTGTGGATTTCTATAGGGGTCTTTTGTCTGGTAAGACCTCACTCTGTCCTTACTGGAAGCAGAAGCCTTGGGACAAACTGTTTAAATTTTTTAATTATTTATTTTTTAGGGGGGTTGAAGACGCGAGGGGGGTACACGCATGCCATGGTCCGTGTGTGGAGGCCAAAGGACAGCTTTCAGGAGGGGTCCCCCCTCCCCGCTCGGTCATGTGAGTCGCGGGACAATCTTTTTAAGGATGTATTGCATCACTCCCGTGCGTCCATCCTATAATTATCTTATCATTGTCTCACTGTGCTCTTCCGTTAAGCCCCTAAGCAGGAAACAGCAGGCATTTGCACTAGTTAAGAGTTCCCAGAAAGCTGGAATGAGATATGTGATACATATACCCACAGGCAGGCACACACACACACACACACACACACACACACACACACACACACAGCAATCGGGTACAGGTGTGTGACCAGTGGCCATTTCCAGGGCCTTGGCATCTTACTCAGGGAGTGGAAAAAGAGGTTACTCCAGTTTGCCCCAAACCCTCTAACACAGGCAAAGCAGACATCCTTGGGTTCCTCCCATGATCCTCTTTCCTTCACTATCTACCGTGCCCTCCAGGGACTGCAACAATTCACCCTGTTTACTCCAGAGCTCTGAGGTGAAGACACCAAGATGCTATGCAAAGGGACCAGTATCTGCTTAAGACACCCAAGAACAAGTTCTCAGTACAAAGAAGATTTATTTGCCCCAGAAAGACAGAGGGCAGGAAATAAGAGACAAAGCCGAGGCAATGGGGGAGAAGGGCAAGACCTGCCAGAGCCACATGCTCAAGGGGGCCACTGTCCCTTCAGGGCACATTCTCATTCAAGCCACCACAAGAGTCTAGTCCAGAGACGGGTGCAAATGGTACACACCTGTAATTCCAGTTCTCGAGAGGATGAAACAGGAAGGTCGTGAGTTCAAGGCCAGCCTGAGGATGCTGTCTCAACTAGGTCTGTTGCTCAGCCCCAAGGTTATCGTAAATCCCAAAGTTTCACGCCTTTAATCCCAGGCGGATCTCTGTGAATTCGAGGCCAGCCTGGTCTACAAGAGCTAGTTCCAGGACAGAAACCAAAAGCTACGGAGAAATCCTGTCTTGAAAAATCCAAAAAAAAAAAAAAAAAGAAAGAAAAAAAATCCTAAAGTTTCAAAAGAGAGGAATGTATGCTCCATAAGATACTGGCGGTGATTCCACACGGGTGTAGAGGCGAGCGTTTAAATGCTAATGTTACTGGTGGTTACGATGGTCTCAAGTGTACAAGTGAGGCCAGTTTTCTGTCTGTGTAGTATAAGATAAAAACAGGCAGCATTTCAAGCAGGGTGGATGGAAATAGAACTATGGGTAAATAATAGAACAGTTGGCATATGTGGATGGAAAAAGCTGTGACTATGGCATGTGGAAGACTGACACTTGTGTAAACACTGAGCTATAGATTCTATTAAAAAAAAAAACCTTCTGGATCAGAAATACTAGAATTCTGAGGCTACATAAGATGCCCACTAGCATATACACCATGAGGCTCCATGGAGGATCAGGAAGCAGCTTATGGAGACATAAGAGAGGCATAGCCCTGGAGGAGCAAGAGTCCTTAGACTCTTAGGAAGGGTCTTTATTGCCCACCCCCCCCCCGTGTCTGCGCTTTGTACTCTGGCACCCAGTTACCGAGCTTCGGGCAAGGGGCAGGAGATTAAAATACACAGACACACACAGACAGAGAGACAGCGACACGGGTCATCCTTGAATTCCCCAAGAATGCCCCCTTTATTGTGTTCAGGGATAGATTATATAGAGATAGCCATGCCCCAGCCAAACCCACCAGAAACCACTCTCCTGCCATCAGGAACTCCTGAAGGTCTCATGCTCAGAGCAGCTGTAGGCACTCAGATCAGGGGATTACAAGAAATTCAGGATCTGGGGTCTCACTGCTCCCAACACTCTATTTAGCAGGTATCAGCTCTGCACCGGCTACAAAGCCCCCCATACCTGCATTAGCTGCCATTTTCCCAGCCCTTTGCCAGGACATGTGAAGCTTCCGTGATGAAAGAGTCAGGTCTTAACACAAACCACTTCCCCTGCTCAAGAAACAAGTGGGAACAGCTTCCATGGGAAACAGGAGAATTTCACCAGACTTGGATTCTACATGGCACTCCTGTCTCCATACTGGGGAATAACAGGGGGTCACCTTTGACCATCAGAGGCTGGTGGGTGGATGCAGGAAAGCTATGGAGCATAAATATGCCTGAGCTATAGTCTCATCCTACCCCCTTAGTGCTGGAAGTACAGTGGTTCATCTCCATGCACTGGACGCCTGCCTGTTCCTATGGAAACTAATGCTTTGGTGGGATGACCCTCCCATTGTCAAATGGAATTTAACATTATAAATGTTCTTCTACAGGGGCTGGAGAGATGGCTCAAAAGTTAAGAGCACTGGCTGCTCTTGCAGAGGTCCTGAGTTCAATTCCCAGTAACCGCATGGTGGCTCAGAGCCATCTGTAATGAGATCTTGTGCCTTCTTCTGGCCTGCAGGCAGACATAGAGGCAGAAATGTCATGTACATAATAAGTAAATACGTCTTTAAAATATAAATAAATAAATAAATAAATAAATAAATAGATAAATAGATAAATAAATAAATGTTCTTCTACGCCCTGGGTTGCGATCTCCCTCTTGGAACTTAGGGTCTTTGGCTCTCAAGCCATCAACTGCTCTGGACCCTGACCCTGCGTTTGGAGAGGGCAAGTGTTTTCTATACGTCATAGAAAAGAGCAGAAACCCAGGAAGGTTAGCTGGTAGAGAAACAGGCCCCACATCCCACTCAGTAACTGGGTGGGCTGAGCTGGGCTGGTTTAGACAGCACAATTGACCTCTCAGATCAGAATAATCCAGAAGCCTCCCACTCCTTCCTCCCCCTGGCGCAGGTAATCTCTTCCATAGCGTGTGTGGAGGTCAGCTTTCTGTGACTGTAGCAAACGCCTGGAACAAATCAAGTTACTGAGAGAAAGGGCTTATTTGACTCACGGCGACGCAAGCTCCGTAACTGGGAGGACACGTTGCATACGTTAGGACCCTCAGCGGACTGTGACAAGTCCGCCATGGCAGAGCAGAGCTGTTCACTCATGGCCGGGAAGCCCAGGAGAGATCAGTTCCCACAAACAAGCCCTTCTGAGGGCATGATTCCCCCAGGCCCAGGTCTCATGGTTCCTGTCAACTAAGTAATACCTGCCTGCAGACGGCGCCTTTAACACAAGGGTCTTTGAGTGATTTGGGGTCCCAAGTGTAGCATGTTTAATGTGTGACCGGACTGGATCTGTGACTTTCCCTCTGCTAGAGGTGTCCAGCCCACAGCCTGAGGCTTATGGATGACTATGAAAGTGGCCCAGCACAGAAATCTTAAACCTATTTTTCAAAGCATGAACAGTTTTGTTTTTTGTTTAATTTTTGTAACTCTGTCGCAGAAGTCTTGAGCATGAACATTGTAGGTGACAAATTGGGTCATGGTGTCAAAAGGATGGACATGTTTGGCTGTGCTGGTCTCCCCATCCCTCAAGAATCCTCGGGAAAAGCCTGGTTGTCAAACATACCCATGTGGCTTCTGTCCTAGTGTTAGCCCCGACTTACTGAGCAGCGGGATCAATGAGCCCACTTGTCTGGTAGACCCTGGAGGGTAGGCATGGTGGCCGGTC
>NC_022032.1:3066338-3071117 GCF_000317375.1 Microtus ochrogaster
TGGTTGTGAGCCACCAAGTGGTTGCTGGGAATTGAACTCAGGACCTCTGGAAGAGCAGCCAGTGCTCTTAACCTCTGAGCCATCTCTCCAGCCCCATATGAATCTTTTTAACTTTCAGCATTGCCAGTTCCCTCTGCTTCTCCATAAGACCTTGTCCTCTAAGTCACTACGACAGGGGCCTCCTGAGTTGGCTTCATGCTGTGTTCTTAGACCATCTACCCAGCAGGCTGATCCACCTCTGTGGCTCGCCATTCACCTAAGCAACCACAAGACACTCGAGACTTTTGGTAAACCTGCGGTCAACTAAATTCCTAAGTTAGACACTTCAGTTTATACCTTTTACCTGTATTTGTCAGCTTGTGTGTTGTTTGATAAATAGTTTCTCTATGGAGCCATGGCTGCCCTGGAAGTTATTCTGTAGCCGAGGCTGACCTCAAACTCAGAGATCTAGCTGCCTCTGCCTCCTGAGTCCTGGGATTAAAGGTATGTGCCACCCTAACCAGCTACCAATCACACGTTAGGACCAGACTCCCTGAGGAAAGCACACATCACCCCAGCTCTCCTTCCTGCTAGGTCTCATCTCCAAGCAGCGGGATCAATGAGCCCACTTGTCTGGTAGACCCTGGAGGGTAGGCATGGTGGCCGGTCCTCGGGTGTCACGTTTGCAGAGACCTGCCATCCTGAGTTCACCTGATGCGCAGCCGGGCCATGCGTGTCAAGCGATGTCACGGCTGGTAGTTCAGGCTGACTTTTCATACAACATCAGAGGAAGATGAAGTGCTAACAGTGTGTGTGGGATGCGCTCCAAGGTGACAAGAGTTGCTAGAAGAACCAAACTAGAGCGAGTGGGAGAAAATGAAAAGGAAGTGTGGGATTGAAGTCATGTCTAGAAGGATGTGTAGGCCCTAGACAAGCAGAGGGGAAGGAGGAGGACATTGTGGGTTAATGACAAGGTATAGGGATGATAATAGCACACTGTGATCTAAGGAGTAAATCCTATTAATCCAAGGACAGGGCTGGGACAGTGGTGGGAGGCAGCACTCATGCAGAGGATGAGAGATACAACCTGGCAGTGCAATTTCTTTGCTAGGGGGAGATGCTCCGTTCTGTCCTGCCCTCCTCTCACTAGACCCCATGGCCTGTGTGCACAGGGCCAGAGTGTCCAGAGTTCCCAGCTGACTTCCCGAGAGCACTTGTTAGCAGCAGAATTTGATTTTTCTCAGACAGAGCCAGCAGCTCCTTAGCGCTTCTCACTATCATTTCTGTCTGTCTTTCCCCTCATTGGTGGTCGGTTCTGGAGTAGAAGAGCCCCCCCCCCACCCCTACTTACTGCCTTGAGCAGGGCCCAGGTTTCCTGGGGCTCTGAGCTTCATTGCGCGTGGTTGGGGGGAGCTGCCAGCAAACAGGTCTTTTTCCTTCTTCAACCTGACAAGAAACAGGCGGGACCGAGGCAGTTGCATGGGCCATTTGCGTTACACAAAAAGGCAACTCAGCCCTCCTTTCTGCCGAGGCCCAAGCCGTGTTCCCAGTGGTCAGGATATGTGGGTGTCTTCTGGACGCAGGATAATCCAGCAGCAACCCAAGCATAAACTTACGCAGAGCCACAGGAGCCGGGCAGTCTCCGTTCCCAAGGAAGCATTGGGGAGGCAGCACCCTTGGACCTCTCCTCCCCACAAACCGGGTCTCTCCACTGAGCACTTTGCAGCTGAGCAGGACTCAGGGAACAACAATGGGGGATCTGGGCCTGACTGAATGGGGAGGGGCGGGGCTTTGATAACGACAGGAGAAAGGGGAATCTGTGTGACAGCAGCACATTTATTGACAGAACCGCCCCACCACTACCACCCTCGACAGCAGCACACCTGTCGTCAACAGGCTGCTGAGACCAGATTCAAGTGGACCCTGTTTTAAAGACACTAAAAATGGGCCGAGGCTACTAGCTCCGCTGTCGGCATGCTTGCCGAGTGTGCTCAAAGCCCCAGGGTTGATCTCCAGGACCGTATAAACCAGGCTCTATGGTTTGTGCCTCTATCAGCAGGTGAACACAGAAGCAACAGAAGTCTAAAGTTATCTTTAGCTTCATAGAGAGTTCAAGGCTAGCGTGGGATACATGAGACCTGATCTCAAAAATAAAAAAAAACAAAACAATACATAAAGAGGACAGTAAGTACCACCCTCAGGAGAGCCCACATGAAGAAGGTAGACTGAGTGGTTATTCAGATAAACATGAGTCTGGGAGTCAACAATGTCTACCGTGCCCCTTCCGTTCTTATAATATGGACCAGACAGTTACATCTCCTCCCTTGGGCTTCCTCTTTGCCCACATACATGGTACTCATCCCTCAGGCGTTATCTGTTTGGAAAGTGTTCCATCCTCATCCATGCAATAGAAGCAGGGATCCTGTAGTTTGCCACACATGACGGGTGGGAACCACTGGCTGAACCCGGACTGTGATGCTTCAGAGATTGATGGATGAGGGGATCCTAACGCCCCCCCCCAAGTTTGCTGGATGCGATACACCTGAGGTGTTTGAGGTGTTGTGAGGGGGGGAAAGGAGTATAAGGATATAAGAGGATGGATGATCCAACAGATTCCCTATGGGCTCCGAGACCATCAGAAGCATTTCTCCAACAGCTGGATCAAAGCCAACACATCCTAAGGACCAGTAGTGGGACCAGACCTCCATAGGCCCCTGGGGAGAAAAGCTGCGGGTGTCGTTAAAGGGTACAGATAGCCGGGTGGGGCCCCAGAACGCAGGGTCTGCAGCTGAACAGCTGGTAAGTGAGACCCAGGAGTTCACATTTAATTAGAATTCCTGCCTAGGATGAAAGTTTGCGGCTGCCAGCCCAGGCCTTGAGCCATTGGTCATGGCCCATAAAGGCCACACACGAGTCACAGCGCAGACTGCGGCACTCGCTTTCCTATAGTAGGAGCCTCTGTGGTCCCCATCTGCAGCCCTGGACGCCCCAAGATGCCACCAAAAGCCTCTCTCTAAAGGCTACATGTGGCACCTGATGAGGTTTGAGGACACCGTGTCCATGGGTGGGCTCTCTCTTCTTTCCCCAGGCCCCCTTCCCACCTTTGATCCCAGCTATAGGACCACCATTCAAACATCCACATGCCCATTGGTAACTGTGGGGTTGGCAGAAGAACCAACCTGAAAGGCCCGTAGTTGGGATTTTTAAAACTGTAAACAGCATTCCGGATGTATAGCGATGGAGTTGGCAGTGCCAAGCAGCTGCCATGCTCCATGACATTTCCCTGCAGGCTCCGGCAGAGAGCAAGGGAACCTGAGGTGTCACCAGCTTGAACATCATAGGCTGTGCCCCACATGAAAAAAGCACTTCCCTGCTTGGTGATCGGCAGTGTGAGTCTGAAGACACCAAATATTCTTCCATAGATAACTAGAATTTTCCTGAGACTCTGCCTCTTCCTTCAGTTCAATATTCTGGGTTTATTCGCTTGTTTTTGTTTTGTTTTCAAAACAGGGTCTTACTAGCTCTTGCTGTCCTGGAGCTCACTATGTAGACCAGGCTAGCCTTGAACTCACAGAGATCCACCTGCCTCCGCCTCCCAAGTTCTGGGACTAAAGGCATATGCCACTACACCAGGACAGTTTAATATTCTGTATTGTATGCTGCTAATATGCTTTCCCAGTGAGACTAGCTTTTAAGGAATTAGCATTTATTTACGCTTTAGTATGAACAGAGGATGTAAAAGCAGGTTAATTTAGACACTTGGGAGACAGGAGTTTAGGATACCAGGATTCCGAGGGTAAAAGAAGGTGGTAGAGGTGAAGAAACTAAGCTCCGAGCTAACCAAACGCAAACAGTCATTAAGCCAAAAGCAGTTCTAGGACAGGTTGCTGGGGCCATGTTGCCAGGCTCTATATCCTACAGCTGTCCCTTGGTAGCTACTAGCTTAATTTATTTAACTGCTGTGTGGAAATTCTGAGCATGCCTCCGAGACCCTCGCGAGAACTGTGTCAGCTAGCCTAGACGCAGGTACACCTTGAGGAACTCTGTGGTGTTAGAGATACAGTCTATAGTATCGGGGGAGACGCACCCTCACTGTTCTGCTGCCCCAAGTGCAGACTTCCGGGGAGCCTCTTTTCAGAGATACCTCCTCCTTGAAGCCAAGTGGTACCTTTTTGGTCCCTCTCCGCATCGGCTCCTGGAGTTTGCAAACGAGTCCGTGGAGCCCTCCACTGCTCTCATCCTGCAGAAAGTCACTATGCATGATCACCGGTGTTCTGTTTCTCAAGTAAATGAGGAGACCCCCGCTAATAAATCAGTTCTCAAGCACCACAAGTAGGTCCTCATCCCTCTTCCTTCAGGCTTGCTGTGTGAGGTCCTGATTAACTAGGAGTCAGGAAGGTGGGCCTGTATCTCCTGGGAAGGTCTTCTCTGGATCCCTTCTCCTGAGGGCTTTCCTCCCTCCTCACTGACAGACTTTCACAGGACTGGCTGGCCTAGCCAGGAAAGGGTCAAACTGTTCGCAGGCAGGAATAGGGGCCTCTATGCTAATGGGGCGGGTGATAAATAAACACATTCCATTTAACTAAAACAGTCAGCCATCCCTCAGCATTTACCCTACCAACCAGGCCTAGCTTTGATGCTGGTATTGGCAGAGGTCAGCCTGACACCATATGAGGAGGCTCTCTGTTGGTGCCTGCTCCCCAACACAGTTTTGGACTGTCCTTCAAGATACAGTCTGCAGAGGGGTGCACCTGGGAAGGGGGTCACGGTCTGCAGAGGGCTACACCCTGGGAAGAGGGT
>NC_022032.1:3071552-3077769 GCF_000317375.1 Microtus ochrogaster
AGTCAGAGAACAACTTTCGGGAATCTTCTCTCCCAGGGATTGAACATAGGCCTATCGGCAAGCACCGTTACCTTGACAATAACTAATAAGTGGATACAGGAATACATGGGTTGTTATTTTTAGATGAATGCCAAAATATTAAGGACATATAACTTTTTAAAAAATGTAGCCAGGACTGGTGGTGCACACTTGTGTCCCAGCACTCAGAACACAGAGGCAGGAGGGTCAAAAGCTTAAGTCTAGCTTGGGCTACATAGCAAGGCTAGCTTGGGCTACATAGAAAGGCCTGCTGCAAAAATAAGTGTATGCATGGAGTGTTTGGCTTTAAGAAAAATTAGCAACTACTATATCCGTTTGGAGGAGAAGAATTTCTGGAGAAATTTTGCAAATGGCATTGCCCATGCCCCTACCAGGAACCACCAGAATCTCCAAAAGAGATGGGAACAATTCAAAATTTTAAAAAGGTTTGTGTTCTCGGGAGGCAGAGGCAGGCGGATCTCTGTGAGTTCGAGATCAGCCTGGTCTACAGAGCTAGTTCCAGGACAGGCTCCAAAGCCACAGAGAAACCCTGTCTCGAAAAACTAAAAAAACTAAAAAAAAAAAAAAAAAGGTTTGTGTTGGTGACAGCAACCCTTTCCCTTGGGGATGCCTGGTGGAAATGGCCCACTGGCTTCAGAAAGCCCTCAGCCCCTCCTTTAACCTGTGCTGCCACAGCCGGGCCACAGAGAAGCAATCAGGCCCAGATACACCATCAGGACTTGTTACCCTGCCTGCAGTATTCGGTACTTCAGAAATGAGTGAGATTCTGATTATACCTTCAGATTCTTGGGGATAGATTTTATTTCTCCCTTGAGCCTCCAGCTATAGAATCAGGCCAGCACCTCCATGCTTGGGTTAAGCTAGGCCCCAGGTTCTTAAACCATGGGTCACATCCTTATGAGAATATGGAATCTGCAGGGGGGCAGGGATTGTCAACAATAGAAGGTGTCCGATCCTGCAAACAGAATCAAAAACTAATTCAAGATCATATGCATAATGAATCCAAAGTGTCTGTGGTGCACTCCCCTGTGTTACCCAGTAGAGTGCTGAGCACATCCTTGGGAACTCTGGAAAGTTGTGAAAGACCCGGATAAATCCAGACCCCTCTAGCAGGAAGAATAGAACCAAAAATCTAGCACGAAGAGAAGAGCCAAAAATCTAGGTTAGCCGGTTCAGTGACTCTGTTCCAGGAACTAGCTGACCATAAAGTTAGATTATAATCTTGAGAAATGGGGAGTTACCCCCTTGTGATTATCACTGGTATTTTCGGAATTTTCCAATGACGCCCTTCCTACCCCCTTTGGATTGTGGTTTCTTCCCCTAAAAACCCCTTCTCCCAGCTACTCGAGGTCGAACTCCTCTACCCCTGTGTGGGAAATGAGTCTCGGCCCCAGATGGCTGGCTCCTGTCAATAAACCTCGTGTGATTGCAGCAAGGACGGTCTCTCGTGAGTTCTTGGGGGGTCGTGTTATCCTGAGACTTGAGTGAGAGTCTCCCTACTCCGGGGGTCTTTCAGTTGCAGGAAAGAAGCAGGAGCCCCAGCTGTGCTGACTGATGATTCCGGGCTCAATAAGCTGTCCAGGCCAAGGGTACAAGCAAGGCTGTCTATCATATCCCTGTGTAGCTCCCAGAATACCCAATGAGGGGACAAGAGATAGCTCAGCCATTAACAGCACCGATTCCTCCTGCAGAGGACCAGAGTTGGGTTCCCAGCACCCACACTGGTCAGCTCATAACCTCCTGTAACTCCAGCTTCAGGGGAGTTTTTGAGGCGTCTTGCCTATTCTGGCACCTGTGCACCCACACACTTTAAAAATAAATAAAGCTTTGGGGGGCACCTAGTGTTAATGAAGAGTTGGATAATGGTTGCCACCTTGGCAGACTCTAGGATCACCGGGGATCTGGGCCTCTGGACATGCCTGGGGGATGACCTTGATTAGGTTAGTTGAGGAGAGAAGGCTCACTCATTGAGGGTGGCACCGTTCCCTGGCTGGTGCCTCGGACTGTGTTAGTGGAGAAAAGAGTTCAGCGGAGCTAGCATCTGTTTGTCTCCGTTCCTTGAGGATGTGCTATGATCCACTGCTTCACGCTCCCGCTGTCGTGACGATGCTGTCATGATGAACTAACTCTGGCCTGTGGTCCTCAATGCACCCTTTCTTCCCCAGGTGGCTTTTGTTAAAGTATTTGTCACAGGAAAAGAAACTAAGACAAACAAGCTCTCATTTAAAAAAATTAAATCCCTACTTTCAGAAATCCAGACCGTCAATTGTAGATGAGACACAACATCTGTCTACCGTAAAATACAGGTTTTAAATACAGAAATAAACAAGCTAAACTGAGTGGTGCCCCCTTTTAGAGGCCCCCCAACTTCCAGCATCACCCGCGCGAGCTTCCCATCACTTCTCTAGCAGCAGGGGGATCTACACTGAGACAGGTTATCCCTGCTGTCACCAGAGAGCTGGCCTAGGGGAAGAGGAGCTGGCAAACCTTTGGAGGGTGCTCAGGACTTGTCATGTTAAATAGCTCTCTCTACTCACCAAATTTGCTCAGGGCACCTTGCTGAGCTACCCTTTGCACAGGAAGCACACCATAGCCAAACCATAACAGGCAAGCAGGCTCATGCGGACAGCCAGACACACCTGAAGGGAACCAAGGAATAGCTGGGTCCTTTTCCCAAGAAGCCTAGGAACCTTTTCCACACAGAGGCTGGTCACTTGAGGAACCATTACTGCTTTGTCTCTTTGCTGCCTGCTAGCATCTTCTAACACAGTGGCCTCTCAACCTTCCTAATACTGTGACCCTTTAATACAGTTCTTCATGTTGTGGTGAGCCCCAACCTTAAAATTATTTTGTTGCTATACTTCATAACTGTAATTTGGCTACTGTTATGAATCGTAATGTAAATATTGGCTATGCAGCCCTAAGAGGGTCGTGACCCACAGGTTGAGACTCGCTGAGACCCACAGCTCCTGTAGGTGTAAGGAAACAAGCCTCTCACTCAATTTAGGGTTGAAGTTTTAAAATGTGAGCAGAACTGATGCTAGGTGATGCACACCTTTAATCCCAGCACTAAGGAGACAAATACAGGTGGATCTCTGTGAGTTGAAGGCCAGCCCACTCTACACGAGTTCCAGGACAGCCAGAGCTAAACAGAAAAACCCTGGGTCAAAGAAACAAAACAGCAACACCGAAGTGAGGAATGAGTCTTAAGGGCTGGGTTGAGACTATACAAGTGACTTAAAGCTGCAGGAAGAATCAGCATCTATGTGGGGTAGGGAGAGTCATTATGGACTGAACTAACCCAGCAGGACAGAGAGAGGCCATGCTGGGTAAATGATAGCTCCATTGGGGAGGAAAAATTCACGATCACACTCCTACCAGCTGCGACTCCATCTCTGAGCCTGATTTGTAAATGCCTCACATGCAGGCCACTGTCTCCAAACAGACAGTTCCCATCATGGTGGGCTTGGGAGCTCGGCTCAGACAGCCGAGATGTGCCCGGGTGAGAACAGGTTCCAGCCCTCATCACGCCAAAGCCACGTACTGACTGAATGACGCTGGCAGCAGTACAAGGAGCTCTTGTCAGCGTCCATCTTCAGAAGATCAATATCCCTCACCTTCAGAGTGTAAGTATCAAAGATCAATGAAATTTCTCCAAGGCCGTGAAGGTAGGGCTAGGCAGAAGCCGGCCCAAGCAAGCGTTTCCCAGGACCAAGCTTTCTAGGGTGATGACCAAGATTAAACAGCATTCTGCACTCGGGGCTTCTGAGCTTACCATGGCTCTAGAGTAAAGCATATCGAGTGCATTCTGAGAGGACCTGAGCAGTGGAAATGGCTAGGAAGAAAGACTAGAAGAAGCTGTGCTTTGCCGAGAGTCAATAATCACAAAGTGCAGCTTGGTGGAATACAGAGTCAAATGATTCAACCAGTGCACACCAAGTAGGTACTGAGACCCCAGTGCATTTAAGGCACAGAACTGGGCACGATTTGGAATGTGAAGATAAGCAGGGGAGGTCCATAACACATATCTGAGATGTTTATTCTTGGATGCACTAGGGGTCGAACCCAGGGCCTCTCACAAGATAAGCAAGCATGCTACCAACTGAGTTACATCCTTGGCATGTTCAATTTTTGTTTGGATATAGCATCTCACTCTGCAGCTCAGGCTAGTCTTAATTCTCTTTCCTTTTATTTACAGGCATAGGCTACCAAGCCCATCTAAGATTATTTTATTCAGACATGGGAAGACAAATGGATCAGGAGACAACCACCATTCACAAGGTAGTTTCTTACCTGCTGTTTCTGAGAAGAGATTCCTATGTTACTAGACAGGGCCATACTGGGAGCTGGATTAGTTAATATCTATTGTTGTGACCAAACATCATACCAATGTGATTCACAGAAGATAGAATTTATTTAGGCTTCCAGCTCCAGAGGGTGGGAGTCCTTGATGGCAGAGTGAAGGCATAGTAGCTGGAGAAAAAGCTGACGGCTTACATCTTGAACCACAAGCGCAAAACAGGAATAGCAAATTCTAAGTGGTAACTTTTAGGTATTTTAGGTATTGAGTACTCTCTGTACACCTGCATGCTGGAAGAGGTGGCTGTGATCCACCATGTAGCTGTTGGAAATTGAACTCTGGACCTCTGAGCCGTCTCCCCAGCTCCCTAAATGGTAACTCTTTAAACTAGTGGTTCTCAACCTTCCTCATGCTTCAACCCTTTAATATGGTTCCTCATGATGTGGTGACCCCCAACCATAAAATTCTCTTGTTGCTACTTCATAACTATAATTTTGCTACTGTTATGAATTGTAATGTAAATATCTGATATGCAGGATTATCAGATATATGACCCACAGGTTGAGAACCACTGATTTGTACTCTCAAAGAGAGTTGTCAATGAAACCCTTCTCCCAAGCCTCGGGTTAGGATTAGTGTCTCTCAACCTTTGTTCAGAAAATGTTCAGATTTTGACCTCACAGTTGATGAGAGTTTAGCAAGATATAAAATAATGTTTAACTGGCATTCTAAACGTTTTATTATGTGATTGCCAGGCTTTTGATTACTGCTAAGGAGTAAGAAGTCTGCTAACGATCCACTGTTCCTGTAGACTGCTTCCACCGCCTGGAAGATGTACTTCCTTTATGTTCTGAGGCCCCACACTTTACTACAATGTAGCTGGTTAAAGATTTATTCTATTCTGCCTGTGTGGCACCTTAACTCTTGAAAGATTACATAATATATATTATATATAAGGTTATATATAACATATAAAAGATGATAATATAAAAAATATAATCCATATTATATATAAAAGATTTATATATATATTATATATAATCTTTTTTAGTCTTTTTATTCTACTCTGTGTCTACTTTATTTATCTTTGGAATCTGAAAGTTTTTGGCTTCACCCTTCAGCTTATTATCTGATGTTCTGTATAAATACATTGTTGCATGGAACTGTTTTAATTTCAGTGTCTATATATATATTATGTCATTTGGCTGCCATTGTCCACCATTTTTTCTCCTTTCTTGAGCATGCATTCCTTTTTAAACTTTATGATTAGTGTTGGGGTAGAGAACTGTGCATGGGTGCACATTGTAGGTCAGAAGCCAACTTTGAAGAGTGGGTTCTCCCTTCCACCTTTTTTTTTAAAATATTTATTTATTACATATACAATATCCCGTCTGTATGTCTGCAGGCCAGAAGAGGGCGCCAGACCTCATTCCAGATGGTTGTGAGCCACCATGTGGTTGCTGGGAATTGAACTCAGGACCTTTGGAAGAACAGGCAAAGCTCTTAACCACTGAGCCATCTCTCCAGCCCTCCCTTCCACCTTTACATGGGTTCCAAAGATTGGAACTCAGTTCACCAGGCTTGTGCAGCAAGCACCTGTACCTGTATCTTTCTGATCCTGAGCACATTCTTAAGAATCCCCCTTGCGCTGGGTGGTGTTAGCACACGCCTTTAATCCCAGCACTTGAGAGGCAGAGGCAGGGGGATCCCTGTGAGTTCCAGGCCAGATGAGTTCCTGGACAGGCTTCAAAGAGAAACCCTGTCTCGAAAAAATAAAACACCACCACAAAAAAAGAAGAAGAAGAAGAAGAAGAAGAAGAAGAAGAAGAAGAAGAAGAAGAAGAAGAAGAAGAAGAAGAAGAAGAAGAAGAAGAAGAA
>NC_022032.1:3077869-3082725 GCF_000317375.1 Microtus ochrogaster
AAAGAAAGAAAGAAAGAGAGGGAGAGAGAAAGAACTTGTTGAAGTTCATTCAATCATGTCCTCTGAAACATATGTATGAAGGATTCCTGGTAATTTTCTAAATTTGAGCTCATGTTGAGTGGACTCCATCTTTTAAAGCTGGGATCAAGAAGGTCTGGCCTTCCAAGGGGCTTCCGGCTTCCACCAGTCTCCCCAGGCTATAAGATCACCAGCCATGCTCCCCTTTATTGACAACATCTTAGTTTGGGGAACCTTGGGTCCTTAGGACATACAAATTAGAACCACACCAACACACAGGCTACAAATTCCCAGGGCTATTTTCACCACCAAGACCCAAGTCAAAACAGACAAGCTTCTCTGCTGGCTCCTTCTGCAGATATTTCATTATTTAACTAAACATATAGTCCAGATATAATCCTAGCTTCATAAAAGCTTGACTTCCAACCCTTGAGCCCAAAGAAGGCTGTGTCTTCACAGAGGTGGAGACCCACCTCCACCTCCACAATGTGCTCATTGTGAGTGATCCAAAAATGGCCCACCGCCAAAGTTGTGGGACCAGTTGACGATTGCCTGGAGCCTGCAGACCTGGACCCCAATACACCTCTTCAGAAATCAGGCTTCTCGGGCGTTTTGCCATGGTGGTAGAATGAAAGCAGGCTGCTTCCTCGGAAGGCCCTGTTGACAAAGAGGGTGCTGGCAGATGCATTACCGGCACTGCCTTCACCCGGCACTGTTGGAACAAGAGCCCATCCTGAATGAAAGAGCTACTACCGCGGAAAAGAGCAAGCAGCTAGCTGGACAGCCCAGGGCCAGCTGTGAGGGCTGATGCAGGGTTCATTTTGACAGGCAGTTCTAATGAGCTACTGGCCAACATTTTTGTCAACCGTTTAGACATCGAGATCAAAGGGAGGTCACCAACTTGATGCCTGGCACAAAGCTGAAAGGGACAGAGAACACATTCCAGAAATGAAGCTCAAATGGTTTCGGCTAATTAGCATAAATAAGATTAAATTTAATCGGGATTAGGCAAAGCCCTGTAGTTAGGTCCAGAAACACCAATTGTAAAGTACAAGATTGCCAGACCCAGGCTTGGGAGCGAGTCACGGACAAAGGACCTGAGCCACGGAGGGTGATATCATAACTTAACGTGGCCCTGGCTACCCCTGCTCCTCCTAAGTCCCTCCAGAAAGAATTCCCCAGTGACCACACATCGCCCATGGGCTCAGAGCCTTAAAGACCTTGCTACGTCGCTGTCTCCTTCTGAGCTCTGTTTCTCTTCCCTGCTTCAGTTTAGTTTCACCGTTTCAGTCATGACTTGGCTTCCTTTTACTCTTTTCTTTGTACTTTGTGTGTGTGTGTGTGTGTGTGTGTGTGTGTGTGAGAGAGAGAGAGAGAGAGAGAGAGAGAGAGAGAGAGAGAGAGAGAGAGAGAGAACAGAAGAGAACAGAAGAGAACTCTATCTATGCTGATCTATGCTTCTATGCTGCCTGGCTGAGCTGGAGCTTACTATGTAGACCAGGCTCTGTGTTTGTCTGTTGTCTGTGTCTGTCTGTGTGTCTGTGCTCCTTCGTGTGTGTGTGTGTGTGTGCCTGTCTGTGCCTGTGCATGTGTATCTCTGCCTGTGCATGCGTGCGTTGTCTCTACCTGTGTGTAGTGTGTATCTCTCTGCCTGTGCGTGTGTGCGTATCTCTGCCTGTGCGCGTATCTCTGCCTGTGTCTATGTGTGTGTGTGTGTGTGTGTGTCTGTATGTATATCTGTGTAGTCATGGGTGTGCCATGCACTCTGCGAAGGTCACATGGCACTTTTCAGAAGTCAGTGCTCTCGCTCCACGGTTTTGAGGCAGGGTCTTTCTCATTTACGTTGTTCTCCATACTCCAACCCAGCTGACCTCTAATCTTCCGCCTTTCTTTACAGGGATTACAGACCCAAGCTGCTGATTCTGGCCTTTTATGGGTTTGAGGGACTGAACCCAGATTGTCAGGTCTTCCTTCATCACAAATGCTAGCCCATTCTAGACCCTTCTCACATCTCAGTGCTTGGGGCCATTTTACCTGCAACTTCTGCCTCTCTAAAAACCAATGCACGCTAGGAAATTTGCAAGGATGGAGGCTCCTGGAAAGAAGACTGTGGGAACCAGGAGAGTGTCTTCAAATGAAAGAAGGAACAGAAGACCCTGTCTTGCTCCAGCAAATATGTTAGAGCCAGAGGGGTGTGGTAGCTCATTCTATGTCAACTTGACACAAGCTAGAGTCATTTGAAAGGAGGGAACCTCAATTGAGAAGACGCCTCCATAAGATCTGGCTGCAGGGTATTTTCTTAATCAGTGATTGATGGGGAAGGGCCCAGCCTATTATGTGTGGTGCTTTCCTTGGGCAGGTGGTCCTGGATTCTATAAGAAAAAAGGCCGAGCAAGCTTCAAGGAACAAGCCAGTAAGCGGCACCCTTCCATGGCCTCTTCGTCAGCTCCAGCCTCCGGGTTCCTGCCCTGGTTGAGTTCCTGTCCTGACGACTTTCAATGATGGACAGTGACGAGGAAGAGTAAGCCAAATAAACCATTTTCCTTCCTAAATTGCTGTGGTCCTGGTGTTTCCTCACAGCCACAGTGACCCTGACTAGGACCAGGGCTATGTCAGTTAACAACTTGACACCAACTACAGTCATTTGCAAACAGAAAATCTCAGTGAGAAGATGCTTCCATCAGACGGCTCTGTAGGCAATTCCGTGGAGGCATTTTCTTGATTAATGATTGATGTGGATGGATCCAGGGGACCTGAGTTTGATTCCCAGCACCCTCACGGCAGTTCACAACCATCTGTGATTCTAGTTCTAGTTCTAGGGCATCTGACTTCTCTGGTCTCTGTGGGTGGGTACTAGACCACAAGCGGTTGGTTCACAGGCATATATCCGTGCAAAACACCATATACAAAAAAGAAAAAAGTTTTTTGAAAGAAAGAAAGAAGCTGAGCAAGCCAGTCATTCTCTCTCGTGGTCTCTGTCTCAGTTCCTACCCCGACTTCCCTTACTGAAGGGTGAGACCTGAAGTTGTAAGATGGAATAGACCCTTTCCCCTCCCAAGTTGTTTTTGGATCATGGCAACAGGTCAAATTAAGACAAGAGGGTGGAAAGATGTGGATGTCTGTTCAACAGAGAAGTCACTGTGCTTTTCATAATAAAGAGCTGTTTCCGGCCATCTCAGAAAGGTCTGGCCAGCAGAGCGAATGCACCCAGTCTAGCTATAGTGTTGATGCGTCCCTGAACTCCTGTCGCAAACATAGCAAAACAGATTGCTGTGCTCCTTAGTGAGGAGACTGAGTTATCCTAGGGAAAGTTCTGGTTCTGTGCTATCACGTCTGAGCCAGCAGAGCTCTCTTGGAGAGGCACAAAAGCATTAATCCTTTGGATGGCAGAAGAGGTGACAGACCACGAGTTGTCCTTCCAAAGGGATCAGGATGACCTCCAGCAACATCTGCAATACTTCTCAACCTGTCTGCTTTGCTTCTGGCCCATTAAGCTGGCCCGGCCTTCTGCACAGGCTGCACCTGCAGGAGATAAAGTCGAGCTGAAAGCAGCGATGGTGTTGACAGCAATTCCCTAGAATCTTCGTCTTCTGCCTTGGCTCCGGTTCCTTCCTCCTGGCTTCTGGCTCTGTCGTCACCTCCGTTATTTGAACCTTGGCTTTGCTAATCCAATTGGCCAGGGAGGCTTCAAAACCTCTGGGAGGGTCAGAGTCACCTAGAAGACTTCCCAAGCCACTATTGCTGGTCCCTAGTCCAAGAGTTTTTAATTAAGTAGTTGACCTGAAAATTCAAATTCAATTTGGAATGCTGTAATCTTTGCATGTGTGTATGGTCATGTATGCTTGTGCACAGGTGCACGGGGGTGCACATGAATGCATGTCTGTCTGTCAGTGTGGAAGACAGAGGTCAATATCAGACCTTCCTTAATCATTCTCCACTTTCATTTTTTAAATTTTATTATATATTAATTTATATATATTATATATTTATAATTATATAGATATGTATACACAGACATCCATCCATCCCCCTGGAGCTGGAGTTACAAGCAGCTGTAAGTCATCTGACATGGGTTCTGGGAACCAAATTTGGGCTGTCTGCAAGAGCAGCTTCCCTCCCTAGCATTGAGATCTCTAGGTGCATGGTGTTACACCTGATTTGTTTCGCTTTCCCGACAGTGTTTCTTGCTGGGTGGTGGCATACGTCTTTAATCCCAGCACTCAGGAGGCAGAGACAGGTGGATCTCTGTGACTTTGAGGCCAGCCTGGTCTACAGAGTGAGTTCCAGGACAGCCAAGGCTACACAGAGAAACACTGTCTGGAAAAACCAAAAGAAAAAAAATGACAGTGTTTCTCTGTGTAATCCCGACTATCCTAGAACTCAGAAATCTTCCTACTTCTTCCTCTTAAGCGCTGTGATTAAAGGTTTGCGCCACCACCCTCAGCTGGGTTTTGTGTTTGTTTTTGACCTGGGTTCTGAAGATCAGACTCAGTTCCTCGTGCTGGAATTGTAGAGCTTTACTGACGGAGCCGTCTTCCCAGACCCCAGAAGGCTGAATCTTTATTTGCTGATTTGTGTATCACTACGTCAAATAAGACAAATAAGAGTTGTCCACAAATACAAGTATCCAACTGGCCTAGCTTCTTAGGGCCTCTTCCGTGACTAGGGGTTGACAGACGTCTGGTTAAGAATCATAACTGAGCTGGGCATGACCATGAGAGGCAGAGGCAAGTGGAGCTCTGAGTTCGAGGCCAGCCTGGTCTACTTAGAGAGTCACAGCATAGCCAGGGCTACACAGAAAGATTCTGCCTCAACAAAACATATATTTTATATATAAT
>NC_022032.1:3082825-3105778 GCF_000317375.1 Microtus ochrogaster
CATAATTATTATATATAATATGTTATATGTAATCCTATGTATATGAAATAGGATCACTCTAGAGAGAGAGCTGAAACTCAGACCGCAGTCTATGGTTAACAAGGTCTACCAAAGCCACCAACTGCCCTTTCGGCAGATGATGCTGAACGGGAGAGGAGCGTGGGAAACAGGATGAGGGTGGTAGACGCAGCTCTCTGGCCATCATCATCTTTCCCTTTTCTGTTAGTTCTCTGAGAACCTCCTACCACGTGTTTTGATTCCTCCACAGCCCCCAAATCATAGCTTTTCCAGAGACGCTTTCCTAAATGCTGAGTGAGAGTTAGGAGACCTAGGCCTTGACCCAGCCCAGGGCTGTGGTTAGAGAAGCTGGCCAGAGGCAACGCCCTCTCACCCCACGCATCTCTACTTGCCTAGAAGAGAAAATAAAATTCCTCCTGAATACACACAGAAACCATCTAAGAAACTAAATAATAATAATAAAGGTGGGGTGCCATCAATAGTTAACGAAGAGGAAGTCCTGGCTTATGATGGGAAGGGAGAAAAGAGCCTCATTAAACACATTTCTGTCTGTGCACATGTGTAGACTAAGGGTCAGCATAAGCTGTCTTCCTCTGGTGCTCTCCACACGTTTATTTATGTGTTTGGGACTGAGGTGTGACAGGCCCTGAACTGCACGTGAAGAACATTAGCGAGGCCTCCCAGGGGCCAGTTGTCTCCTATTAAGTGGGTTCTGGGGATCAAACTCAAGCTGTTGGGCTTGGCAGCCAGCACCTTACCTGCCAAGCCCTCTCCCCTAGTTTTGAAATGGTTCCTCACTAAGCCAGACAATCACTAATTGGCTAGACTGGCTGGCCAGCGAGGATCTGCCTGTCTCTGTCGCCTAGCCCCAAGCGCTGGGGTTATTGCTGCCGTGTCCCCAGCGTTTCTGTTCTGAGAATACAAACTCAGCTCCATCCCTTCCCCGACTGAGCCCTATTCCCAGTCTCTACATTTTTAATACTAATAATAACAACTGTCAGAAGCATTCACAGGAACATTCGAGTCAAATGAGGAAGTCGGTGCTGACTGCCAGGTGGATTTAAAGTGGCCCTGGGAAAAATCTCTGTGCGAATATCCCTCTTTTAATCTAATTTCAAAGACAGAAGGGAAAGGAGGATGTCCACAATAGTAAAACGGCAATCGTCTGCACCTGGGCCGACCAAGCGTCATCCCAGAAATGGGAGCGTTTGTGCACAGATGGGAAAGTCTGTGTTTGCAGCAGGAGCCAGAAACTCAGGAAGGGAGATGGCTGGGAACCAAGGTAAGAACGCTTGGTCTATCAAGGTCACACACAGACACAGCCCTGCCAATCACCCCCACCGCCGCCCTTCCCTGAAGAGAGCTGAGATCATTCCACGGAAAGAAAGGCGCTGCCTGGCCTCAGCATCACAGCCTCTAATATGGCGATGGCCAAGTGTGCAGAACACCTGCTGCAAATGTACACAGCCCATCTGGCACCACGGGGGAGAGAGCGGAAACGAGCGGGCTCTGGTCCCGCCAACAAGCATGAACCTGGCGCTCCAGGCAAGCCTGGATCCTCTGTGTGGTAGCAGGTTTGGTGCTGTGTGTAGAGGAGAGAGAGAGAGAGAGAGAGAGAGAGAGAGAGAGAGAGAGAGAGAGAGAGAGATTCATCTGGGCCTCCAGAGAACCCTTACCTTCTCTCGTAAGAAATGCAAAAACACCCTTTAGACACATCCCAGGCTCTTTATAGCCCTCCAAACTTTTTGGAGGGACTTAGCTTAAAACGTTCCCAATCCATTTAGGTTTTCCCGGCTTCTTAACCCATCTGGTCATTTTTACCATCCCTTCCTCTTCTCTCCACAGAAACAAAACACAAAAACAAAAACAAAGCTCGTGAGCTGTGACCAAAAGATAAAGAGGTCAGTGATCTGTTCTTGGATTCGCACACCTTCTGCTGGGTTCTTGGGTCTGAAGAGCTCCTGTGTGGCTGTGGCAGGTACGGAGGCAACTCAGACTAGACAGGAACACAGGACAGGACCAACAGACAGGGACATCCAACCCCCTCCTCCAGATGCTCATGGATAAGGGGCTAAGTACACAGATCTTTACACAGGTCCCTACCAACAGGATCCGCCACCTCCCATTGGCACAACGATGGCCACTAAGCAACCTGGGTGTTCTGGAAGAGTCTCCTCTTATATTGACTCCATAACGCAACCAAATGTCTTCAAAATTACATTTTTGTGTCCAGCTCATTTAAAAATCTCCCGTTCCATTTGGAATTGGTTTAAAAAGGTTTATCCACCCAAGTCTCCCAGCAGGTAGGGAATCAGGATAACTGTAGGTGGAAACCAACTGGAAGGGAGGTTTCCCGGGTCTTCATGATGTGCACACTTTCCCACAGCTGTCTGCTGCCCCTTCGTTCTGTTCCATGTACTTCTCCCCTAGGCTGCTCTCTGAGGAAACCCTGCCCATTAGCCTCTGGTGTGTGCACACAACACTAAGTGACTGGGGAGGACTTAGAGTGACAGGTGAAATTCTAGTAAGGATTTCAGGAGCCTAGCAATGTGTAAGGAAAAGATACACCAGACCACCACCCTGCTGGGCTGTGGCTTAGTCTCCTTATGAGAATTAAAGCCGACTGTCCATTTGATCATATCTGATCACACCGAGAAGCACTTAGAACTTTAGCGTAGTACACTTCCCAGCAGCTACAAGAGAATTAGTGAAAGAGGAAACACCTACCCACACTGCAGATGCTACCCCATAGGGTTGGGGGGCCAGAGAGAATACAAAGAAGACAAGGGTGACATGGTAGCACAAGAAGCTGCTCAGGTGTTTGGCAATCCATCCTAGAGGTCATGTGGGGACATTTAAACCAGATCAGGGACGCAATGAGGGACTGCCAGGTGTGGTGGGGAGCACCCATAACCCCAATATTTAGGAGTCTGAGGCAGGAAGATGGAAAATCCGGGGCCAATAATAAGTTTGGAACAACAGAAGGCACATGGTAAGACTCTATCAAACAAACAAACAAACAACAACAACAACAAAAAAACCCTGCTGGGCCAGTGAGATAGTTTGGCAGGAACGTGCTCCTGCCACCAAGTTCCATGACCTGTGTGATCCCTGGCCCCACCCCACACAGTGAGAGGAGTGTTCTTTAACCTCTGTACATACTGTGGCACACACACACACACACACACACACACACACACAGTCTCTCTCACATATAGCCATGCATGCATGCACACAGCTTCTTAGACACACTGTCATGCATGCACACACACACACACGAGTCTCTCTCACATATAGCCATGCATGCATGCACACACACACAATAAAATTATGAGAGAAAAAAAGACAGACAATGGGGATTCACCACTGTGAATACAGGCAAGTGGAGTCTCAAGGCAGGGAGCCATGGGAAGTAGGGGCAAGAGGTTTCAGATGAATCGACCCAAATCCAGGCAGAAAGCACAGGGAAAGAGTAGGAAGCCGTGCCTTTGAGACTTAGCAAGAGCTGAGGGAGTGTGAAGGCACGGAGATGCTCAGGGAGGACCAGGGCTGAAAACCATGTGCCAGGAAAAGGTGTACTTAGCCGTCACGTGACTCTCAGGTGTGAAAATTTGAGTGAAAGTAAACTCCCACAGGTTAACAGTGCACTCAAAAACCTCTTAAGCCAGAGGCAGATGGTCCCAGATTCAATTCCCAGCACCTACGTGGTAGCTCATAGCCATCTGTAACTCCAGTTCCAGGGGAGCTGATGCCCTCTTCTGGCCTCTGAGGGCACCAGGTATACATGTACTACACAGACATACAGGACGGTAAAACATCCATATGCATAAAATAATAAAAATATTTTGATCCCTTAAGTTGCCAACAAAGTGCAGGAGAAATCACTGGCTTGGACTGAAGCACATAAAGTTCTAGGGTGACATTATATGTGAACCCCCTCCAAACATATGTGTCATGGAAAGATACACACTGGAAACAATCAAGGATCAGGGCAGCCCTAAAGGAATGGAAGTCACCCAGTGTTTCTCCTCCTCCCCTAGCGGCCAGCATGGGCCAAAGGACCAGCAGAAAGTCCCTCACTTAAGCCAGTGGTTCTCACTCTTGGCTGCACAAGGGAATCGATCCCAGTATGATGTGAAGCCCCCAGGACCCCTTGTTCTTCTCAAGAGCCAAGCGAATCTCTACAGGACAGCCTGGATGTCTACAGTGTTAAAACCTCCGAGATGCACAGTGCAACCAGCTGGGCTCCATCCTCCCCTGCATCCTTTGCACTCCCAGGGAGACAAAGGGCAAAGCTGTCCTTTGGTTTTGGATTCCTAGTGACGATCAGAGGTTCAAACAAAGACATTTCCTACCCTCCGCTAATGACCCCTCTGGGTCTTCTAGATGTTTGCGCAGGGCCTCCTGATTGCTGGGTACGGTTGCCCGAGATGGGGAAGCAGCCTTCCAGACAGGGCTTCCAGACAGCTTGGCTCTGGAGACACAAATAAACAGAAAATAGTCACTCTGCCTCTCAGCCTCTTCAGCACTGGGGAGATGGTGGGGTGGGGATCAGGGGAGAATTTCAAACGAGGGCAACATTTACTAGACTTTTCTAACCAGGCTAGGATAGTTATTACTGCAAATAGCCGTCCTGGCTGCTACAAGTGTGTAATTTCTGCCTCTGAAGGAACATGTTCTCAGAGCTCCTTCTATCTCATTCTGTTGATGCAACGAGGAAAAATCCAGGCAGGGTCTCGCTCCCCACCCTCAAGGGGCTGGTGGCCTAGAGAGCTCAAAATCAAGCTCCAGACTTTTGACTCTGTCTAAGTCAGGCTCTGGCGCCTTTTCTCAGCTTGTCATTTGTATCCTTACTCCTGAAGATGTTGCTCTCTCCAGACAGCTTCCCCCGGAGGACTTGAAACTCGGCCCTCGGGGAAGCCTGCCCTGTTACTCAGCTTTCCATTCCAATGGCAAACTGCTTGAAATATTCCATTTTTTTTTTAAATAAATTAAACCTTATTTTGGCTCACGGTTTTAGAAGCTCCAGGCTGCGGCAGGTCGGCCCTCCTGCTTTGAGGAGTCAGCGTATGACGGTAGGGAGTGTGGGGTTTGTTTCCAGGGCTGCAGCACAAGAAGAGAGCAGGCTAGGATCTCAATGGCCCTGTGTGGTGGTGAGAATAAGGATGGTTCTCATGGGCTCATATATGTGAATGCCTAGTCCCCAGTTGGTGGATCGGATTGGAAAAGGATTCAGAATTGTAGCCTTGTTGTCTTCAGACTGTGGCCACACACACACCCTTCCCAGTCAGCATGGCGGTGCATACCCCTTATCCCAGCACTTAAGAGGATGGAAGCCCAGTGGTGGTGGTGCATGTCTTTAATCCCAGCACTCAGGATGCAGAGGCAAGTGGATCTCTATGAGATCGAGGCCAGCCTGGTCTACAGAGTGAGTTCCAGGACAGGCCCCAAAGCCAACCTCAACGAAGTAGTAAGTTTGGGGCCAGTCTCGGGTGTAAGAGACCCTGTTACAAACATACAAAACAGCAACGAAGAGCAGATGCAGACACCCAATAACTGAAGAGCGTCCACTAGGTCCAACCACCTAAAAGGTTCCACTGTCTCCCAGGGGTACCAGGTCCAGCTTATCTCTGAGTCTATTGGATGGCCTTCTAGCTCAGCACCAAGAATAGAACTATCGTACAAGCCCTGGGTGCAGGCCAAGGGTAGCAGACACCTTTCCCTGAGACACTCCCTCTGCCCTAACCCTTTGGACATCAGTAGAACATCCCCATGAGGTCCCTAGAAGAAAAGAGACATATACCAATACGTGTGTATATAAGAAGCACACACTAGTCTGTATGTATATATAAGATGTATGCACAAGTGTGTGTATATATGTAAGAAGTACACACCAGCATGGATATGTATATAAATTTGTGTATATCAGAGCAAGAGCACTCAAATCAATACATACAAACCAGTATGGACTTTCAAACCTAAGCAGACTTCACCAAGCCCAGGAAGGAGGAGACGGGATATGCTGAGCTACCTCCCCATCCCCAGGTGACCCCAGCTTGTCCCTGGTCTTTAGCTGCTGTAACACATGGACGTGACTTTGGGGAAAGGTGGGGCCCAGCCACAAAGCTATCTTGGGCAAATATTTCTGCCAAGTGCAGGTCATCCCTAGGCAATACCAGTTCTGCATTTGCCGTGCTATTGCCGTGGTCCTCACACACACAAAACCAGTAATAACAGATAACTCTGAAAGGGCAGCTTCTAATCCAAGGGATTCACATCCCTGTCTTTCCCAATTCCCTGGACTTGTAACGGCCTCGGTGGGTGACTAAAACTCTTAAGACAAAAGCAATTTGATTCATTGTCGTTTAAAAAGAAATTAATGCAAATTTATTTTGTGAGGGCCAAGAGGAAGGAACAGTGTCACAAAATTGACAAATCTGTATAATGTATTCATTATGAACACCCACCGCCTGCCAAGTGTGTGCAGCAATCACACTTGGAGTAAGACGGGACCTGTACTTCTCCGGGGTCTTGGTGTCATTGAAGAAGCAGATGATTGCAATAGTGTGTGTTAACAGCAGTGACAGGGGCTACAAGGCAGGCCACCTGGGGCACTGATGTTGCCTAAAGATGTCAGGAAAGGTTTAAGAAGAATAGCCAGAAGTCATCAAGTCTAGGGACAATAAGTAAGGCCGTGTCTTGGCCATTTTCTGTTGCCATAGCAGAATCCCTTGAGAAGAAGCTGAAGCAGGAGTGTACCAAGTTCCAGACCAGCCTGGCCACAAAGTAAGTTCCAGGCCAACTTAGACTATATAGCAAAATCCCATGTTAAAACAACAACAACAAAACCCACATGACTTTAATGGGGACAAACCACAGTCAAGTCATAACAGAACAGACAATATTTCAAAACACGAGTGAGGGGACACCTTCAAGAATCGATTTCCTAAGCCTGAGTCATTATTAACACATGTGCTCCACCTGGGCCAGGAGGAGGCCTCTTTCCTGTCATCATCTAACGAAATGTCTTCTTTGTCCTCCTCGGGGTCTGTGCACATATGTCTGATAAACACAGATCTGGGCATGTGGCCTTGGAAGTCACATACGTCACCCTCTGGGTGGCTAAAAATAACTTACCCATCTGCTGCCTGCCATCTCACCTGCCTGGACAGACGTCAGCCAGGTAGGCCTTGCCAGCAAACACGACTTGGCAGAGGCGGACTCTGGTGGCTCAACAGATTGATTGGCTCCCAGGCGTGCTGGGAGCAGGCACCTTGCCACCCAGTGCACCGCTCAGACACGTGTTCAAGATGAGCAGAGATAGCCCGACCCAGCCACGCTTCCCCAGAGGCTGTGTGTACCTGTTGTCTCTGTTTAAGGCAGAAACTGAGGTCCACACACCAGCACAGTAAGAGGGTGAGAGGGTGTGATGTTGATTGTCACACTAAATGGCATGAAGCCCACAGGCTCATCCGCCTACATGTATGCACCTGGGCCCTCCCTCCACCTTTTCTCTAGCCCTGGCTTCTAAAAGGCCATTTTCATGAGCTGTAACTCCCTCCTTTACTGCTGCTCCTTCACTGGGGAGTTGCCAAATGAAAAAGGGGGGGAAATAAGAAAAAAAAAGGTTTATACACGGATGGTCTCAGAATAGGAACAGGCAGCGATGTCTGTGTTCTCCCCATAAAGAGATCTCACTTACAGAACATAGGACAGACGAAAATTTGTGTGAAAGGGAGCTGGAAAGATGGCTCAATGGTTAAGAGCACTGGCTACTTTTCCAGAGGACCTGGGTTCGATTCCCGGCACCCACATGGTGGCTCACACTGTCTGTTAGCTCCAGTCCTGGAGGATCTGATGCTGGCTTCTGGACCCCACAGGCACTACATGTGTGGTACACAGACATATGGAGGCATGACACCCATACACATAATAAATTTACATATAAAAGAAAATCTGTATAAACCCTTCTAAATCATAAAAATGCAGAAATAAACTCCCATTGAGCCTATTTGACACACAATACTCAAGAAACCCTAGGACTTGGGGTCTTCCAATGAAGGAACTTAATGTCTTCAGCTTTGTCCCTTACTTTTGTGTCTCTAATGTCCAAAGGCCCTGTTGCCTATACATCTTCTCAGTGAGGCCTCAACCACGTGTGTCTACAGGGTACCTACATCCTTTTCTCCACTTCTGGTCCACCCATCCATTCTCCTCCCATGCTGAGCCAGCAGGGAGTCCTCCAGGCTCGGTCACCTTCACAAACCATGAACTTGATCCTCATTTGTCCAACCCCAAATGCTCTACTTTTTAGGAGCACCGCGGTCAAGTCATCTCTGCCAACGTCACTCTCTGACTCCCAACTCTGCGACCCTCTCGTCCTATAGCAAAACCCTAGCTAAGAACACAGGATGTCCGTCTTTTCTTTCACAGTGTGGATGACAGTTGAAGAGACCAGAGAGTCCTAGAATATACGGGGTCAAAGGGGGCATGCGAGGGGCAGCCCTCAGGACATGGCTGGGAGAGCGGCTATTTCTGAAGGAAGCCCTTGGCCCTTACCCTGAGTCTCAGCTTTCTTCCTGTAGCAGACATGATAACTCTGACTGGAACTTAATAATTTAAGTGGGCAAGGTTTGCGCAAGGTGCCTCACTCACAGGATCATCTGCTGCAATTATTCCTCTTGCTTTTTTCTGTTTGTTTTCCCATTGAAAGAAGAAATTAGAGCTTCAGGATTAAGTAACCTGCCCAAAGCCGCACAGCCAGTCAACAGAGCTGGGATGCAGACCCAAACCTTACCTCGCTGATCTCTCTCAGTTACCACAGAGTGCTGTCTTCCACTGACCTCGCACATTCCGGGTCTCTCAGGCACCACATCCTTGCCTCAGACAGCACAGCCCCAACTCCTCACACCATGAGTGAGACACCCCCGTTTTAACCACGGCCACCCCATCTCCACCCTTGCTTTCCTAATGGGTGGGTTGGTTATCGGCCTTCTGTGGGAACTGCCAGTGGCTGCCCGAGCCCTAAAAGGGTGGTTACACAGTGTCTGATAGCAACTGCCTTCTCTTTCTCTCACGCAATGTCCTCAGCTCTGTGAGACATGTACCAGGTCCTCAGTTAAACATTTGCTTGTTAGTAGGTGGAATGAAGGCCTCTGAAGCTGTTCCCAGACAAGGACCTAACGAAGACGGGAGAGTTGCACACCTCATGATGCAGCAGGCCCCAGGTCACTGTGAGGCGCTGCCCCCCTGAAGTATGCTCCTGACAGATGGAGTCACCAAACTCTTCCTTGATTCTTCCTGCTCAACTCCAGCTTTGAAAAGAAAGAGCAAGCACATGCGCACACACAGGGCAGCCAGAGGGAGCTAAGTTGGAGCAATATAAACCCCCCTCCCAATGGCTGTGTGAATTTTACGTACTTGGCTTTAATCACAAGCGAGGGCCTTGACAGAAACCGCCCTAGAGTGATTCGCAGTGGATACAATCATTTTTTAACGATTGATATTGATCTCAGTTGTGCCGACCATCAGGCCATGTCTTCTATGGGGTTTCTTTATCACAGTATTTACTTTTAAGTCAGCTGCTTTTCAGGCCATTTGCTGACTAGGCTTCCTCTCAAACTGCGAGATCAAGAAGAAACCCAAGACTTCTTTCTAAAACACAGCTTTCCCAGGGTAAGTGATACATTGTTCAAAATCCATAAGATGTAAAAACATTAAACACTAACATCTGCTCATAATTTCTTCTGCAGAGGGTGGGTCCCCTCTGAGGTTTAGTGTCCATATGAATATGAGTGTAATCAACACGAACGTCGTCATCTTGCTTTCCCCTTTAGCATACAGAGAGCACTCGGCAGCAGCCACGCATACAGGTGTGGCCACAGTTCTTAATAACCGCTTAGTGTTCCATTTTAAAACCACTGTCGCCAGTAGATTTGTAAGCTGTTTTCTTGTCTGATTATCCCCAAACCATGGAAAGCCAGGTCAAAAAAAATGGCCTATTTTACATATCAAGGTCCATATTGAGGTCCCCTTCTAGAAAGGAGGTTGGTTGTGTCCCACATAAAGAAGTTTCTTTCCCAGCATCCTGGGCGACAGGAGCAAGGTCGTAGCACAAGGTCTCCCTGCCTCTGCACATGCTACCCCTAGACCAGCACATCTCACAACTGGGGACTTACACCAGCCAAAGCCCAGGCAATTTCTTGCATTACGACTTTTTTTTTTCTTAAATTCCAGGGTTTTGTCCTTTTGATTTCTAACAACTAACTTTGCTAGTACAATCTAAAAGGCTTCTTGGAGATCTCCAAACTTAGACGACATTAACAACATCTAAAAGTAGAGGGGGACGTGCAGAACAGGCCTGGAGAGACATTTAGGTCATGCTAACCATGTAAACACGGGGACCCTAGTTTCATCCCCAATGTCCACTAAGAAGAGTGGGGTATGATGTCACTCTTTTGTAATCTTAGCATTGGAGAGGCAAAAATGGGCACACCCCTGCAGATCACTGCACACGCAGGCACACTCCTGAAGATCACTGCATGCCCAGTCTGGCCTAATCAACAAGTCCCACACCAACCAAAGACCATGTCAGAAACACAAGGTGAACGATGCCTGACAGACAACACTGGAGGGTGACCTCTAGCTCCCACATGGGCTCACGCACGAACACATGCATACACATTTGCACGTACACACAGAAGACAGTACATGGCATATGTCTTAGCTGGGGCTTCTATTGCTGTAAAGATACAGCATAACCAAGGCAACTTTTACAAAGAAAACATTATATATATATATTATGTGCACTGGTGTTTTGCCATGGGTGCTGGGTCCCCTAGTACTGGAATTACAGACAGCTGTGAGTTGCCATGTGGTTGCTGGGAATCGAACTAGATCCTCTGGAAGAGCAGTCAGTGCTCTTAACTGTGGAGCCATCTCTCCAGCCCATAAAGAAAACATTTAGTTCCAGAGGTTCTGTCCATTACCATCATGGCAGGGAGCATGACGCTGTGCGGGCAGCTGTGATGCTGGAATAGTAGCTGAGAGTCCTACATCTTTGAGGCAACAGGAAGTTGACTGAGACACTGGGCGGTATCCTGAGCATAGGAAACCTCAAAGCCCACCCCACAGTGACACACTTCCTCCAACAAGGCCACACCCTCTCCAACAAAGCCACACCTCCTACTAGTGCCAATCCCTGTGAGATTATGGGGTCCAGTTACATTCAAACTACCACAACACAGGTAGGCATAAAAATATTATATTTCAGTTCTAGTGTGAAAACAATGAGCCAGGGCTGCTGCTCAGAGGCAGAATGTTCCCCTAGCATAAGCAAGGTCCTGTTTTCAGTGCCCAGCCCTGGAGACAATAACAACGAAAATCCAGGTTTGAGGACTGACTGGACAGTCACAAAATGAGTCACTCCCCAAGATCTTACGGTCCCCAAGAGTCCCGCGCTTACCTCCTCTCTCACGAAGCACCACCTCCAAACCTCACCTCGGAGGTAATCTTGCTTTGGCAGCCTTTAGTTTTAGTTTTGAACCAGAATCCCATTGCCTAAACTGGCCTTGAACTCTCAATCCTCCTGACTCAGCTTCCCCGGTGCTAGCATTAGAGATGTGTACCAACACACGCACACACACATACAGTATACAATGGAAAACATTTTTGGAGGTGGTTCCTGGTAGGTCCAAACTCCAGTGGGTGGCTCCGCACCCATGCATACATGGGCTGTACAAACTGAACTCAGTGGGTGACAGAAAAGACATAAATCTCGAAAGGGGGAAATGGGTAGGAGTGGATCTGGAAGGAGCAAGAGGATGCGGGATGGTGAATGTGACCAAAACCCATGGAACACACTTAGGAAAGTTTTCTTAAATAGTAAAAAAAAAAAAAAAAATTTTAAAAAATAAGATGGTGGGGACTGGAGAGTTGATGCAGCACTTGCTGCTCTAGCAAAAGAGCAAACACACCTGTCAGGTGGCTCACAGCCACCTCGAATGCCAGCCCCAGGGAACCCAGTGCCTTCCTCCTTTTGGGCTACACACACACACACACACACACACACACACACACACAAATAAAGATAAATGCTCTGTAAAATCAGATGGTTGACTGTACATGGCGGTGTATGACTTCAATTCTGGCACTCAGGATGGAGAGGCCGAAGGATCTCTGAGTTTGACTCTGCATAGTGAGTGAGTTCTAGGGCTACATAGAGAGATACTGTCTTTAAAAAAAAAAAATGCCTGAAGGTCAAAAAAAATTTTTTTAGGCCTTTCTATTCCCCAAATGAAGTCCATTTTTCTCAAGTGAAACAAAAGTCCATTAAGCCCACCTCTGTCAGCTCAGCTCCCTCCCGGGCTTCAGTGTTTATCTTCCCTGCCCTCAGTGGGGAAGATGCTTGGCCTAAAAACTCTCACTTTGAGTTGTTTTCAAGCTGGAGAACCTTCCTTAGTGAAACAAATATCAGGGGGACAGGGCTAGTTTTGGGTGTGTACAATAGACCCCTTCCTTCGTGGATTAATGTTCTTCCATCACTGTTTTATTAATTTCTTCACAAGAAGTTGCATGTTTCTGTTTGGCACTGGCCAGTGTCAATTACAATATTGGTCCCATGTGTCACACACAGCCAGGTTTGTGGGGGTACGGATGAAAACATGATTTCCAGTGGGGATAAGGGGCAGAGTGGGCAGGTTAAGGGCTGCTAGGGTTGCCCAAGGACACAAGCCCATGCACAGAGGAGGCCAAAGCCAGTGGCAGCTCGGGGGACCACCTGAGGCTGCGCCAGACTGCATCCAGCTCTTCCCTCGTCAGCCTTTTCCACGTTAACTTGGGGAAAACATAGACCTGAGAACTTTCCGGCCCACATGTCCCACGGAGACTCGTTCATCCACACGGCTCCCAGCAGCCCCCTCACCCACCCTACCCCCACCACGTGCCCTGGCCATGGCCCCTGACTCCAAATCTTTCCACAGTTGCTGAAGCCTGGGCAACGGTGATACACCCTCCAAAGAGTGTTCACCAGAGAGACCAGAAAGAGCAGAGAACTCCCTGGCATCTTCGTTCGCACCTGAGACCTGCTTCCTCCTCTTGAGGAAACACCGGTCCTTGTGCAGAGATGGCGTGAAACAAGGCCTTCCTCCAGACAGGACCAGGGTCTCAGCCCTTCTGCATCCCAGTGCCAAGCCTAATCTAAGGTAAGTCAGGCAGGAGGAGAGAGAAGCTCAAACACAACCATTCAGTATGGCCCCCAGAGAACCCTCCTTTCAGGACACAGCCTGTCAGACCCACCAATAATGAATTCCCCAAGGGCCTTTAGGCTTTGAGAAGTGTTAGCCAAGTTCAGCTATCCCTAGGAATGGCAATTCTACAAACTTCAAAGGGGTAGGTACTTGAATAAGGGAAGGTGGGAGGGCGGCAGGGAGGAGCAGGCAGGATAGAAGGGAATGACAGGGATGGTAACTACTGCACAGTGGTCCCCGACACAGGAGCAGGCAGGCAGGCAGGCAGAGGCCCAGGCAGTCGCAGCAGCTAACTGGGGGCTATAGAGCAGCCAGCAAGCACTCAGAGTGGTTCTGAGCTGCAGTGATTGAGTCCTGCTTCTTCTCTTCTCTTCCCCATCTCTGCTCCTCGTGCTTTGGGGCCTGCATCCTTCTCATTTACCACATAGAGAGCATCACGTCCCCACCTGGAGGAGGATTATGAGGCATATCATCTGTGGGGAGCACTCAACATTCCCACTGCACGGCTAGGGCCCAGCTGTCCAGCTCTCTACCCCTGCTGATGTCAGCCCTGCCAGCGCTCTGTACCTGAACCGAGACATTCTGAGCGGTAGGAGGGGAAGAGGAATTGCTGCAGGTGGGGCCCCTTGGGCACTGAATGGAAAGGCAGCCTCTATGGCCTGAACAGGACCTCATTAAAGGGGCCACTAGAGAAAGGTTACACAGCACAGTGAGTTCGGGCCACTAGGAGGTGGATTCGACATCATGGGGAGTTCCCATCGTGTGCTTACGGTCAGCGGTTTCCGTCATAATTCAGAATTTACAACTCAATGCATTTCCCACTCATCAGCTTCAGCTGTCCAGGTCCCCCACAGCCCCAGGCTCCTCCTCCCTCTGTTCCCACTTCGTAACTATAGCCTGGTGGGTACATGCAGTGTGGGGGTCCCCAAGCCTGCCTAAGAGTGATACAGTGCTCCTGCCTCCACAGCGAAGTGATGTTCATAGGTTTCTGAGGGAGGCGACTCACAGTGGATGGAGTAGGTATGTAAGAAGAGGGGCAGAGAGAGGATAACTAGACCTAATCTTCCTCAGTATCTCCCTGCCGGGTCCCTGACAGCTTAGAAGTTTTAGTACATTTGCCCCAAAGTGAAACGCAGCAGCATTTTGCTAGGAATTCTAGGAACCAAAGTGGTCTCAAGGACCCAAGAATTCCTGAAGAAACATCCCAGTTCCTTCTCACACCTGATGCTGCTGCCAGAAGTTGACCCTTGGGGTCCTCCATGGCCTGTTTCATCTGCCTCGCCCCAAAGGAGGGCTACTTCCTAAAGACTGCCTTTGGCAACAACTGTGAGCACAGATAAACAGCTCAGGAGTCCCTTAGACACGTCCCAATGTCCCCCAAACAGAGGAAGTATATCTGAGAGCCAGAAGGAGAAAAGGCTACAGAGACTGGGCTGTGAGGATGAGGGTCCATTTTACTCACTCATCCCAATGAACACCCACTGAGTAATTCTTACAAGCCAAGGACTATGCTGAAGATCGAGGTTAACAGGAACACGGGGCATGGTGTCCTTGCTCACCTTGCAAAAACAACACAACGTGATAGGACTGACAGGTAGCCAGCTAGATGGACCTGTGGGTATAGGAGTGGGCAGCCAACCCTGCCCCAGGACAAGAGTGTTCCTGGAGAAAGAAACAGGCAAGAACCAAGGAAACAGAAGACAAAAAGGCCTGAGAGACGTAGAACCTTCCAGAAGAGCAGAAGGCCTGAACAGACATAATCTAGAAGACAGAGTGGAATCACCAGGACAGAGGCCATAAGTGGTCCCTGTTGTAACCTAGAAGACTGGCCTCAGGGAGGAGCCTGCATTGGAAGGCATAAGGGATGATGGACAAGTGACTCAATATGCAGAAGTAGGCCAAGACATGGGGGCAGATCAGATGGGATGAAGGAGGAGAATCAACAGGATGAGGTGTCTTACTGGGTGTGGGATATGTAAGGAGTCTGACAACACCCAGCTCCTAACAAGGACAGCAGGAAGGACCAAGGAGCCATGAACAAAAGTCGGGAGTATGGGACCAGAAGCAGGTGGATGGGGCGTGACTTAAAAGGTCAGCTTAGGGATGAGGATACGGACCTGGGGAAAGCACTTGATTAGCACCCTGGCTTCAGGCTCCAGCACTGCAAACAGCAACAGTGATCTGTGATGTTGGAGTTGTGTGTGGTGGCGCATGCCTGCAATCCCCACACCTGGGAATTGAAACCAGGAAGATGGGGGACTCAAGGTTGTTCACTGCTACAGAGCAAGTTTGAGGGCAACCTGGGCTACGTAAGGTCCCCAGGTCCAACGAACAAGACTAAGATCAACTTTGGATTTGCTGAGTTTGTGGGACAAGTGGATTTGGGATTCCTGCCTAGATCTTGGAGGTGACAGGTTTAAATTGAATAGCAAAATGAAGTGATAGATGAGGCGATCCAGTTTGTCAATGATAACAGAAACAGAAATCATGGAGGAGAGCTGAATATGATGTAATGGCTCCACTGCAACCCAAGCACCTTGGGAGGGAGAGGCAGAAAGGGCTGCCACAAGTCTGGGGTCAGCCCTAGGAAGCCCCAGGCCAGCTAGGCCTACATCGTTAAGAGTTGTCTCAATAAAATCAGTTATTTAAAGACACACGTGACTGGAGAGACAGGTCAGAGTTGGTTTCAGGTTCAGTTCCATTCATCTGTTCTGCTAGCGACATCAGGACCCAGTCTCTTCTTCCTGAGCTTTGGCTCTGACTTCTCCAGGAACAACTTCATCCTGAAGCTGGTTGCCAAGCTCGTCGCTACTTCCGCTCCAGATCCAGAGGAAAGCCGTCCTACTAGGAGATTTCCCAGAGGCAAAGAAAACCTCTTACCCAGAAATGACCAAGGAACGCTTCCCTCAGCCAGGGGCTTGCATTTGATTCCACCCCCTCCCTGGAACCACTTAGGCCAAAGCTACTTCCCCAGACACAGAGCTCGGCTGAGGGCTGATTTTCCACAAAGCACACGAGCAGAAGAGGAGAATCCTGATCTGAAAAACAGGGTAGTTCCCCTACTATCAAAAGACAGACCATGCATCGAGGTGGCGATCACAGTCAGCGTCCCAAAGAAATGTGTATTCAAGACGGCAGAAGGCTGCCCAAACTAGAGGCCAAAGGACACTCAGAAGTTGTGTTTGAGATGTAGGTGTTGGGGTTTCATTAGGAAATTCTTCCTGGAAATCATAATCCCTAGAGGGTAGCTGAGCCTTGCATAAACTAAGGTTTATTTTTATGTCATGTGTGTGAGTGTTTGCCTGTATGCACGCATGTCTGGGCATCACATGTAGGCACACCTGGTGCCTACAGAGGCCAGGAAAGGGCATCAGGGTCACACAGACTGGAGTAACTAACAGTTTTGAGCTACCATGGGGGTGCTGGGAACACTCAGGTCCTGTGAAGGAGCTGCAAATGCTCTTAATGCTAAGCTGCATCTCTCCATAAAAAAACTATGCAGCCCAGTTAGGTCGTGTCTTGTTTGGTTTGGTTTGGTTTTGAGACAAAGTAATCCTGCCTAGTACTCTCTATGAAGACCAAGATGGGCATGAACTCAGAGAGATGACCCACCTCTGCCTGAAGAGAGCTGGGATTACAGGTGTGTGCCACATCCGGTCTCGGATAGGCTTTCAGTTTTACCTGTGCATGGATGCAGGTGTGTGCACTTATGTGTATACACACACACACACACACACACACACACACACACACACATTCACCAGACACTGGAACACTGATGTTCCCAGCAGAAGTCTGGGAGCAGTACCCAGAACACATGCTGATGGGAAAAGCAAGATCCAGGGGAGACAGAGTATCAGGAAAAAGTGCTCTCCACAGAACTACCCAGAGCCTCTCAACCATCATTGTCAAGGTGGGGGAACTGCTGGGGTCTCCAAGCCTGTGATGACACAGCCACTTAGAAATTTAGAAAAATCACCAGCTCTCAATATAGCTCTTAATAATGAGAGAACAAGAGTGAAGAGGAAAAGATCAGGTGAAGTGGTGCACACCTTGAACTTCAGCACTTGGGAGACTGAGGCAGGTGGATCTCTGCGAGTTCCAGGCCAACCTGATCTACATAGTGAGCCTCAGACCAGGAACTACATAGTGAGATCCTCCTGTCAAAGGGGGGAAAAAGATAAGGAAACCCATGTGTAAGTGGTCTGTCTCTGCAGAGCTAGAAATGGCCAGAGATGGGGTAGAAAGGCTAGAGCAAGATATTAAAGAGGAAAGATGAGGAGACAGCAGGGCCAGACATGGGTGATGTAGGGGACACAGCAAGAGGCCCTGTAGACATGAAATCAGGCTGGATACCCTCCGTAGCCATCAAGAGGGAAGATTTTCAAGAACTAGCCTCCCATCTGACATAGGGAGACCTCACAGGGCTGTCCCAGTCAAGACAGCTAGCCATTAATTGTGGAAGGAAATTGTTTATACATGTGTGGGAAATACTGGAGGCTCCAGCTGGTTCTGCAGGTGGGGAGAGGGGAGCTCAAAGAGGAAGGAACTAAAGGGGAGGGATGCCCCCAATGACATGGAGCTCTGCTGTTTATAAAAACCCACGTGGACGAGAACACAACCCGGAGG
This sequence comes from Microtus ochrogaster, assembly GCF_000317375.1. Lineage (NCBI taxonomy): Eukaryota > Metazoa > Chordata > Mammalia > Rodentia > Cricetidae > Microtus > Microtus ochrogaster. The sequence goes on from NC_022032.1 coordinate 3,100,720, forward strand.
AGTAGCCAAGAGGAACAGGATCCATGGTCTTCATTTTGGAGACAAATCCACAGTGGATAGTAATTTTTCTTCTTGAACATGAAATGTCTGTAGTGTAAGCTCCAAGAACTTGAACCCCAAGTCCCATCGCTTCTAGGCCTTGGCTTGGGCTGAATGGGAGGCGCTGGAACCCTTTCGGCAGGAGGCCAGACCAAGTTGTACTCTTGGCTGACTTCCTTGGTGGATCCACTCGTGGGGTAAAGAAGAATGGGCTAAGAGATTGCCAGAGAAGAGAGCTCACCTGGGGAGGAGGCTGGAAGAAAACACACTCTTTCTAATGCACCTGGAAAAAAACGCTACGGAAAGGGCGTGGCCTAGCAGCTAAACCACCGCCTTTGCTATCTTGCCCCTGGTTCTCGGGCCAGGAATGTGGGCTCTGGCCTGACTCCAGTCCAGAGTTAGAAGAGGTTTAGAAAGCAGCAGGTTTCTCAGACCGGCTCAGGGAAAGAAAAAGAAAGAAAGACGAGGGACACCGGTTTGGAGAATACAGGGCACACCTGCCTCATCCTACACAAGCAGAACTTCTCCAGGGGACCGCCCACATTCAACCCGAGGTCCAAAGTCAGCGGTCTAGAGCCTGGGCAAACACTGATGTTCGGCGCTTTGGCCTTGCTCTCTGCCATGGAAGCGGCACGTTCTGCAGCTTCTGGACTCAGAAAATGCTCAGGATAGCTCTGTCCCCAACCTCTATCAATCACCAGGAGGCCACAAGGTCAAAAGCTGCCTCTGCCCTCTCCTCCCCCTCACTGAGCACTAAGAATAACCTTCTGCTGGGGACGAGGGAGGCCCGAAAAAGATTTAATTACAGTTTCTGTTTCTGACCTTGATCCTCCACCCCCAGGAGCACCATCTCTGGTGTCAACGAGAGGGCACAGGTCTGGCCGCAACCACAGGTCAAGCAGAAGACACTCCTGGGACTGGAGAGTGGTCCCCACTTCCCGACTCAGTCAATCTCAGGGCAGTCCCTGGGTGCCGGTAAAACCAGGAACACCCATCTTGGGCTACCTTGTTTAGGCAAGGTGGAAAATGGAAAATGCTTGTAAACCTTTCAGAGATGGGGGAGGTCTCTCTCCCAGATGGTTGCTAAGCCAGAACCGCCAGTTCCCAGATCTCACCTCTGCCAACCTCCCGCCATATTCCTGCTGCGTTGCGGATGTCCGCCCAGTCTGTCTCATCCTTATTCCTTCTTCACCTCCTATCCCAACGGTGTCACACAGGCCCCTCGCAGTGACCTGTCCTTCGCTGTGGACTAGACGACACAAACTTCCTAGGTTGCACACCCCTCTCTAGCATGCTTGCCCACTCTCCCACCCCCAGTTTCCAGAAGCTGTAAAAACTACAAAGCCACCAGTCAGACATCTAGTAGGACTAACACACCCTTAGCTATCCTCTTAAACTATTAGCTGGTGTGGTGCAACTTCCAAGGGTCCTCTTAAAGGAGTCATCTGATGCTTCTGGGGGGAAAAAGGCAAAAATGGGGGGAGCTATAGAGTCAATGAGAAACCTCTCCTGCCGGCTTGAGAACTCACCCACTGGGGTTCTGATGACTGCCTTTGTTGTCTAAGAATCTGAGTTGGAATCCCTGCAGGAGATGGGAGGAGCGTCCAAGATGAAGAAGAAAATAAAAGCTTTTAGACAAGGGCCTTTCGTGCCAAGAATACCTCCGGAGGTTCGCAAGTGCTCACAAGACCAAAGGGAAGCCAGTGCCAATATCTCTGTTTGTTGACTCATTGAAAATATTCCATCTCGGGGGTTATTGTCATTGAAAACATCTCCTCCATCTGGAATCTTCTCTGCACCAAGTACACAATTGCTTCATTCATCTCTTCGGAGGAAGCTGTCACCAAGTCTGTGCTGCCTCCACCAGCGGCTGGGGCGAGATGACAAGCCCAGCCTTGCCCACGGAGACACCACGGACGGGAGTCCTCGTGTTAGGAGTCTTGGGTGGCTCTCCCACTCTTGTGGTCCGCATCCTCCCCTTGCTCCCAGCCCTGCCCCCACACACCTCACTCTCAAAAGGAACCAAGCTTCACACAGGACACACCCCATGCCAGTGAGAAAGGGAATCTTCTAATGCGCCTTCTCTGTATGTGTGATCTTTGCAACCTGACGCTGGCCATTTGTGAAAGAGGAAAAAAAAACTGTCAAAGGCCACCGTAGCAAGGGAGAGAGAAACTTGAACCCCAGGAGCTACCACCAGTTGAATGTGGGCAAACAATTAAGGTTCTGAGTTTGGTTGTGTAGCTACAGGTCCCCTTTCACCCACAGGACTGTGAGAAGGGAGTGTGATCTCCAAGTGTCAAGGAGCTGTGAGCTCCAGGAGACAGGACTGGGTCTCCTACACCCACATCAGTGCCAGGCAAATAAGCTCTCCCTGGATGTTGGAGAAGGAAGAAGCGCCTAGGGAGAGTTTCTGGTGGTCCAGCTGGTTGGGAGGAAAGCTTGGGTACAGGGAAGCAAACAGCAATGTGGCTGAGCACACATTCTGGGGACAGGAACCAGACAAGGGACCTCCAAGCTTAGCTTGATAGGTCAAATCCATTACCATCAGAGAAAAGAACCTTGGATCCCTCTCCCGGGAGGTTAAGACCAGCATTTGCGACCTATGCAACAACAGCTCACTTCCCGGGGAGAGTTAACCCAGAGTTGGCAGTAAGAGTAGACCACCTGTCTCACCGACAACCATCCCGCCCGACAATGGATCATACAAGGCTTGGACTTGGCTGATCTGAGGGGCAGAATCCAAGCAGGGTTTGATTAGGGACTGAGTAGGAAATAAAACAGATTTTGTGTTTTCATTAGCAGCATTCAACTTCGCGGTTGCAGAGGTTAGCATTCCAATTTGATTCTCTTAGCGAATGCAGGGCCAGGGAGGGATTTCACTGGCCTCTAGGCTGGCCCGCTGGGGTACCAGCGTATCTGGGGCTGGCAGAGGGAAGCAATTCAGGCAGGAAGGATGCCACTCTAAAACCACTTCTGTTCCTGAGCAGCCTCCAACCCAGGCAGGAAGCAAGCCTGCCCCCACCGAACTGCAGAGCCAGTCGTCCTCTCTCAGAAACACAGCAAGGTTGTAAATCAGGGTAGGAAGGAGCTGTCTCGAGTTTTTCCTGCCTGGTCAGACAGAAACATGCACTGCCAGGGCCGTAGACTTGGAAAACCAAGTGCGACTACGGATGGATTCTTTCGAGGCAGGGGCTAGGGTGGTGCTGAGCTGGGGTCCCACTCTCCTGGCCCACCTCTGATGGAGAAGCAGCCACCCCCTCCCAGCAGGATCTTTAGTGATCTCCAGGGCCAGGCTGGTCAATAGCTGTGGCTTCAGCTTCAGCCCCTGCCAGCGAGGCTGCGCAAAGGGAATTTTCCACTGCCAGGTTCAGCTCACGCCTGACTGTTTACTGCTAGCAGAAAGGTGCAGCCACCCCCGGGTGCAGCCTCGGTGGGACGCGAGAGTGGGTAACGGGAGATCTCGTGTGCCCTGGCTCTAAAATCTGCACCTGAAGTAGGGCTGTGCCTGGACAGGAGCAGGGCCCCGGGTGCAGTAAAGGGTACCGAAAGCCACTTCGTGGCTGCCCGCCTCTCACCCTCCTTCCTTCCTTCGCATGCTCCCTTGCCTGGGACTGAGAGATGTCCCGCGTGGGTGAGTGCTCCCCTTTCCTGGCGCTGCGCCTCCCCCCTCCCCGGAACTGCCCCCGCTTAGCCGTGCTGCCGTGCCCTCTGGGTAGTGTTTTCATTCCAGGCAGGGGATCCGGTGGTGGGAAGCAGGTAGGAAGCCATGTTTCTGGAGGTTAAATGAAAAATATATATATTTAGTGCTTACAGAAAGCCAAATATTGAGTTAGAAGCCAGGAACGGAGAGGGGGAAAAAAAAACCCAAAGCAAACAGTGGAGGGAAGAAATTCCTACTAAACAAGCTTTCTTTTCATTCTTCGGATCCCAGGTGCAGAGCCTGCAGGGAGAACTCAGACGAATGTAGGACTTTAAGACCCCGAGCTCAGATTCTACAACGCCCATGGGACCAAGAGGTGTGCAAGCCCCTTCCCAAAAAACGTGTCAATATCTGGTTGGCCATAGCACCCCAAAGGTCGTTAAGGTGGCTCTAAAACCCTTTGGGAGTACGGAGGAAGAATGAATTGTTCTTGATTTGACCCTGAACAAGTAACAGCCTCTCTGGACCCCATCTATGGGATGTAGGGAGGGATTATGATTTCCTAGGTCATAGCAGCCTGTTCTCTTTCAGCCTAAAGTTAGCAGTCACACCAGTAGTGCCCATCTGTGTAGTGGGGTCCTAGAAAAATAGACCCGTCTGCTTCAGCTTGCTCCCCGCCCTCCGCTTGCTGAGTCTAGGCCCTTCACAGAGCAGACTTCTAGAATCTAAGCCAGAAACCTCCAACTCCAGGGCTGTGCTTCTAGAACCTTCTCAGATCATGTCTAAGATAAGAGTCATTCTGAGGGACAGCCACACCCAGCCTGGAAAGCTAAGGGGTTCTATAGCAGGGAAAAGCTGACGGGTAGGTAAAAGGATGAAGAGCTAAAAGAAACATCTTCGGCCTCCTGAACACTGCTGTGCTGAAGACGTAGGTGGTTGGGGGAGATTGTGTCTCCATTAGAAACAGAAATCATATGCCAGGAGATCAAAGGACTGGATTTTGACCAACCAGAAGAAAGACTGTGTCCCCTATTGCATCTCTATGGCTCTGGGCTCTCCCCTTTCCTTGAATGTCCCCCAGTAAGCCCACACTTCAGAATCTGGTACCTCCCTCTTAACAGGCAGAAAACATCCACCTGAGGAAATCTGCCTGTCTTCTTGTATGCCCCTGAGTCCTCCTCTACAGAGCCCAGGCTCCTGTTCCCACCAGCGCTGAGTTCTCGCTCTACAGAACCCAAGCTCCAATTCCCACCAGTGCTGAGTTCTCGCTCTATAGAACCCAAGCTCCAGTTCCCACCAGTGCTGAGTCTTCACTCTACAGAGCCCAGGCTCCAGTTCCCACCAGTGCTGAGTTCCTGCTCTACAGGGCCCAGGTTC
>NC_022032.1:3105978-3109721 GCF_000317375.1 Microtus ochrogaster
CTTCACTCTACAGAGCCCAGGCTCCAGTTCCCACCAGCAGGGACTCACAAACACTCGTTTTTTTTAATCAGTTATGGGACTGGAACCTTTTTACCTTGAGAGATGACCTGCAGAGCTAACTAACCACTGACAAAACTTCTAAATAAGACAAATCCTCAGGGCTAGAGAGATGGTTCAGGAGTTAAGAGCACTGATTACTCTTCCAGAAGACCTGGGTTCAATTCCTAGCAGCCACATGATGGCTCACAACTGTCTGTAACCCCAGTTCCTAACTCCCTTACACAGACATACATATGCAGGCAAAACACCAATGAACATAACAAGCAAATGGATAAACTTTATTTTAAAAGACAAATCCTCGCAAACTTTCTCCTTTATTTATTTATTGGGTTTTTTGAGACAGGGTTTCTCTGTGAAACAGTGCTGTCTGTCCTGGAACTCACTTTGTAGACCAGCCTGGCCTCGAACTCATTGAAATCCTCCTGCCTCTGCCTCCCAAATGCTGGGGTTAAAGGCGAGCGCCACTACCACCACCCAGCTCTCCTTTATTTCTTTAAACTCTGTGGATTGTATTACCTTCCATCAGATTTGCAGACGCTAAAAATTGTCCCTCCATGTATCTAATAAGTCACCGCCTATCTCCTGGGTTTGCCCCTCTAGTCTTCCCATTGCCTTTGCTGTGTTATGGGTCCTGGATGGGCCTCACCAAGATTATAGAGACTTCTCGCCAGGTGCTAGCCTTGAATGGCTCTTCCAGGCCTTCCTCTCTGGTCTAGCCAGAGCACTGTTTCTAGAGGGCAGCTGTCCAAAGTTGTCTCACTCGCCTACATGCAATTTTATACTCAGTGTGTATTGCCTAAAGGACAAAAATCTGAATTCAGGGGCTGGGTAGTGATGGCGCACGCCTCTAATCCCAGCACTTGGAAGGCAGAGGCAAGCGGATCTCTGTGAGTTCGAGGCCAGCCTGGTCTACAAGAGCTAGTTCCAAGACAGACTCCAAAGCCACAGAGAAACACTGTCTCAAAAAAGAAAAAACAAAAAACAAACAAAAAGGAAATTGAATTGTAAAAATAATTGGTGCTTTTTCTTAAAAGTCAACGTTCGGGTTAAACTCTAGACTGTATGTCGTAAAGAGGAAAATGATGAGCTGTGTACTGGAAGACGGCAAGGAAAAAATCATCCAAAAGACAGTAATAGAGGCAAAGAAACTAAGAGAAGAGAGTGGGAAAGATAAATCATGACATGAAGTGGATTAAAAGATTCAAGTCCAGAGAGAATCTAGATCAAGAGAAGGGTGAAAATGGCCATAAGGTTGTTTTTAGATAAGTTTGTTTTGTTAACAGTAACCGGTCCGCTTACTTTTAACTTCTAAACTCTTCCTTGTGTGCTCAGATTTAGGTGGTGAACAGGAGTCCAGAGTCACTGTCCCCTAGAGCAAGCAGCGTGTACCCTGGTCCGGCATGATTAGGAGGAGGCTGGCTGGACTATACTTCTGTCTCCAGTCCTCCTCCCCAGGGCTACCCCAGAAGTGAGATATCTGCAGAGATGTCCAGTGTTTCCCTGGTAGCTTGATGATAACAACAACTTCCTGATTCCGTGGACCACAAAGATAATCTGGAAGTTTGGTTCTCCTCCCCGTTCCCCCCCAGCAGTTTGTCAGTGTCTCCGCTGCTCTTAGAGCTGGGACGATGACTCACTGGATAAACCGCTTACTGCACAGTGTGAGGACCTCAGCTAACAGTACCAGAACTCACTTGGAGCTGGCCTCGGTCGTGAGCGGCTGTACTTACAGCAGTGGTGTCAGGAGGCAGGGACAGGAGCATCTCCAAAAGTGTACAAGCCTGGCATACGCGGCAGTAAGACAGTAAACAGTAAGAGACCTGTCTCGAGGTCGAAAGGCAAGGACCACCACCCGAGGCTGTCCTTCGACCTCAACGTGAGCACCACGGCATGCTCACGCTGGCACTAACATACCGTACACACACACACACACACACACACACACACACACACACACACACACACACGCGTGCGCGAAGACTTTTTAAAAACGTGTCTCTCAAGAACTCCTGTATTGAAAACTTAACCCCAAAGCTGAATCTGGAAGCTATCTGGAGGCCTGTGAGAGCTAATGAGAACAAAATGAGATCACAAAGGCAAAGAAAGCCCAGCGAGGTCACGTTGTCACCCTTCCTCCTTCTCCCTGTGCGGTGCCCTTGGCCTTGTTCTGAGGCAGCAACAAGGCCTTCATCTCCACTTACACTGGAAAGACTAGGACAGGGAGACTTGCAAGTTTCAAGACAGTCTAGGAAATGGAGCAAGACCCCATCCAAAGAAAAGAAGGGAGGAAGGCAGAGTGTGTCTCAGCACTAGGGCACTTGGCTAGCGTGGTCAAGTCCCTGGTTCTCTACCCATCATCGTGAGAGGGAAGAGGAGCTAGTCGCATGCTTCAAGAACTATGAACTAAACAGAGCTTTATTCGTTTTTCATATTTTATTTTCATTTAATGTGCATTGGTGTTTTGCCTGCATGTGTATCTGTGTGAAGGTGTCAGATCTTGGAATTGCAGAGAGATATGAGCTGCCATGTAGGTGCTGGGAGTTGAACCCAGGTACTCTGGAAGAACAGTCAGCGCTCTCAACCACTGAGCCATCTCTCCAGCCCTTCTTCATTCTTTCTAAATTATCTCATATGATATGTTTTGTAATAACAAGAGAAAGTACAGTAAGGTCAGGTGACATGGCTCAGTAGGTAGACACACCTGCCACCAAGCTTGACGTCTCCATGGTTTAGAGCATTTCCTGCACTTTTGGGACACTAGAGTTTGGTTCCCTGCCACCTGCAACAATTTTTAAAAAGGGGGCGAGGGGAGCTGTGTATTGAACCTGGTAGCACATACCTGTAACAGAGCACTTGGGAGGCTGAGTCAGAGGGCTATTTTTGAGTTTGAGCTAGCCTGGGCTACAAAGCCTTTCTAAAAACAAAAAAAATACTAACTATACTTTAAAAAAATAAACCTTTCTTAGTCTGGTATTTTGTCACTATGAATGAAATATCAAAACATTGAAGATTAAGAAAAATGCAAGCCTTTAATCCCAGCACTCAGACTGAGGCAGGAGGACCTCTCTTGAGTTTAAGGCCAGTCTGGTCTACAGAGTGAGCTCCCGGACAGCAAGGGCTACACAGAGAAAGCCTAGGTGGGGCGGGGGATGAGGGGGAGAAAAAAAGATAAAATGGCACTACAAGTTTCTAGAATAGGAAAATATATGTATTTCGCATGTAAAAATATACATACATTCCTCCTACAGTATGAGGAACCAAAGCTTTCTGACTCTGGAGGTAGAGGCAGGAGGATCAGAAGTTCAAGGTCATCCTCAGCAACTAAGCCATTCAAAAAAATTGTCTAGACCCTGTGTGGAGGAGGAAAACAAAAAACAACAAAAATAAAATAAAATAAACGTTATCTAGAAATAGTGAGACAAGGCCCCTAAAACTGTAAGGAAAAAATTAACAAATTTACATTTGATAAAATGGTAATCATCTGTAAGGATAGAGAGACTTTCCCCCCCTCAAATACAAAATGTTTTATCTAAGTATTATCTTTAGGGAAGCTGCTGGAAGGTGTGGCACTCAAGAATCAGGAAGCTAACCTAGGAAGAGGAAGCCATAAGATACATTAAGTTAAAGCAGAAAAGAGGAGATACCAAGACAAGGGCTGCACAGAGCAGAAGGCACTGGATCAC
>NC_022032.1:3109876-3119531 GCF_000317375.1 Microtus ochrogaster
AAAAGTCACACACATAGACCATGGCTAGCCTGGTCTACAGAGTCAGCCCAAGCTACAAACTGAGACCCTGTTTCAATAACAAGAATAAAATAATAAAATTAGCCTTGAGTTTGAGGCTCAGATAAGAAAAATGTCCAACAAAAGGTGTCCAAGTGACAGCTCGGGCAGGAACTCAATACACAGGCTATGAATATGAGCTATGAATACACAGGCATTATGAAAATGGGGTATGAAGGAGAACACCCAAGAGCCAGTTGAGAGAGTTGGAAAAGGTTGAAAAGTTGCTTCTGAAAAGAGAAATGAGAACAGGTCAATCAGTCTTGTTGTATTTGGGAAGTCTTGCACAATTTAATCATTTTAATTATTTTGTGTGAATTGGAAAGAAAGATAAAACTTAAGCCAGGCAGGCATTGTCCTATAAATTCCTAATTCCAGTACTCATGAGTTGAAGGTAGGAAGTTTAAAAGTTTGAAGATAACCTGGTCTACCCAGCAAAACTCTGTCTCAAACAAAAACAAAATAGAAAGCCAGGCAGTGGTGACCTTTATTCCCAACACTCAGGGAGGCAGAGGCAGAGGCAGAGGCAGAGGCAGAGGCAGATTGAGTTCAAGGTCAGTCTGGTCTAGGACAACAGCAACAACCAAACCAAATGGCAGGTAATCCCACAGAGCTGTATGACCTCAGGATCTACATAGTACAAGGCGAGAACTGACTTTCAAACACTGTAGCTACACACGGGTATACACACGCGAGTGTGTTACACCCTACATAAATAGATTGCAGGGTGTGGTGGCAGGTGACATATGTCTTTATTCCCGGGAGTTAGGAGGCAGACGTGGACGGATCTCTGTGCGCTCACAGCTGAGCTAGTCTACTACCAGGTTCTCAAGCTGCAGGTCATGACCCCTTTGGGGGTTGCCTAAGACCATCAAAAAACACAGTGTATTACGATTCATGAGTAGCAAAATTAGAGCTAGCAAAGTAGCGACGAGAATTATTTCATGCCTGGGGGTCACCACAACATGAGGAATTAACTGTATTGAAGGGTCACAGCGTTAGGAAGACTGAGAACCAGTGAAGTAGTTCCATCCAGGACAGTCAAGGCTACGTAATGAGACCTTGTCTCAAACATACATGCATACATACATACATACATACATACATACATACATACATACACATAAATGCCAGAAAAATGCTGGTCATTTCAAAGAGGAAACTAATAACCCAGACAAGTATCTAGCAAGTGACTGACCAATAAAAAAGAGAATTCGAACAGCATTACGGGGCAAATCTGCAGCCTGTATTTACCCCCTAAGAGTTTCAAAATACACTCAAAAGTTCAGCTGAAGTCGGCGGTGGCGCACCCCTTTAATCCCAGCACTCTGGAGGCAGAGGCAGGCGGATCTCTGTGAGTTCGAGGCCAGCCTGGTCTACGGAGCAAGCTGCAGGACAGCCAGAGATACACAGAGAAACCCTGTCTCGAAAAAAAAATATTCAGCTGAAACGTATCTCTAGATAGCCATAAACTACCAATATTGACACACAAATAGTCAAGCTAAACGGGCAGCTACTAAAATTCTGCATTGCTAATCGAGTTTCTGTTCCAGGTAGTTTTATAAAGCTTTTTCTTAAACTTTCAAAGTATAAATAAACATGGTCTTAAACCAATGTTTTCAGTTCCTGTGTTGGATGTGCTCCTAAATCCTTTTTCTGGTAAGATTTTCTGTGAGACACAGGAAGGCCCAGGCACACCCTACATTTTCCAGCTATGACAAAACTCCCCCTCTACCCCCCCTTCCCCCAGTGAGAGAATCTGCCCTGTGGCTTTGAAAGTGGCAGGGCAGGGCCAGTTTTCCAGCCCTGCACTACACACCAGCCTCAGAGAGATGTTTTGTCTCTCGCTGGCTGTGAGCGGAAGCTGTGTTCCTGGTCTCCATCACTTACCCTTTCCCAGCCCTGGGCTAAAACAAGGGAAGTTTGTTCTCACCTTTTTGGAGGCCAGATGTCCAGGCGAAGGTGGTTTAGAACTGGATCCTCCTAAAAGCTGTGGGGGATCCAGGGGGCGGGCTTTACCACAGCCACTGCTTGGAATCTATGACAACCGTTGAAGATGCGCCCAAGTCCAGATTTCCCTACCCTTTTTGTTCTTTTCCCTTTGTGTGTGTGTGCATGTATGTATAGTGCACATGTATATGCATGTTTGCATGTGTGTGAACCACATAAGCCCCAAACTCTCCCTCATCCCAGTATGTATAGGTGAGCATGCACTTGTGTGCACATACTTGCACACACACACACACACACACACACACACACACACACACACACACACAGAGGCCTACGGTTAGTGTCAGGAGTCCTCTTGATCGCTCTTCCACTTTATTCATTGTGTCAGGGTCTCTCAACCAAACCCAGAGTTCTATGCTCTTCCCACATGCTCTCAGACATGGCTCTTCTTGTGCCATATCGGGGGATATTTTTAAATAATTTTTTTAATTTTTGTTTTATGTGCATTGGTGTTTTGCCTGCATGTATGTCTGTGTGAGGATGTCAGATCTTGGGAGCTATTGACAGCTGTGAGCTGTCGTGTGGGTGCTGGGAATTGAACCCAGGTCCTCTGGAAGAGCAGCCAGTGCTCTTAACTGCTGAGCCATCTCTCCAGCCTCAAGGCTAGAATTTTAAGAACCTAGGGAGACAAACTCCCATTTTTATGTGGCAAGTGGAGAGCCATCTCCCCAGCCCCCAGATGCCCAGCATTGTTAGGTAAAATGCATCAGAGGCCAAGCTGCTCTAGCATCTCTTCATCTAATTCATTACATCCAAACCTGGTCTCAAACAGGTCACATTATGAAATACTGTCGAGTTTGGACTTCAGCATACGAAGGGAGGTGGGCATAAGATTCCTTGGGTTCCCAGAACCCACGTGGTGGAAGGAGAGAATCAAATCCTACAAGTTGTTCTCTGATCTCCACATGTATACTGTAGTGTGGGCTCATGCACACATGCACACAAACACAATTGTTTTTTTAATATTTTTTATTTTGAGACAGGGTCTTTCTGTGTAGACCAGGCTGGCCTTGAACTCACAGAGTTCAGCTTGCCTCCACCTCCTGAGTGCTGGAGTTAAACTTGTGCACTACTATGCCTGGCTCATGCTCACACAATTTTTAAATGTAAAAAATAAATAAATTGACTTAAAAGGAAATTGCTTGCCCACTTTTCCATGTCTCATGCTCTACCAACATGGCACGGAACAGCTTTGGCGACACGAATGAAGTTAAATGCTTTAAGAGGTAGCAGAGAAATAACCGAAAGTCCCTGGGCCTCCAAGGAACTCCACAAAGCAGAACCAGCCCACCAGCCTAGACAATTGAAACTGAGTGGCAAACACACCTCTGTCTTGTTTCATCAACTGTATTTGTACCTTTTCTTTCATCTTCTTGCAGTCATCAGGGCTTAGCCCTTACCTTGCCCCACTTTTGAATATTTGCATCTTTCTCAAGAACTCATGGCTCAGTCTGCTGCGGGGAGTGATGCGTACCTGTTCTCTCAGCACTGGGGAGGCCGAGAAGGACGGTCAAGAAATTCAGAGTCATCCTTGGCTACATAGCCAATTTGAGGCTAGCCTGGTTACGGGAGACAATGTATCAAAAAACAAGATAAAAAGGAAGAAATAAAGGAGAGAGGGAAAAAGGGAGGAAGAAAGAGAATCTTGAAATGTTGCCTCTTTTCTGTTTTGTGTTATTTTGTTTATTTGTTTTAAGATAGGGTCTCACTATGTAAGCCTTGGCTGTCCTGGAGCTTGCTATGTAGACCAGGCTAACCTCAAACTCAAGAGATCCCCTTGCCTTTGCCTCAGAGTACTGGAATTAGACGTGTGTGCCTTCATGTTCAGCACTAGTTTCCTTCTCTGTCACTACGATGAAACACTCTGACCAAAAGCCACCCAAGGGAGGAAAGGGCTTATTTAGCTTCCAAGTCACAGTGCATCGCCACAGAAAGTCAGAACAGGAACTGAAGCAAAACCATGGAGGAAAGCGTTTATGGCTCATGACCTCGCCAGACGGCTTATATGAACTCGCCCAGAGATGCTGCTACCCGCAGCGGGCAGGGCCCTCCCACATCAATCATCTGTGAAGACCTCTCTCACAGCCACGGTCACAGGCCACTCTTATCAAAGCAATTCTTCAAGTGACGTTCCTTCTTCCCAGTCACTGGACTTTGTGCCCAGTTGACAATAGAGGCAGGCAGATCTGTGGCTTCATCGCCAGCCGAGTCTCCAGAGTGAGTTCCAGGCCAGCCCAGGCTACAAAGTGAGACCCTGTCTCAAAAACACCATCTTGGTAGGGGTTCCTATTGCTGTGATGAAACACCATGACCAAAGCTACTTGGGAAGGAAAAGGTTTACTTGGCTTATACAACATCATGTTCATCATCAAAGAAGTCAGGACAGGAACCTGGAGGCAGGAGCTGACGCAGAGTCAATAGAGAAATGCTGTTTACTGCCTTGCTCAGCCTGCTTTCTTATAGTTTCTGGGACCACCAACCCAGGAGTAACACCACCCACAATGCACAGGGCCCTCCCCCATCAGTTACTAATCACGAAAATGCTCTACAGCTGGGTCATATGGAGGCCTTGCTTTCAATTGAGGCTCCCTTCTTTCAGAGGACTTCAACATAAAACTAGCCAGGACAATTGACCTCATGTCAACGGGACACACAGACATATCACTGTTAAAGCATAACCTTCCCTTTCTTGTTCATCCCAAGATCACAATATCAACATCACACTATAAAACACTTTACAAACTTAAAAAGACCCACAGTCTTTACAAATTCAAATACTTTAAAAGTCCAAAGTCTCTTTGAAACCTAAAAATCTTTTAAAACGTCAGCCTTTCGGGCTGGATAGATGACGCAGTGGTTAAGAGCGCTGGCTGCTCTTCTAGAGAACCCGGGGTTCAATTCCCAGTACCTACACAATGGCAGCTCACAACTGTCTGACTCCAGTTCCAGGGGATCTGACAGCCTCACACAAACATACATGCAGCCTAAACACTAATGCACATAAAATAAATAATTTTTTAAATTTAGTCTCTCAACTGTGGGCTCCTGTAAAATCAAAAATACTTTCTTACTTCAAGAGGGAAGAACCAGGGCACAAAAATTCCAGAAGTGTAAATAATTCAATATCCAATTATCTGGGATTCACTCGGGATTTTCTGGGCTCCTCCCTGACTCTGCCCTCTGCAGCACACAGAGACAGTCTCCCAAGCTCAGGGCAGCTCCATGCCACACCTGCTGCTGTGGGTCTCTAACTGATCTGCACGTTCACCAACAGCCTCCCCAGGCTCTCTTCAAGGACTCCAGCCCTGCCACACAGTGCCAAGCCTCAGTGCCTTTCCACAACCCTTTCACGCCTTCAAAACCAGTACTACCTGGGAGACTCACACACTACCAAGTTCAGCTCCCAAAGGAGGTACATACAACCTTGGCTGCCTCTGGGACACAGCTTCTGTGTGCAGGCCCTGAAGAAACACTTTCCAGAGATTTCACCTCAGCGATGTTGGTCCCTCCTTAATCACAGCTGTTTCTTCAAAAGCCCCAGCTGACCAGCTTGCATTATCCCAGGAAAGTCAAAGATTTCACCTTAGTGGTTCTAGTATCTTGTTCATCACGGCTGATTCTTCACTCCCCAGCTAACCAGAACTACAGATTCACTCAAATACGCTGGGGGAGTCTCTGCTTCCCTCTGAAACTTCACAAGCCAGGCCTCCGTTGTCTGCATTCTGCAACATTCTTACCTCCCAGGCTCCAACAGAACAGCTCACGGAGCTCTCAACACTCAAGGGCTTTTATAGTCCAAAGTTCCAAAGTCCTTCCACAATCCACCCCAAGACCAACACGGTCAGGTCTGCCACAGCAACACCCCACTATTCCAGTATCGACTTGTTAGGGTTACTATTGCTGTGATGAAACACCACGACCAAAGCAACCTGGGGAGGAAAGGGCTGATTTGGCTTCACTTCCACACTGTAGTCCTACACTGAAGGAAGTCAGGGCAGGAACTCAAGCAGGGCAGAGACCTGGAGGCAGGAACTGATACAGAGACCATGGTGGGGTGCTGCTTAATGGCTTGCTCCTCCTAGCTTGCTCAGCCTGCTTTCTTATAGAACCAGAACCACCAGGCAAGGGATGGCACCACCTACAATGGGCTTGCCCCTCCCCAACCAATAACTAATTAAGAAAATGCCCTCGTGTTTTCTCTCCCCTAAAGCAAGCTTGTTTGATCCATCTGCACCAGAAGTGCTTGATCACTGTGGGCAGGAGGTTCACGGGCAGGAAATACATCAGGACTACTCTTGCCCTTGATTGGGTGTAGGCTGGAGATTCGCTGTGACGTGTGCTTGCCCCTAACTGGACCTGATAGCAAATACTTTAGCTGCTGTAAATCGTGACTCAGGGCCATTTCCTGGAAACCCAGAGATGGGCCTGGTCAGAGCCCATCCACCTAACTGGTAGTTAATTAAAACTTGCTTCTAATTGGCTTTAAATTGTGGTAGTGATCTTATTCTCAACTGGTGGGATTAACCCAATAAGTGCTCTAAACCACTCTAGTTCCTGGAGGCATTTACTCAATGGAGGGGGCCTCTTCCCAAAGGACTCTAGCTGTGTCAAGTTGACATAAAAATGAGCAACACACAGCTCCTTTACAAGAATTTAGCCCAAAGAGCTTCTAGCTCATTTCCTGATCGAGTCTTTAGTCTCATTTGACATCTCATGAACAAAGTCATGCAACACACATTACTGAAGGCATCCCGCATGGTGATCTAGCTCTGACCAGAATGCCCCATGAAGCTCGGCTTTCAGGATGCTGGGATATCTCTAGCCCACCGCTCCAAAGTCTTCCATAGTCTCCTCCATATGAACCAATTCCAAAGGCCCGAGGACCACACAGAAAGATGTGTCACAACAAAGCTGCTTCCCAGTGCAGTTATCTGTATTGGTGGCTCTTCTTGTTAATGTGACCAAGAACCTGATAAGAAGCGCCTCTGGGCAGGGAGTGTAGCTCCATGAAAGGTGTTTGCCTAATCTGCACATGGCCATCAAGGAAGAAGAGCTTTGGCTCATACTTAAGGGGACATTGTCCGTCATGGTGGAGAAACAACAGCAGGTAGCTCCTCAACAGTGGGGACACACATCTGAGAGGAAAGAGAGGCTAAGAAGGGGGAATGCTGGCTCTCAGGTGGCTGAGGGACCAGCCACCTTCCCCTGCCCGTTCCCCTTAGTGTCAATCCTCTCTGGAAAGGCCCTCACAAATGAAGGGCCCTTACAGACCCGAGTGTGGCAGACACAGTCCTGACCATGGCAAATATGGCTCTGGCAGGTCTTGCCCTTCCTCATTCCCTCTGCCTTGCTAAACATTCCTGAAGCTGGTCACCAAGGTCTAGTCCCTTATTTAGCTACTTCCTCCTCCTGAGGCTGACTACCAAGATCCAGCTATCAAAGTATTGAAGCCCAGCAATCACAAGCCCTCTTTGGCTACCCTAATTAACATGCCCAATCAAAATTAACCAACTATCCTAACACAGGGTTTTCCCTTTTCCCTTTATAAACTGCCATTCGCCTGTGGGCCACTCTGTCCCCCCTCTATCCACAGGCCCTTTGTCCCTCGGGGCAAATATCCCTTTCCCTTCTCCCTTGCCCCTCTTCTCCACTCTCCTTTGTCTCCTATCCCCTATCTTTGTCCCTCCGGGGCAAATAAATCTCCTTTGTGTTGAGAACTTGGTCTTGTGTGCTCTGACCATGCTGATCCTGTCAATAGTCATGCCCAAAGGTGTACCTCAATAATACCATGGGTGTTTCTTAATCCAGTCAAGAAGACAATCAATATTAACTATCACAGATACTGTACAAACCATTCTGAGGAAGAAGGGCCATTCGGGATGTAGTACACAGAGGGTCTCCAGTTGTATCTGTAATTCCTTTTTTTCCTCTCCTCCTCCCTTCCTCCCTCCCTCTTTCACCTCTTGCTTTGTTTTGCATAGTACTCTTGCTATGCAGACCAGATTGGCCTTAAATCTGCTATACGACCCACATGGACCTTGAACTCATGGTGATCCTCTTGCCTCAGCTTCCCCACTTCTGGGATTAAAGATGTGTGCCTCCATGCCCAACTGCTTTGCCTTCGCCTTCACTTCCTTCTTCCTTCCCTTCGTTTATTTATTTTTAAACATTGATTTGCTGTGGGATAATGCTCTTATACACTGTAAAGATTTATTGTCATTCATATTGGTTTGATAAAATGCTGATTGGCCAGTAGCCAGGCAGGAAATATAGGTGGAGTGACAAGACTAGGAGAATTCTGGGAAGAGGAAAAGCAGAGACACAGTTGCAAGTCAGACACAGAGGAGGCAAGATAAGAATGCCTCACTGAGGAAAGGTACCAAGCCACATGGTTAAACATAGATAAGAATTATGGGTTAATTTAAGTTATAAGAACTAGTTAGTAATAAGCCTGAGCAATAGGCCAGACAGTTTATAATTAATATAAACCTCTGTATGTTTATTTGGGACTGAATGGCTACAGGACCAGGCTGGACAGAAATTTCTATCTACATTTATTTATTATTTATTTGCTTGTTTATTTGACACAGGGTGTTATTGTGCATCCCTGGCTGGCCTGGGACTAGAAATATAGAGCAGGTGGGCCTTGAACTTATAGAGTTCTGCCTGCCTCTGCCTCCCTAGAGTTAGGATTACAGGTATGGTTCCACCACACCCAGCTTCTCTTTTTTTTTTTCTAGTTTTTAAAAAAACTAAATCAGTGAGGGAGATGTCTTAGTGAGTAAAGATCTGCTTGACAACCACACAGCCTGAGTTCTGATCCACAACACTCACATAAAAACCAAGCAGTTCCCAGAGTGCCTAAAACTGCGTGCAGCATTGGGGAGCAGAGACAGGGAAGTCCTGGGGGCTCATCCACCAGTCAGTCTAGCTGAGACAAGCAGCTCCAGACTAACCAGTGAGAGGCCCATCTCAAAACTAAAGTGGAATGTGATCAAGGAGGATACCCTGACATCAGCCTCTGGCCTCCATGTACTTACATGCACAAGCATGTACACCTGTGCATACACATGTACACTGTGTATGTACAACACACACACACACTTACACTTTTTAAAGATTTATTTTTATTAATGTCTTTGTGTCTATATGTAGATATGTGCATATATAAGCATACATGGCCTTGAAGGCCATGTCATTTTGTTCAGAGTTCTGAAGGTTCTGGTACAGGTTCCGGTGACCCCATTGGTTGCTACTTATGGTAGCAGGAGGGGCATTGTGCCAGGATCCCATCACAGAGGAAGTGCATAGCAGAGCAAGCTGACCCATGATGAGCCAGGAAGCAAAGACAAGGAGGGGATGAGGGTCCTGTACTCCCTCTTCATGATCACATCCTCAGTGACCTGAGGACATGCTATGAGGTCCCACCTCCTCATCATTCTCTATTCCTCTAGTACCAGTGTGGGGATCAAGCCTTTGAAGGATGGCCCTTGGAATATCACTCAACATCCAAACCATAACAAAATTCCTTATGGTTATGTTTATTTATTTATTCATTCATTCATTTGTTTATTTATTTATTTAT
>NC_022032.1:3119631-3131844 GCF_000317375.1 Microtus ochrogaster
ATTTATTATTTATTTGCTTGTTTATTTGACACAGGGTGTTATTGTGCATCCCTGGCTGGCCTGGGACTAGAAATATAGAGCAGGTGGGCCTTGAATTTATAGAGTTCTGCCTGCCTCTGCCTCCCTAGAGTTAGGATTAAAGGTATGGTTCCACCACACCCAGCTTCTCTTTTTTTTTTTTCTAGTTTAAAAAAAAACTAAATCAGTGAGGGAGATGTCTTAGTGAGTAAAGGCTGTGCCCCCATGTCTGGTGTATATTAGTTTATTGTTATTGTTCCTTATCTTCTAAAACTCAGTTGTGGTCTCTACAACGTCCTCTTCAAATTGCTCCAAGTCTCATCCATCCACCAGGCCCAGGCAGGGAGAACAGGCATGCATCCTGGCTTTTTAACCCCACTTAACTGTGTAGCTGACCTGTTCGTCCCAACTCTCCTGTTTTCTTACTTATTCTTGTATCCCAAATGACTAACAATTACAGAATGTCAGAATCAGTACAGATAGTCAAAGATCAAACAAGAGAATGAAGAAATGGACAACCCCTTTGTACCAGTAAACGGGGGCGGGGGTGATTTCTCTTATTGTGTCTCCCTCCCCTGGACCCTGGACCCTACAGACTGCCCTATGTTCTAACCACAGATGAAACGCAAGACAGAGCAAAGACTCAGAACAAATATTATTCTTTGGCAATAGAAGATGCTCATCTTAGGAGACAAGCTTACAACAGGATCATCTAATGGCAGATTACACACACACACACAGACACACACAGACACACACAGGGTAAAGGCTGCGGCAAGGCTAGAGCTCTGAGGAAAGGCAGTGAGTGTTCTCAGAAAAAGTTGTGCTTGAGGCGCTTTGAAAAACACAAATCATATTTTGAATGAGTAAAAGAATGTTTTTAATTTACTAGCGAAGCTAGCTTGTTTAGATCCTATTGTGTCTTATTTCTTAAGACTGGAGTAAGGAATTCTTTTGTTAAGTAAATATTCAGGCCCTTCCTTGCCAAAAGCTTTTGAAATCCCTGCTGTAATTATGCTGATGTCTTCTATGTTTATATGTTAAATGCCTAGAGCTTAATTGTTTAATGGGTAAATAAGAAGCCACTAAGGCCTTGCCAAAAGAGGCCCAATAGCTGAGCTTGGAGAACAATGGCTCTGCAGGACCCCTAGAGAGGGTGTCAGGCAATGAGAGGGAATGGCAGCCAGGGTAGGCTTTGCTTCCAGTGGTCACTGCCCCTGGAAGGGCCAAGGAAGAGGCCTAGCTGAGGTGGGGACAAAGGCTACTTGTTGGTAGAAGACCTGGAACAGAGGTGTCACGCAGAGCTGTGGCCCATTTCATGGCTCTGTAGGTCATGGGTGACCACTTCCTGCTAGTCTAGGAGGCTGGGAGGCTGACAACCGGAGAAAAGGGCTCTGTGGGCACTTACCAGTGGGGCCAGGGCTGGGTCAAGGCTAACCACCAGTGGCATGCAGGGGCTCCACACTCGCCTCTGGGGCTGCACTGGGTCATCTTAGGTGTGTTATCTGACCGTATTCCTCAGTATCTTCCACAGCAAGGCAGAGTTAAGAGTGGTACCTCACACCTTTAAACCCAGAGAGATAGAGGCCAGAGGACCTCTGAGTTGGAGGCCAGCCTGATCTACAGAATGAGTTCCAGGACAGTCAGGGCTCCACCACGGAGAAACCCTGTCTTGAAATACACATGCACACACAAAGAGTGTCTACTTCATAAGGGTTTTATGAAAACTAAGTACAGCAATATTGTAGGAAAGTGCTTAGATAGTAAGTTAGCAGAGAAGCGAGTTAAATAAACGCCGTGTTAGATTTCCATGTGTCAAGTTTATCTGGACCAGAGGTGCCAGTCCCATTTTACAAGGATAAGGGGCAGGGGGGGGGGGGGTTTCCAGGCCCCGTACTGCAGGAAGCAACAGCAGAAAAACCATCCTAGAGTTGTGGAACTTTGCCAGTTCTTTATACCTGGTATGTCTGAGATGTAAGCTGGCCTTCCTCCACATCCGTGCATATTTAAATAGAGTACGTAGCTTTTCTCATTGCTGTATCACTTCTACAAGGAGACTCAGCATGGAGGAGCTTGTGGAGAAACTGCCGCATGCTTCCAGAGAGCGCATCTTTATCCATCTGGATCAGACTCGTCTGTCACTGTCCCCCAGACAAGGAGCCTCTCTACCTCCGGGATTGGGCGCCCCAGGGTCTTGATGGAAGCACGAAGCGTCTTGCTGAGTCTGCCAGGCAATGTCCAAGGTGCTCTCTGCTATTCTAGGCAAAGCGATCTTGAACCTAAGTCAACAGCAGATCAGCTGCAGGAAGCCTTGACTGGAAATCCGCCCCCACTGTGTTGGCTGCTGACAGGGAAAGGGAGCTCCGCAAAGGCAAGATGGCTCCTTCTTGATTCTAGCTCCGCAGTGTGGCTCAAAGGTAATCAAAGATAATATTCTCCAAATGAGCGGAAGGAAGGAAAAGAGTGTGACGGAGACCTCCCAGGCTCAAAACTTTAGAGTTGAAAGGGGCACTTCAATAAGCAGCTAGCATGAGCATGCCCGTGTTTCTAGGCATAGAGCATCCATGGGGCAGACGAACCAGACTCCTGCCATGCAGCATTTCCTGGCCAGGATTCCTGTGTGGCTAGCCCACCCCTGCTCCCAGAACATCACTCAGCCTAGTGCCATCTGGGCTAGGGGAAGGGGTCGGCAGGACTTGGGGACTCGTAGGCAAGCACATGTCCTTAGCATCTTTCCAAACTTTCTCCTGTGTATTACTCTGTGTCCCACAACACAGGTCTTATCTGCTCCCATAATCACGTCCTTGAGAAAGGACAGAAAGAGATCCATGGGCATTTGATAACCAAAGGGGCAGGCTCAGTTGCGTAACCGCTCAACTACAGGGTTTTTAGGTTGAGATGAGTGAAGAATGTAGTTTGGCAGTACAGTAGTAATCCAGGATTAGCAGTGGTAGTAACCCAGCATGCTCTAGTACTGAATTGGGGGGGGGGCAGGAGCAGGGGCAGGAAAATATGGGAGAAACAGACCAAGGCCAAAGCACCTGGCCACAACTGGCCTATTCCCTCGCTCCTCTCTGAGGTCACTTTTCTTCTGTGACACCCCGTGGGAGAGAAGAAAAACAGAACACTCACAGCATCAGGACTTTGACCTTCACCTGGAGCCTCCTCAAGGGTAGGGCCATGCAGGAGCTGAGGCCCCTAGCCTGTCCATCATATGCGCTCCTCTCTCTGGCCTTCATAAAAAGCTGGTCTTGCTCAGTCTGGACCTCTGGGAAGAGAGGAGGCCCTCGGAGGCCCTCAGACCTGCTGACCACCCTCCTTCGAAATACCTAAGCTCTCTATCGGTGTAACTAACTCACCCTCAGTGCCCCGCCCCTTTTGAAAGGAACCACTCAAACAGCGTGGATTCTGGGTGCAGACTTTCCCAGCAAGGGCTCTGGGAAGTCACGCAGAGGTCTCCAGGTCAAGGAGAACTGAGAGCCTGTGGGAGAAAGGACCCCTCATACAATGCTAAGAAGTTTCTTAGAAACAAAAGCCGCTTTGGCTGGTCCGCGGCTGTGGGATTGCCTGCTGAGTTCCAAACCCAGCCAGGAAGGGGAACGAGGTAAGGAAAGGGTTGAGCCATAAACACGAGACAAAGAACAGGCAGTTCCAAGGAGCCAAGAATGCAAATCATCTGCAGGCCTCTGTGAGATGCTCAACCATGGACCCCGTGTGGGAGGTGGGAGGGCCTGCCGCCGCTGCACAGGCAGTGTGTACGCACCACTCCCCCCCCCCCCCCGGCAGTGAGTGTGAGCCGGCCTGTGAGGGTCCCTGCTGAGTCACCCTGTGTGTGCGCGCTGATGGATCAGCAGTGAGTCACAGAGCGTGTGTCAGAGTCTACCGGTGCCCGTGGAGGCTCCGGTGCAAAAGTGTCTAAGGTTTGCCTGTGGGAGAGTGACTGAGAGCCAGCGAGCCGGGCAGAGCGGAGCACACGGGGAGGCTGTGTTTAAAGGGCACCACACTTCGTTCACGCTGTATATCGCGCACCACATTTCTGAACACAGTCCAGCAGAAGCCATCTGTCCCTTCTTCCTGCTGAACACTCCCCCTCCCCCGACTGTGGAGCAGCAGTGCTGAATTTCTTCAGGCAGCAGGAGATGACTCCTGGAATCCTACAATCCAGTCCCTGCCTTCGCAAAAGGAACCCTAGCAAAAGCCACGGCCATGGTCTAGAAGAGCGAAGGGTAGCTGAAGATGTCTGAGCATACAGCGGGTCCTTTCTCTCCTATCAGGGACGTGATGACGTCCCTTCTAAAATGTACTCAGATCAGCCCCACGCACGAAAGTCCTGTCTTAAAAGCTGGAATGGATGAATAACCTAGAAGGCAGAGCCGCGTCAGGCAGCCCTAGACTACGACTCATTTAACGTCTTTCCCTAGATCCCTGCTCTTCTTGCTTCACCCAGCTCAGAAGTCTCTAGCCGCATCGGCCCAGACCTTTGGCAGCGCTGACCTGAGTGATTCAGATGCTGCTTCTGAGACATCGCAGACGTCTGATCTCAAGGGATTGCTGATGCGTCCCTCAGCCACCCGTCTTGATGGCCACTTCACAGCTCAATTTCCATGAAAATGAAACCAATAAAAAAGGGGGGTGACTTTAACAGTTCCAGGAAAAAAAGGGGGGGCAAAGCGCCTGGACCTATTAACTCTTAGGATCAGATTTGAGATTGTGTACCGGTTTCGGTTGCCTGGTCCATTCATCCTCACATGGCTCAGAGCTGACCCACACTTCAGAGAAGCTTCTGGCACGGTATTGATTATTTTTATTTCATATTAACTAAGCAGTTACTACCCACACAGCCCTGCTGAGGTCATTCAATAGTCTCACACCCTTCCCCGCATCCCTGGAGAGCAGAAATTTATTATCTCACTTATCTAGAGACTTCAAAGGCTCTTCACCCCAGTAACACCTTGTCACTGACGAAGGAGGCTGCTGAGATGCTCAGGGCATCAAGGCAGAGGAAAGAGAAAGGGCAGAGCAAAGGATCCAGATCCGGTCTGGAGGTAGGCTCCTTTCTGTCTATTCTGTGTTCAGTAGAGCTGTCAGAAACATGCCTTAGAGTAGGTGGCCTTGCACACCTTTATTCAGGAGGCAGAGGCAGGCTGATCACTGTGAGTTCCAGGCTAGCCTGGTCTACAGAGAAAGTTCCAGAACAGCCATGGCTACACAGAGAAACTCTGTCTCAAAACAAAACAAACAAACAAAAACAAGCCCTAGAAGGGGGTCAGAAAGATGTCTTGTGTAGCTGGCAGACTGACACAGGAGATGCTGACATAGGAATTGGTCCTTTGGGTGCAGTATATGAACCACAAGAGTTAAACTATCAAATATTTCCCTGAACATAAACGGATACATTTATAGCTATTTATTTTAGCATTACATGTAATAAGCATCAAAAAAAGCTATAAACCACCTGGAAAAACTCATTGATTAATTAGAGAAATACGGTATGACCACAAATAGAAGATGGTATCAATGAACAGTGACTCCAAAATGGTAATTATTACCTTTAAAAATGTACAAGTTGGATGTGGTGACATTCCACAGTGCTCAGAAGGCAGTGACAAACAGATCTCTGTGAGTTCCAGGCTGGTCTGGGCTTATTCTCTTCCTCAAAAAAAATAGTATTTTTGTATTAAAAATTAAAAGGGGTAGCCTATATTTTAAAATCTTGGATAATGTGTACATGAAAAAGTATAGAAAAATACACAAATTTAGTTACATTGCTTATTGAAAAAAGCAGGCTGGAGTAGGAAAAAACAATTTTTTATTCATCTATATTGACCGATCAGAATGATTTTCTACAAATTCAATAAAGTTAAAATGTATTGCAGAAATAAAAAGGAAGAAACAAAAAACAAGCTCATAGATGCTTCCTGGCCGCCCTCAGTACAGGCACTTGCTCCCATGCGAAACGCCTGTTATGACATTTGAAGAGTTGGCAGCCATCACCAGAGAGAACATGGCACATTTGGCCTCTGCTGCAGCATCCGGAACAAAACAAGGACTAGGGCTGTCAGCGCAAAGACAAATACTGATTTGCATAAACATGTGACATAAAGTTATTCAGTGAGTGAGATATCTCACTCTAGCAGATGAAGTCAATTAAAGCTAGGGCAAATTTCTGGCAACTCTGCCCTCTGTTATTTCTCTAGAATGCTGGAAGTTCAAAGATCCTTAAGTCACACAGAGTCAGAGAAGGGAGAGAAGACGTGGGGCCAAGCTGCACAGGGTAAGTGCCTACACTAACCTTAAAGCTAAGAGAAGGAAGAACACACAAGCTCATGTACACACACACACATGCACACATATGTGCACATACATGCATGCACACACTTGTGCACAACATATGCACAAGCACACACATATATGCAAGCATACACACACACATACACAAAACAAGACAAATGTAACCAGGCAAGCTTTGGTAGACTAGTTAAAGCCCAGAAGATAAACAGCCAGGGCTCTTAGCAGCCAGAGTAGCCACATCACAGTCTCTTTACACATTTGCCCACGAGGCTGGCTGCTAAGGCCCCTGCCTGGATGCACTGAGGCTCTGAAGCTCTGGGAAGTGAGGGCTAAGACTGGAAAGAAGCGAGTTTAATTAGGACCCGTCATTGCGATGACTGAACAAACCCTGAATCAAACCGGCAAGAAGAAAAATGACTTCTTTAGTTCTCAAAACTAAAACGTTCGGGAGTAGATGTGTTCTGGCTCAGGGAGATAAAGGCTAAACTGACTCAGCCAAGACTCTGCCCCACCCACTGTCTTCCCTTCTTCCTACAGGATCACTGAGCAGGGCAGCAAAACTCCCCAGAAATCCCACGTCACAGGATTCCCCCGAACTCGCCAGTCCAGTGAGAAGAAAATTTTGCATTTTTCATTTCTTTCCTTTTCCCCCCACTATTCTCACCTCTCCAGTGCTGAGGCCACAGGCAAATGCACCACA
Organism: Microtus ochrogaster; assembly: GCF_000317375.1. Lineage (NCBI taxonomy): Eukaryota > Metazoa > Chordata > Mammalia > Rodentia > Cricetidae > Microtus > Microtus ochrogaster. Next base: position 3,126,641 of record NC_022032.1, read on the forward strand.
CATGGCTTTTGAAGAACTAGGGATCAAGCCCAGGTCTCCGGGCAAGCTGGGCCAGCAGTCTACCAAGCGAGCTATACCTTCAGCGCAGGAAAACACTTTTCCCGAAAGTTTCAACATTGTGTTGAGTCTCAGGAGCCTGGCTCAGGTCAGGTGCTTATTTTTGAACTATCCTTGCGATCTCTGTGGTCAGATTGGGCCGGACCCTTCCAGATCACACGTGACACTAGTCAGTTTTCCATACCTCTACAAAACACCTGAGGTGATCACCTAATAAGGAAGAAAGATTCATTCTGGCTCCATTTCGGAGGTTCCATCCCAAGATTAGCATCTGGGAGTGAGGCGCCAGAGGACAAGAAGCTGGGGCGAGGGGGGGGAGGCACAGTGGCACATAACCATCGGTTAGCGCACAGAGGGAGCTGAGAGGACTGGGGCTCCACAATCCTCTTCAGCGGCATCCACCCTATCCAAGTGACCTAAGGGCTCCTAGCGGGCCCACCTCTCCAAGGTTCCACCTGGGACCCAAACCTACACACACACACACGGCCCTCAAGGGCACATGACATTCAAACGTTAGAGAATGAGCTAGAAATGGGGGTGGACACCTCTTCCAAACTTGGAAGAAAAGTACCAAAGGAAGAAGGTTAGGGTCTAGGGTTAGGGGTCTAGGGTTAGGATTAGGTTAGGGTTGCTGAGTAAGTAGATGACAGGAGCCTATCACAACACTACAGAGAGACATAGAAACCAACCAACTAACTGTACACAATGAGAAACAGATCACGGAACTGTCACTGTGGAGCAACCACGAGTCCTTGGAAATTGTGCCACAGTGATAGAGGTTCTGAAGAATCCTAGGGACCTTTTCTCCCATTGTTGAAGGCAAGACCCAAAGGGAGAGGTGTAAGAACTCTCTGAGAATTCTGTCAGTGAACACCAGGTAGCATCCAAGCATCCATTCCTGATTCCTGCATAAACTTTGAGAAGTACCAGTTGCCTAAAGTACTGTGATGACAGCAGGGCCTTGACGGACAGCTGGAAAAGCCTTTTTTTTTGGGGGGGGGCAGGGTTGAGACAGGGTCTTTCTCTGCATCCAGACTGTCCTGGAAAGCATTCTGTAGACCTGGTTGCCCTCAAATTCACAGAAATCTTCCTTCCTCCTGAGTTTTGAGTTTGAGATTAAGGCATGTACCATCATGCTTGGAAAATCCTTGGGAAGATCCTTCAGTACCAAAAAAAAAAAGTCTTGGTTGAGTAAACTCTCGCCTTTCTTTATTCATTAAAATAAATGAACAGATGGATAAATAGCAAGCTAAAGAATAACAACACAGCTAGCAGCCAAATCTGTGATATTTTAAGAAATAAAGGATAATAGTAATGGGCTTTGACACAGAATAAAATACCAGTTTATTAATCTGTGCTGATATCTAGTTCCCACACATCCGCACCTGAAAAAGCAATGACTCAGGAGGTTAAGGTGCCAGCTGCTCAAACCTGACCACCTGAGCTTGATCCCAGGATCCCATGTAAAAGTCACAGAAGAGATTCTAAGTCATGAAAGATGCCCTTTGACCTCCAGATATGGAACACGGTATGCAACTATTTAGATACTGTACATAGACACTGTGATGGCTATTCTTGGTTGTCAACTTGACTGCATCTGCAGTGAACTAAAACCCCAAAAGTCCCTTACGGGGATTTTAGTCTGAAGCAGGAAGATCAACTTCTAATCCAGATCTTTGATGTAGGAAGACACACCTTTAATCTAGATCTTTTGAGCTAGGAAAACCCACCTCTTATCTGGGCCACACCTCTGCTAGAAGCCTATATAAGGATAAGGAAGAAGGAAGCTTTTGCTCTTTGCCTGCCTTCCCTTGTCTTGCCAGCAAGTCTGTTCCTTCACCGACTTTACAGACTACTTCTTTGGGATTCCAGCATATACAGAAGACCAGCTGAGACATCATCCAGTCTCATGGCCTGAACAGCTACTGGATTCTTGGACGTTTTGTTCACAGCCAGCCATAGTCAGATTAGCAGGACCACAGCCTGTAAGCCATTCTAGTAAAGGCCTTTTCAATGTATATAGAGAGACTCATCCTATAAATTCTGTTACTCTAGATAATCCTGACTAATACAGACACACTAATGATAACAGAATGAAAAATTTTAAAGTAAATGCCTTTGCTAGTTTCCTGTTGTGCTATGACACCATGGCCAAAGCTACTTATTCCAAAGAGCATTTGGAGGAAAAGGGAGGGGAAATGGTATGCTATAATCTCAAAAAAGAAAAGAAAAAAATAATTTTTAAAAAATAAATAAAGCATATTATTTGGGGCTTAGAATTCCAGAGGGTTAGCATCTATGACCATGGCGGCAGGGAGCATAGCTGTAGGCCAGCAAGTGTGGCATTGGAGCAGTAGCTGAGGGTTCACATCTAGGTATATAATCACAAGACAGAGAGAGCCAACTGGGAATTGCATTGGCTTTTGAAGCCTCCAAACCCACACACAGTGGCACAACTAATCCCACAAGGCCACACCTCCTAATCCTTCGCAGAACCTTTCACAAACTGGGGCTGAAGGATTCAAATATCTGAGCCTATGGGGGCCATTTTCATTCAAACCGCCACATTCCACTTCCTGATGTCCGTGGGCTTTTGGCTAAAGCACACTGCAAAATCCATTTAATCCAAAGTCTCTTCTGACACCCAAAGCAGTCTCTTAACGGAACCCCCTGTAAAAGGCACGTTACATACTTCCAACATGCGGTGTCACGGGATATGCATTACCATTCCAAAAGAGAGGAATGCGAGCATAAAGAGGAAATACTGGTCAGAAACAAGATCAAAACCCAACAAGGGAAACTCCAAATCCTATCGCTCCATGTCAGATTTGTCGGCTGTATCACATTTCTCTCTCTTAAGCTGGTTCCACTCCCTATATGCAGACATCCCCGGCTCCCGCATCTCCAACATTCTGGGGTCCCCAACACCACCAGGCTCCACCTTCACAGCTTCACTAAATGATCTCTGGGTCTCCATACATGAAGACCTGCCACACACTGCCTGGCCTCAGCAGCTCTCTTTAATCATGGAGGAAAATTCCACAGCCCCTCTAGCCCAAACAGGATGCTCCTGTGTCCTATATGACTCCAAAGCCAGAACCATGTGGCTGAAACAGACTATCCACCGCCATCTTGGGATGGGACGTGGCCTCCTCCTTGAGTTATATTTGTCTAGGCTTTCCTTTGTTGAAGATTTTTAGGAACCGAAAATTCCTTAGTCATTTCATTTGTTGTAAGTTAAAGGCTAAGCTGGGTGGAGTCTTGCCTTATTCCTTTCAAATCATGCCTCTCCTTATTTCTTTTAACAAAAGCCTTGGCTCAAACATTTAATTTCCTAGTGATCATTTTGTATTTTTTAACCTACTTGTTCTTTCACACTGTAGACCTGAGTAAGAGTTACTACTAATAACTACATGAAACAGTCATTATTAGGCTGTCTTGATTTTTCAAATAATATTTTTACATTCATTTATTTTGTGTTTGAGCACAGGCATGATGAACACGTATGCCACAGAAGTATACAGTTGGAGGGCAGAGAACAACTTTTTTAAAAAATATGTTAGTTGTTGAAAATATTTTTTTTCTGCTGGGCATTGTGATGCATGCCTCTAATTCCAGCACAAAGGAGGCAGAGGCAAGTGGAACTCTGAGTTCAAGGCCAGCTTCCAAGTTTCAAAAGCAAGTTCCAGGACAGCCAGAGTTACACAGAAAACCCATCTTGAAGAATACCAAGCCCCCCCCCACAAAAAATATATCCTGATCAGTTTCTCCTCCCCCAATTCTTCCCAGATCCTCCCCAACTCCCTACTGTTCCACCCATGCCCTCTTCTCTCTAGAAAACAAACAGGCAAAAAAAAAAAAGACTAGAATTTGAAAAGAAAAAAAAAACACTGAAACACACAAATACACACAAAAACCAATACCTATAAAAACAGAAACTATAATATACTAGCAAAAGACCCATAAGACAAAAAAAAAAATGCCCAAACAAAGCAATATGAGACAAAATCTATCAAAATAACACTGAGTTCATTTTGTGTTGGTCATCTACCGCTGGCCATGAGGCCTACCCTTAAGTTTGTTTTGTATACCCAGCGAAACAACATTGGAGAAAACTAATATTTTCTTTCAAACATATGTCAATTAGAGACATCTGGGTTGACCTTATGTAGGCCTAGGCAAGCTGATTAGGCTGTCTTGACAGCTTTTCAACCAAGGAAATTAATGCAATACTTTTTAATTTAGCTTCAGATAAAGGCAGGACAAAGGCAAAAAGCAGCCATAATGTTTAAAAATATCACAAGAGTGGTCTCGAGCCCAGTTGGTAACATTGTTCCACCCTGAAGCTTTTTGAGCTGGGCCTCCACCGTTTCTACTGCTCCCAACACTGCTGTCTTCCAAGCTCTACTAGGATGGCCCACTAAGCCCTAACTACAGAAATAACTACTTTCCTAGTCCAAAGTCACAAAATCTTCCACATTATTCCAAAAAGCAGCATGGCCAGGCCTGTCACAGCCATGTCCCAGTCCCTGGGACCAACTTCTGTCTTAGGAACTTTTCTATTGCTGTAGTAACAAGTTGCCATGATGGGCATGGTAGTACATGACTTCATTCTCAACTCTTAGGAAGCAGAGGCAGGTGTATCTCTGAGTTCGAGGCCAATCTGGTCTACAAAGTTCCAGGACAGCCAGGGCTACACAGAAAAACTTGGTCTCAAAAAAACAAAATAAAGTAAAAAGAAAGATAAGTTGTAGTGATTTGAAAGAAAATGGCCCCCATAGGCCCATAGGGATTGGCATTGTTAGGAAGTGTGGCCTTGTTGGAGGAGGTGTGTCACTAGGGAGTGGTCTGTGTTGTCTCAGAAGCTCAAGCCTGGCCACTGTGTCACTGCCACTTCCTGCTGCTATGGATCTAGATGTAGAACTTGTAGCTACATCTCCAGCCCCATGTCTGCTTCGTGCTGCTATGTTTCCCACCATGATGATGATGGACTAAACCTCTGAACTGTAAACCACCCCAATTAAATGTTTTCTGTTATAAGAGTTGCCATGGTCATGATATCTCTTCACAGCAATAAAACCCTAAATAAGAGTTAGGGGCACGTGAAACACAGAGGAGAGCTAGGAAGCAGTCAGTCTAAAGCAGAG
>NC_022032.1:3133495-3135568 GCF_000317375.1 Microtus ochrogaster
GGATGCTCACCTTACTAGACCTGGATGGAGGTGGGTGGTCCTTGGACTTCCCACAGGTCAGGGAACCCTGATTGCTCTTTGAGCTGATGAGGGAGAGGGACTCGATCAGGGGAGGGGGAGGGAAATGGGAGGCGGTGGCGGGGAAGAGACAAAAAACTTTAATAAATAAATAAATAAAAATTATGACAGAAGAGAGACAATGAAGATTATATGTAGTGCGTGATTCTGGCAGTGCATTCTGAACAAGGGGAAAAAATTAGTTACCAAGGACATTGTTGGAAATGAAGGCTAGAATAAAAATGAGGGTGACATGTACAATAACAGAAGCCTGGCAGGGGCCTAAGGGGCGTGTGAGCCAAGTCTCAGCTCAGAAGCAAACTCCATAGCCTAAGGCTATGGCATCCTGCCCTCCAAAGCCGTGGAGCCCACGACCTTCATTTCCTGTCTCTCTCTCTCTCTCTCTCTCTCTCTCTCTCTCTCTCTCTCTCTCTCTTTCTCTCTCTCTCTCTCTCTGAGATCTGATGCTGTCATTGCAAAGGTCTTCTGGTCTGGCCTGTCACAGCAGCCGCTTGTACCTACTTCTGTCTACTCTTCTATTCTTGTGAAGAGACGCCATGACCAAGGCAACTTATAAAAGAAAGCATTTAATTGGAAGCTTGGCTGCAGTTTCAGAGGGTTAGACCATTACCATGGTGGGGAGCATGACAACATGCATGTTCAACTGGGAAATTAGTGGAGAGTTCAATACCCAGATCCACAGGCAGCAGAGACAGACAGTGAGAGACTGGGCCTGACTGGGGCTTCTGGAAATTTCAAAGCCCACCCCCAGTGACACGGGTCCTCCAACAATGTCACACTTCCTGCTCCTTCTCAAGGAATAGTGCTCCTTTATGACTAAGCATTCAAACACATGACCCTACGGGGGTCGTCCTTAGTCAGACCACCACGGCCCTTTGAATTTGCCATACTCAAATGAATCACATGGCAGAAAGTAGCTTGTTTCTTAGGTTTTCTGCATTTGGGGTTTTGTCATTGTTGTTGTTGTTGTTGTTGTTGCTCTAGTTGTTTTCATTTTGTTGCCAGAATGGAACACAAAAGGCCTCCGGGGCCGTTCCTAGGAGAGTCCTTTTTCCACTCTGAAACCTCGGGAGTCACCACACTTCTGTTGACATTTTGGTCTTCCATGTCCCCACCAGGATGGCCCACTAAGCTGTACTTACGGCACTACAGGGATTCTCTAGCCTACAGCTCCAAACTCCTCTACAACTCCCATACTCGGTTCTAAAAACAGTAGGAGCCACTATGGCCACTCTCCGTCCCAGGTTTTTTATATTATTATTATTAATAGTTACATTTCTCATGGCTGTCACCAAATACCCCACAAAGAGTAATTTAAAGGTGTACTGGGGTCAAACGTTTTGGCTCACAGTTTGAAAAGATCCAGTCCCTCATGGTAGAGAAGGCATGGTTCATAGCGGCAGGAGCACGTGGTTGGGACTGCTTATACCTTGGTGGGCTAGTAACCCGAGAAAGGGAATACCAACCCTGTCTGTGATATTTTTGAACTTTAATTTTTAAAAAGTAATTGCCATGCCTGGAGAGAGATGGTACAGTGGTTAAACGCCCTGGCAGCTCTTCCAGAGGACCTAGATTTGATCCCCAGCACCCACAAGGCAGCTTGCACCCATCTTTATGTAACTCAGGCTCCAGGGGATCTGATGCCCTCTTGTGACTTCCATGGGCTCCAGGCACACGTGTGATGCACAGACATACATACAGGCTAACCCCGCCCCCCCCCGAACTCTTAGAGACCAGCTTCCTTCTCCTCCACACTTTGAACCTGATGTATACACTGCCAGGGTCTTCTGTGTCCTAGCCACAGGGAGCCAGGGAGAGTGAGACTGGGAACACAGAGAGTTACCATAATGACACGCAGCAATGCCAACACCCTTCCCATTGACCTTGGAGACAGAAATATAGCTGTAGATGTATGTATTCAGCCCATTGGAAAAAGCAGCAATGCCAACACCCTTCCCATTGACTTTGGAGACAGAAATATAGCTGTAGATGTAT
>NC_022032.1:3136313-3141646 GCF_000317375.1 Microtus ochrogaster
TTCTTCTTCTTTTTTTTTTTTGATACTGGAATTTCAGTGTCTGGGATGCAGGTTTGGGGGGTAATTGTTGTACCCCTCTCAGCCCCTACCATCTGTTCAGCAGGCAGCATTTCCCAAAGGTTGGGGTCAGCCCTCCCTTGGGAACTCTACCTGGGCAAGAGAGGCACTCTGATGACCCAGCAGATCAAAGATAAAGCCCTAAGTGTTTACAGTATCAGCTTTCCCTCCCTAGGGGAAGGCTGTATCTCTCTGTGGCTGTGTGTCTTTGTGAACAACTGGCCCTGTTGGCACCTCAAGGCCCAGGAACCCAGCTGCTGCCCCAGCCCAGCCTGAAAGGAGCGAGGCTGCGGGACAGGAGGCCCTTCCTGAGAACAAAACTATCTGCCTATCTTTGAAGGTCAGCAGCCGGGCCCTCACACCTGCCAGGTGGGGCCTTCATTATAGAGCTAGCATCTTTGTCCACCTAGTTCAGCTCCAGGCAAGTGTGAGAGACCCTCCTGTCAGGCTCCTGGCTGTTCACAGCACAGCTTTCTGAGAAATTTGCCACGAGGAAATAGCACTGGGGACCTGGGGTGGGGCTCTGGGGTTGATATCAAGGCCCCAAGTTTTATCTCCTGCACTGAAAATCAAATTGAATCAAAACAACAACAAAAAGCAGATAATTAAACAGTAATAGTCGTGCAACCTCAGGGTTGTTCCCCAGGCCTAAGGTGGTGAGGAGGAGCAGAATGTGGGTGTGGTTGAAGCTTGGCGCTCTGCTCCTTAGGCCTACTTCCGTTCGGACAAATATGACCATGACTTCTCTGCTCTGTTCTCCTTACCAGCATTAGACTGGAACAGCTCCTATTTCAGGGACCGGTAGGAGGAGTAAATGAAATAATATTTTAAAATCACAGTGCAGAACTGGCGTGTAATGAATTTCAGCCGACCCCTCCTCCACGGAAGAAGAGATAGAGAGGCAGGTGCAGTGGCTCCTGGAATCCCCACTCTCTGGAAGCTGAGGCAGGAAGATGATATGGATCCTAACGTTTGAGATCAAGCCAAGTGGTGGTGTTGCACACCTTTGATCCCAGCACTCAGGAGGCAGAGCAAGGCAGACTCCTGAGTTTGAGGGCAGCCAGGTCTACACTGAGCTCCAGGACAGCTAGAGCTAGCTACACAGAGGAAAGGAAAAGACATTTGAGATTAGCCTGGGTAGCATAACCAGATCCTGTCTGTATGGTAGTGCACACTTTCAACCCCAGCTCTGTCTCAAGTGGCAGAGACAATCAATGCCAGCCTGGTCTACAGGGGAACCAAGGCTACATGGTGAGATCTTGTGATCCTGTCTCAAACAACAAAAGAGCTTACAGTGTTGATAAGGCTGAAAAGAACCCCATGAAATGACACTAGCAAAAAACTAACCACCCCAAACTTCAACCACACCTGTGAGTATATGTCGGTCCTCCCGCTGTTTCTCGTGCCCTGCTACCTGTCCAGTCTTCTGCTCTTTATCATTTACTGGAGTCACCCCCCCTAATCCCCCCGACACCCGTCTACCACTCGGCTACACTCTCCAGACCTGCTTTTATGGCCTTGAACCCTCCTAGCTGTTCCTGTCTCGTCTTTTCTGTCCTTTCTGCTCAGGCAAGTGGGTTCTTTCCAAGCCCAGCCTGAGCATGTTGTAAGAACTGACTAGAGGGGCTGGAGAGATGCCTCAGAGGTTAAGAGCACTGACTGCTCTTCCAGAGGTCCTGAGTTCAATTCCCAGCAACCACATGGTGGCTCACAACCATCTGTAATGAGAGCTGGTGACCTCTTCTGGCCTGCGGGCATACATGGAGGCTGATCACTGTGTACATAATAAATAAATAAATAAATAAATAAATAAATAAATAAATAAATAAATCTTAAAAAAAAAAAAAAGAACTGACTAGAGGTACAAGTGTCTCTCTGCGGAAGCTCCTGGACAGGGCTACCAGCCTAGACACCTCCCCCAACCTTGTTTCTTTGGGTGGCTCTTCCCTCTGGGAGGAATACATTCTCCTACCTTGCAGGAGAATCTCAATTTGTGACCTGCTGTGCTCTCTCTGTGTTATTTAGTTAGAAATAAAGAATTTGTACCTTTACGAGACCAGTTTGAAACAGCCACCCTACAGGAACATGTTCTAGATGGAGTTAGATCTAGGGGCTGGAAGCCATTTCGGAAACAGAAACCAGGGATGCCAGAGGCCTTGAAAGTGGAGATAAAGTAACTCACTTGGGGGACATCTAGCACCTACTTGAAGAGCAGAAATGCTAAAAATGCCAGAACGCTTGCACGGTAATCTCAATAGTAGTTAAATACAGATTTAAATAATAAGCTTGATTATAAGCAAAATAGTCCCAGGAGATAGGACAAAAGAAAATCTGGAGAGATATACCTGAGACACTTGGAGTTTTGCCTGCATCTGTGTGTAGATGCAGAACTGAGACTTGACGGGGGCCTAACCCGTGCGCTGCAAGTACTCTCGCTCCGAGTTTTGTCTCCAGCTCTTTTGCTTTTTACCCTTTGGAACAGGGTCTTGTTAAGTAGCCGAGACAAGCTTTGAACCTTCGATCCGGGCGTGAGCCACCAGGCCCAGCTGGGAGTTCCCTTTTTAAGCTATCTCACTATATTTTATAAAAAATATCGAAGTTCTCCCATTTATGGCTGTTGTTTGCTGGTGCATAGATCATTCATTGTAAACACATTCTTGACAAATCTTGAGTCTGCACCTCCAGGCAGACACCTCCACTGACACCGACAAACAGTCGCTTCTTTCCAGGAAAGGGGAAAGCTCCACAGGTGTGTTTCACACAAGGTCACAAAACCAGCAGAGCAGCCCCGGGCTGGGTGGGTCCCCAGCCGGCTGAGTCCTCTACCTCCAGACCACTTCTAAGGGAATAATGCAATTGTGAAGGGCCAAGAAGCCATAAATAGAACAAAGGGAGAAAAAGAAAAATCAATAGCAATAAAGAGAAAGAGCTTTGCGGTGGTTGACATCAGAATCTTGTTCGGCCAAGGCAACATGAGGCTGAAGTGGCCGGGCCCTTACATCCCAGGCCTTGCTCCTAGCATAGATTGGGTTCAATGAACAGTACTCTCCCAAAACACTTTCAGGCAGATCCTAGGATCCACCTTCCACTTGTGGGGAACGGAGGGTCGGGAGAGATTACATAACTTGCACGCAAGCACATTATATATAAATAAAAACACGGAGATTTAAACCCAGAGTCCCGATCCCTTCCTGAGCCCCCACCCCCCAGCTGCGTGATCCCAAAGGGTGCTCCCTGAATGTGAGCTGAGTGGGCTTTGGAGCAGGGAGGACCACTCTACCTGTGCTCCTGAAACTGGTTCCCCAAGGCTGACTTACCTGGGAAACAGCCCCTGGGGAAACTTGACTCCCTTCTCTCCTGACCCAGTGCAGACTGATGCCTATCTCTGCCCGGTTGCTGTGGCCTCCACAGAGCCTTGGAAAAGGCCCACCTCTCCTCTCCTTGGGATTTTCTCATAAGCAGCTAGCAGGGGACACTCCCACACACCAGGAAATGACAGCCTTGGGGCTCCTGATGAGTTCTCCCTAGAGAAGATAGGGACTCCCCTTATTGCTCCATACTCTGAGCCCCGGGGACCTGGGATGGCCCTATTCTTCCCTCCCGCTCTGGAGCGTTTTTTTTTTCACTGGGTACTATAAGAGAACTCGATAAATCAAAGTGGTTTCCCCAGTAACAGCAGGAGAAGCAGGTTTACTTATGCCAGGTAAATAATGCATGAGCCAAAGCTGAGAAATACAGCAACCAAGTTCATGTTACGAACAGGTTCACTGAACTGCCCAGCTGTGCCTCTGAGCCCCAGTCCCAGGGGGTTAAGGTTGCAGCTCCCCACCGGCCTCTCCTTTCCAAAGGAATCCGGTCGGTATGCAGGGGTTTTGTTTGATTAGTTTTTGTTTTGTTTTGTTTTTGAGCCTCCTCTTCCTCCCCTTCCTCCTCTCCTTCTGCTCCTCTTCCTCTTCTTCTTCCCGTCCTCCTCCTTTTCTGGTCTCTCTGCCGTGCATCTAGCCCGCAAATCCAGCCATCCCTGCTGTGAAGCCCGTGGGTCTCGGCGCCCATCTATGCGGCTTCTCCCAGCCATTGCACACCACGTGATGAAAGGCTGTTTGGGTTTTTTATTTGTTTGTTTGTTTGTTTGTTTTTTTTGCGAAGTCAGGGAACGAAGCAGAGACTCGCACCAGCCGGCTCCCTCGTCTGCCAGAAAACGGTTCACTTCCAAATCCATTAGGTAGACCTGACAGGCCAGCCAGGTCTCTGTGCTCCCCGGCAAGATGGGCCTTGCCAAAAAGAAATGTGAACTGAACCAAACTGTGCGAGAACAACCTGCGATAAAGCCTGTTGGCTCCTCCCTCACCCCTGGGAAAACCGATACAGAGTCAACATCTCCCAACCTCCCAGGAGGGGTTCACGCTCTGATCTGCACTTAAAAGTATTAGGTCCTTTTCCTTTTGGTTTTGTAAATAGCAGATTATAGTATAAAATAGAAAAATCTTTTCAAACGGCCGAGCCCCAGTTTGACACACTCTCCCTACCCCACCCTGAAGAGAATCATTTATTTCCGGAACTGAAAATGCTTCGATAGAAAGAGAAGTTGAGACAATAATTGTAAAAAAAACTGGAAGGTTTAACCAATCTCTTCTCTCTCTCTCTCTCTCTCTCTCTCTCTCTCTGTGTGTGTGTGTGTGTGTGTGTGTGTGTGTGTGTGTGTGTGAAGATTTAGTCCCTGCCCTCAAAAGACTTCCAACCTTATAGGTTGCCCCAGGAGAGTCACAATTCCCCCAACAGTCCTTTCTCTTCAAAGGAATCTTTTCTGGGTCTTTCAGGCTCTTTTGTTGTTTGTTTTGTTTTGGAGCTAGGTCTCTAAAGCTAAGTGAGATGAAACCCTTCCAGTGCTCTATCCTTCCCCCAACACCCCCCCCCCCACACACACACATCTCAGCAGAGGCAAAGAGAGTGTCTGGGCCTCTGTTTACCCTACCCCTCTCGTGGCCCTGCACCCGGTAGACACCACTGAGATGATTAGGAGAATAAGGAGGAGCAGGGAGAACAGCAAACACCATAGGCAAGATTAAGAAGTGAAGCCAGGCATGATGGTGTGCACCTGTAATCCAGCTCTCAAAAGGCTGAGGCAGGAGAATCAAGAAGCAAGGTTAGCCTGTGAGCAACACAAGACTGAGTCTCAGGGAGAGGGGAGAGGGAGAAGGGAGAGAAGAGGGGAGAGGAGGGGAGGAGAAGAGAGGAGAGGAGAGGGGAGAAGAAAAGGAGAGGGGAGAGGGGAAGGG
>NC_022032.1:3141787-3153380 GCF_000317375.1 Microtus ochrogaster
GGAAGAGGGGAGAGGAGAAGAGGGGAGAGGAGGAAGGGAGAGGGAGGGGAGGAGAGGGGAGAGGAGGGCAGGGATGTTAGGTAATGGTCACCATTTGTCATGATATCCTAACACAGTGACAATGCACAAAACGTCAGAGGGCTAAGGAACAATGATCTACACACTGCTCCTCTGAAAGCCTCCCCTGGTAGAAAGGAAATAAGTCACACTGACAACAGAGTGGTCTGTGACTGCGCAATGAGGCGGGTCTACGTGAGTGGTGAGTGAATATCCTAGCAACCTAGTTGGTCTGTGAAAATTGACTGGCCAGATCTGTCAGAAAAAGTATGGGGAGGGGAGCCAATAGCAAACGCAAACAGAGTGGATGAACCCTCCTGACCCTGGAGTCAGCGAGATGGCTCGGTGGATTAAAGCTCTACTCTCACCTGAGTTCAATACCTGGGACCTGCACAAAGATGGAGGGAGGGAATTGACTCTGCAAAGTTGTCCTCTGACCTCTACATGGGCACCATGGAATGTGGGCATGCGCGCGCACACACACACACACACACACACCATATACACAATAATAATAAAAATTTAAAATACCTGAAGCATCTTAGATACAATCATGACTAAAGAAATTGCTAGTGCCAGGAGGTGGTGGCGCACGCCTTTAATCCCAGCACTCCGGAGGCAGAGGCAGGTGGGTCTCTGTGAGTTCAAGGCCAGCCTGGTCTACAAGAGCTGTTCCAGGACAGGCTCTAAAACTACAGGAAAACCCTGTTTCAAAAAACCAAAAAGGAAGGAAGGAAGGAAGGAAAGAATGAATTGCTAGCCTGTGATCTAAGAATGTGAAGTGCCTGGTCAAGACTGAACATTCCTTTGGTTGCCTTGGAATCATCTGCTCACTACTCCACATTTTAACTCCTGAGAGATGAAAACTTGCACAATTAACCACAGAACAGAAGTTGTAATCAGAGGCCAGGCCGCCCTGTTAGCTGCAGACCATACAGACTACACAGCGGTAGTCAGGCCACATCTGGTGTAATAGGATAGGACAAACTGAAGAACGCTTTGGGAAACAGCCACCCCAGAATGTCCTGGGACTGAGCTGTGGCCGCAGATCAACCCATCCTGTCTAACCAAGCAAATCGTCTGTCCGGAAAGAATGATTTCCGTTGAGGTTATTGACCGAGTCACAGACATCAGCCCACCTGCTTACAAAATAGTCGGGTGTGGGAGAGCACACCTATAATCCAGCACTCAGAAGGCTGAGGCAGGAGGATCGCTGTGAGCTCAAGGCCAGCCTGAGCTGTATAGTAAGACCCTGCCTCAAGGCACAAATACACCTGGCTGGGTTCTGGTTCAACTAGTTGAGTGCTTGCCTAGCATGTACGAGGGTTAACTCCTGGCACTGAATGAAACCGGGTGTGATAATCTTGGGTGCTGGTGGGAAGCAGGAGGATCAGAAACTCAAGGTCATCCTGGGGGTCAAGAGACTATCTCAAAATAGCAATAATAGCAACTCCCCCGCCCAAAAAATGTCTGACACAATACAGCCCTGGCAGGATAATGCTAGAACAACCGTGAAACCTGAAGAAGACCTGGGTTGAAAGCCCCTGTCCCTCTCCAGCATCTCAAGATATATTGCTCAGGCTTGGGGACCTAGTATGCTTTGGCATCAATTCAAAAGACTAGATGTTCAAAATTCAAAATTGTCTAGATGTCCACATCTAGACAATTGCCCTATCAGTGTGACATCCTGACCCAAAGGCACATTATTGCCCAGCTACAGGACAATTACAGTAAGCTATGCACGTTCAATAACGTCTTAGACCTTCACCGGCACTTAGGACTTGCAAAACACTCCAGGAACGCGTAGTATACCTTCATTTACAGACCATCTGCTCAGTATGCAGACTCAGCCCCCAACACCTCCCCAAGAACAAGACAGAAAGTTTTTTTTTTAAAAAAAAAATGCATTTGCACCTTTTATATTTGTTTGTTTTGTTCTGTTTTTCGAGACAGGGTTTCTCTGCGCAGCCCTGGCTCTCCTGGAACTCACTTTGTAGACAAGGATGGCCTCAACTCAGAGATCCACCTGCCTCTGCCTCCCAAGTACTAAGATTAAAGGTTTGTGCCATCCCTGCCTGTTTGCACCTTTTATTGAACTTACATGCCTCCCATTTTGCCCTGTCCCCCCTCTCCGAAAATGATGGGACTTTGATAAATATATAGGCAGTGGCAGTGCATGCCTTTAATTTCAGCACTTGGGTGGTAGAGGCAGGGGAACTTCTGAGTGCAAGGCCAGCCTGGTCTACAAAGTCAGTTCCAAAATAGCCAGGGCTACACAGAGAAACACAACACAAAACAAAAAACAAAGAAAACTGAAGTATAGCTGCACGGTCTCATACCTGAGGTTGTTTGGCAGTGTCAGCTCTATGGCAGCGCCTGTCTCACCAACGGCTGTAGCCATACTGGGACATCCATCCCCTCCAGATTAAGACGTATTACCAAATGATGTCCTCCCTGCCTGTCCCAGCTTGCTGCACTGCTTCCCTCATGGTTGAGAGGAGAACTGGAGAACATTTAGGGTGCTAGTGTGCTAGACAGTTCACCTCTGTTAATATCATATGACATGTGCAGTCTGGAACGGGCGTACTGTCACATGCCTGTAATCCTAGCACTCAAGAAGCTGAGGCAGGAGAATTACTGAGAGACTAAGGCCAGCCTGAGCTACACAGTATCAGGCAACAGGATGAATCTAAGAGATGAGAAACTAACCCTGCCCCAAGCCCTACCCTGCCACACCACCGAGGCCGTGCTCATCCCTCCCCCCCCCCCAAGGAGCTGGGCCTCGTGCTGACTCACCTGACCACAGCCTCTGACCTCTCCACAAACGGCAGGGAGTCAGGGATGTCTGGGAGCACCAGCTGACCTGGCTACAGGATGGCCTCATAGAACCCTGACGTTTGTGTGGGACCTGAGTCAGGGCTGTGGGGAAAACAGAACACAGGAGAGAGGCCAGTGGCCAGCAAAACAGAGCCTGTGGGACTTGGGTAGAGCCCACAAAGGAGCTTGATCCCAGAGCAGAGACAGAAGGCCCCCCACAAGAACATCTTCAGCTAAGACCCAGGGACAGGTTGGGGTGCAGCTGTTCTAGCATGGCTGCTTAACAAGTGCAAGGCCCTGGGTTCCATCTCCAGCGCTGCAAAGTAGAAAAAAACCAAAAAGCTGGGAATGACCTGGGTGTGGACTGTGGCCCAAGCCTCCGGTCCGAGCCAGACCCTCCTCCAGGGGATTTCATTGCACCTCCCCCATGCCTGGCTCATCTTCCAGTTTTTCCAGAATTCTTTTCTGCTCTTAAAATACCAAGAGCTCCAATTTAGCTGTACTGACCACTGCCTAGGCTCCTCCCCACCTAGACTTCTCTGTCCAGAAAGGAAACCAAAGGACACCCAGCTGAGGCCCCAGTTGGCCAGCCCCAACTGCTACAGCCACCAACTTGACTGCAGGGGAAGTCTGGGCTGTGGAGGGAGGAGAAGGGCTGCTTCTTGTCTTGCCCCTCCCCTAAACATCTCTAACTACGTCCAGAGCCAGTCCCACCTCCTAATTTAGCGTTGCCTCAGGGGCTCCAAGAGACCCTTCTTGGTTTACAGCACTATGAGGGCTCCAGGCTACAACTCCAAGCTCTTAAAGGCTTGTTGGGGCAGACAGTATTTCCTTTCCTGGTCAGAAAACAGAGGTGCAGAATGATTAGGTACATAAGCTAGACAGTGGCTGTCATAGGGAAAAGCCGAGCCGCAGTGATCCTGGTCACATGTCCCAGCTCTGAGAGGAGAACTCTACAACATAACTGGACCTATCGACTATGTATCCCTCCACGGTCCCCAGTTGTTGTCAGGAGAAGCCTGTGTCCTTTTCAGGTCCCATTTACATCTTTGGAAATCGAGGCACACCCTATTCTCCCTATTCTTGACTTACAACAGGACCATGGATGTTCATGACAGCAGCCGTGGAAATCTGGTCTTGTCTATAACAAGCCTGGGGACACCAAACATGCTTAAAGTCACTAAAGTCACTGGAGCTTCTGAGAGGACATGAAGGGACAGCCCTGTGTCCTAACCTTGCCTCATGAGCCCAGGCACCTCTCCTCCTCTCAGGGTTTCCTCTGACAGAGGCTTGAGTTGTACTTCGGGGCCTCTGAGACCTCAGCCATTTAATGGAATGCAAATTGGGATCTGCTTCCATAAAGATGTATAATGCATGGACTCTCTATTCGATTCACTTGAGAGCTCATCATCCATCACCTCGGCAGAGCCTGCGCCACCTCAGGCCTGTGTCAGCAGTTTCTTGCCATTTGGTGTCTGCTGCCAAATTCATCTCCTTGGGCCATGGGGTCTAGGAGACACCAAACATTTTGAGCATGGTTGGCCCTGCCCCTGGTATTAGAAGACTGGACCATGATGAAGAGGGCAGGGAGTGACCTTCCTCATGGAGCTGTCTTCGGTAGGAACTAAAGTGCCATGACCTCTTGGCAATATGTCCAAGTGCCCACTGGACTGCAAAGGACTCATTGGTGTTTAAAGGGATAACTTTAGACGGGAGAGAGGAGAGAAAGTTCTCCCCACCCCAGGATCCAGTCCTGACTCTCCACCCAGAATTAGGCTGGAGAACTTTTGGTTTGGTTTGGTTTTCAAGATAGGGTTTCTCTGTATAGCCCTGACTGTCCTGGAACCTGCTCTGTAGACCAGGCTGGCCTCCAATTCAGAGATGCCCTGCCTCTTTCTCCTGAGTGCTGGGATTAAAGGTATGTGCCACCTTTAATTAAAGGCTATCTTTCTTATCTCCTGTATAGACACTTGCACACCCACACATACACAAGCAGCCATGACTCTGTTCCTCTGCACAGACTCAGCTTTTACACTCATACACAAACCATATACCTACACTCACACACACACACACACACACACACACACACACATGCATACACGTAACACTACAACACACACAAGACACGCGGGTGTATATAGAACTCACATACATACACACTGACATCCGTTATCATCTTCACACAATATACAACTCCATATCACACCCACACACATTCAGAAAGATTCACGTCCCAATATTACCTCACAGGCCACAGACAGACTGGGGCTGTAAGCTCCCAGAGTCGCTAGGATACAGACTGTGTAGGCGTTTCGGATCTGTGATAGACAAGTTCCCAAGCTCCGTGGGAGCAGCAGTGATTGAAGAGGTGGGAGCTGTGTTCCCTTCTAAAGAATCTTTCCATCAATGGAAAGGGGGCTGGGCAAGAAAGGACGAGAAACTCAAGAGGAAGACTCAGTCAGGTGTCGGAGATATGACACCTGCCAGGCAAAGATGGAAGGCTCCAGCCTTTGAAGACCGAGGAGCCCATATGCTCACCCCTGTGGACTGGACAGACATACACTAAAGCCTGGATCGAGCTGAAGGGAAGGAGATCCAGGCTTGCTTGCCCTGGAAAAATCCCAAGCCAATTCACAAAATATAACTTACAGTCCGGGCAGAGTACAGCCTACCAGACAAGGCTTTTAAACTAACTCGCCAGTCTGGCAGCCAAAACGGCAAAGCGACCACGGCTGCAGGGACCACTTGCTCCAGAAAGGAGGAGCAAGCAGGTGGACAGAACTGAGATCAAACAGTAAGGCAAGAAGAGCCCAGCTTCAAGACCTGCGTGTTGAGGGCCTGATCCCTGAGCTTCAGTGAATGAGCCTGTTTTGCAGTTCATACTTGCCTCCTCTGAAGAGGAAAAAGATCTGTGGTTATCATTCAGAGACTCATGTAGGTTCATTTCTTCCAGGAAGTCACCCATGATGTCCCCTCCTTAGAGCCCAGCCTGTTTATTACCTTTTGAAGGTTTATCCGTTCCTTTTTATGGGCGTTTTGTCTCCATGGATGTCTACACACCAGAACAGAGCATCAACTCCTAGGGAACTATAGTTAGAGAGGGTTGGAAGCCGCCATGTAGGTGCCGGGAACTGAACTCAGGACCTCTGTGAGAGTAGCCAGGGCTCCTTAACCACTGAACCATCTCTCCAGTCCAAGACCTGAGTTTGTGACCTCAGACTTAAAAACAGCAGAGGGTGTTTTCAGAAGAACTCGTCGACAAAGAGTAGCGTCCCTGTACACCAGAGCAAGTCACGTATGCTCAGCATTACTAGCAAGCCATGTGGAGCAAACGGCATGCCGTGACACAGAGGGTCGAAAGGGTTCCCGGGGGGCTGACCAGATACCTAGCAACAGCTTCAGGGACGAAGTAGGATGTGAATGGTTCTGGGAAATAGGGGTCACTTCCCAGACGTCTTTATTCCTTGCCATGCTGGGTGTAGACCGAGGCCTTCGTTTCCCACCTATCTGTTATCTTGTCTATTCACGCAGCCTGTCCACTTGTTTTCTTCTGTGTTCATTGACGATGCATCTAAAAGACTCCCCTGGGAAAAGAGGGGTCTATAGGTCTATATCCAGCCCACTCCGAACCCCGAGCTCCTGTCATTTTCAGGGAAGGTTGGAAGGACTCCCCAGTAGCCCTTTGACTGCCGTACTCCATTGGCCAGAGTGCAGTAACAAAATGCATCTGAACCGTAGAACCTGGGCCTCTGAGATGTGACTTGGTGTTCCCCTCTCATACCCAGGGGGCTAGAGATAGTAAATGGCAAGGGAAAGTCCTAACGATGACCCAGGGAGAATGAATTAGAAGTGTTCTTTCCGCTTGCCGTGGCCCACTCAGAAGGCGGAGGTGGTAAACCTTCAACTCAAGCCCAGCTTGAGCTACATGATGGGACCCTGCCTCAGAACACCACCCCCAGCAAAAACCCAAAGGGCAAGTTTTTTGCTTTGTTTTGTTTTTGTCTTCTGCATGGCCTGGTAGTGGGTAACCCTAACCCGTGCTGCAATCTGTCAGCCATGTGACCCAGGTGAACACCAACATGACAAGTCTCGCTGATGCTGGGGTCTCACTTTTCTTCCTCTCCGGCCCCTTTTTTTAGACAAGGTCTCATTTTTGCCCTCAGTTGGCATGGAACTCACTATGCAACCCAGGCTAGTCTTGAACTCACGGCAATCTTTCCGCCTCAGCTTCCCAAGTGCTAGGATTACAGATATGTGCCACTATGCCTGGCTATTTCTAAACATATAAACAAATACTGTGTGTGTGTGCATGTGTGTGTGTGTGTACAGGGTCTCATGTAACTCAGACTGGCTTCAAACCTGCTGCTTAGCCAAAGACAGTGTGTGCCATCACTGATGTTTTATGTGTTGCTAGGGATCAAACTCAGGGCTTCATGCATGCTAGGTAAGCAGTCTAAGAATTCAGTTAGATTCCCAGCCTCAAAAAAATTAGTGTGTGTGTGTGTGTGTGTGTGTGTGTGTGTGTGTGCACATGCAAACAAATGCATGTAGAAGCTAGAGGTGGATGCTGGGCATTTACCCCAATCATTTTCTCCATCTTGGTTTTTTTTTTCATTCTTGTGGATTTTGTTTTATTTTTCAGTTTTATTTTTACGTGCACGAGTGTTTTGCCTGCATGTATGTATGTGTACCATGTGTGTGCATGGGGCCCGTGAAGGCCAGAAGAGAGTGATGGACTCCCAGGAGTGGGAGTTATGGATGGTTGTGAGGTACCATGAGGGTGCTGGGAACCCCGGTCCTCCGCAAGAGCAGCCAGTGTTCCTTACTGCAGCGCCATCTCTCCAGTCCCTTTGTGTCTTTCACACAGGGTGCTCACTGAACTTGGGTCCACCAGTTGTTTAAGACTAGTCAACGACCTGCTGGAACTGCCTGTCTCCAGCATCGCACCCCAGCATCGGATGGGGTTTCAGACAGACGGCCACATTCTGCTCTCTAGAGGTGCAGTGTTTCCGAACTCAGGTCCACAAGCTTGCTCAGCAAGCACTTTTCTCCTGAACCGTTTCTCCAGGACATGGGAAACAAACAAACAAAAAAATGTTTGTTTGAGAAAAAGTGTTGTGTGAGGACTGGAGAAATGGCTCAGTGGTAGCAGGGCTTGTTGTAGAACCGTGAGAGCTGTGGTTCAGATCCCAGCATCTACTTAACAAGCCAGGTGTCTTCTGACCTCCCAGAGTTAGTTTCTCTCTCTCTCTCTCTCTCTCTCTCTCTCTCTCTCTCTCTCTCTCTCTCTCTCGTGCGCGCGCGGGCACACACACACACACAGAGCTAAATACACTTTTTTTTTTTAACTCCATGGGTTTCAAAACAGAAAACCACTCTGGCAAAACTGCTTGTTGTTGATGTTAATAGCAGACTCCCCGCCCAGTGGTCATCCTGTCTTGCATGTGGCTACTCCATAAAAGATGTCTGTGCTTTTCTTGGTTCTAACAATTTAGCCAGCATTTCTTACTGTTGACTACTGTTGGCAGTTTGGATTTTTTTTTTTTTTTGAGACTGGATCTCTTGTTCTCCAGGCTGGCCTTGAACTCCTAACTCTCCTGTTCTACCTCCTGATTGCTGGAATTTCAGGTGTGCACCATCAGCCTCCACTTGGTGTTGGTTTAAGAAGAACTGGGGTCAGGTTTGACCCTCCTGTGGCATTCACAGGGGATTACTTTCAGAATGGCGAGACCTGAAGGTTTTGTGTATTTAGTTATATTTCCATAAAAACTGTCCACACTCATACCTTCTTATATTCTTTTTGTTGGTTTTGTTTTGTTTTGTTTTTTGTTTTTCAAGACAGGGTTCCTCTATGTAGCCTTGGCTGTTCTGGAACCGTGGAGCCCATAGATCTGAGACTACTCTGTCGTCTGGGCTAGGGAGAATGGGCCACCACCTCCCCTCTGCCATAAAAGGTCCTGTGTCAGGAACAGCTGAGGGGCCAGTGTAGGAAAAGCTAAGCTTGGAGTGAGTGTGTCATGTGTTCAGAAAACAAGCCCTAGCACACTGGCTCTGCCTGGCTGGGATGATGCTTCTCCTGGCTCTGCCTTTTTCTGCAGGGTCACCCTCCAGGGAAGCAGAGCTGAAGAAGGGGAGAGCAGTGGCTGGAGAGCAGATATTCCAGATGCTCATTCTCTGCTCACATCTCCCAGAGCCAATCCAAGAACCGGGTCCTTCCTTCTCACACAAGTTCAGTGGCCCATGGGGACCAATGAGACTGTGGATGCTGGGGCCTTCGAGAAGTTGCCTTGACAACCTATTCTCTCAGGTGTGGGAGGAAAGGGAGGTCACCTGCAGGAGGACAGGATTCTGGGATGCCGAGCTGCCTCTAGGCATATTGGCATCTTTACGGTCCCCTGTACCCTCTCGTTATACAATTTCCTAGGCTTGATCCTCAGTGGCCAATCAGAACTCGGGCCTGATGCGGGGGAGGCAGCACTGGAGACTGGACTGTGTGGGCTTGACAGAGCTGGCAGGCATACTCAGCATGCTAAATGCAGTGGACCATTCAAGATGTCTAGACAGGAAGCCAGGCTGGGAGAAAAGCAAAGACACTCCCCTCGACACACACTAGAGCCCAAACCGCCTATGCCACTGCCCCAAGAGCCCAGAGGATGGGTCCTTGGCGTTACAAGTGCCAGTTTATAGCATATTTTCAAAGGATTAGAGGGTGTACCCTCACTGGCCTGTGTGCAAGTGGGAGCGTGCCCGGTGTGGCAGACAAACCACCACCAGGTGTAGGATTAGGTTAGAGTGGCCCAGAAAGACCTTAAGGCTAGGAGAATAAAACTAGCCCTGGTGGAAACAAGAAACAAACAAACAAACCTTGTTGCTGGTGGGTGCCTGACTTTAATTCAAGCACTTGGGAGACAGAGATTGGTAGATCTCTTTGAATTCAATGCCAGCCTAATCTGCGAACTGAGTTCCAGACCATCCTGAGGGCTACATAGAGAGATCCCCGTCTACCCTCGCCCCCCCCCAAAAAAAAAGAGACAAAAAAAAAAAAAAAAAAAAAAAAACCACAAAAAACAATTAGCATCAGGGCTTCAGAACCCGAACTGGTACTGGGCATGCTCAGAATAGCACTCAACATCCAACCGGGAGTAGAGAGAGTGGAGCCTTTGAGTCCGTTTCTTAGCTTCCACCTTCGTAAGATGGTTTAATACACACCTGCCCTACCTACCCCATGGGTTACAATGAGACACAGTCAGGCAGGCGTGACTATAAATAATGTTTACACAGTGCAGCTCTGAAGCTGCTTGGTTCTATGGCCTGGAAGACTTGTTTCTTTTGGCGATCAGTGACTGAACTGCTTAGACTAGGAAGAGCTCTCCTGCCCCACCCTCTCCAACACGGTCTTTCTCCACCTAGCACAGCAGTAGATCCAGGCCTCTGGTCCCCACACACAGCTCTGTGCCTCCTGATCTGCTTCTGTTTCGGCCAGGACCACTTCATTGGGTTCCAGTCTTTTGGTCTCACCTGACACCAAGGGTGCTGAATTCTTCACTGGCATTCTGGTGTCTGCTCCCCACCCCCAGATTTGAGATCTTGAAGGAGAAAAAAAAAAAAAAAAAGACACAACAGGAGGATGAGACCCAAGCACACCGTCAGATCTGACATCGTGGGTTGTTACTTGCCTAAAACACCTGTTTATAGTCTATTTGGCAGTCCGATTCTCTCCCTCATTGAAGTGGCTCTGAAAGCCATCTCCTCCAGGAAGCCTTCCCGGATCAGCTAAGCCCCTGGCAGCTCTTTAGGCTGTATCTGAACCGCACCCTTTTCCTGGATGCTGCTCACCTCCCTTCTACCTAAAGGTCAGTGGTTTCAGCTGCGGAGCCTCTCCCGGCACGGGTACCAGCACACCTTTCCCTACCTCGCTGGTACGCCACGCTGTCCTGATCCCATCGTGCACTTGACATACATTTGATGTGAATACCTACTTGTCGTTTGATGGATTTGCTTCCTGCTCTCGTTTGGCTTTGAGTGCGACCTCTTTTCCACAGCTTCACAGTTTGTCTGAGACATTTACAGCTCAGGTCAAAAAAGAATCGTCTGCCTCTGCCCTTCCGTTGACTCAGTGGGATGTGACTGGACTCCTGTCCTTAGAACATTAAATAGGTCCAAATTCCACGTCTCACCATCTTTGGCTCTCCAACTGAATCCACTTCTGAGGTTTTGGGGTTTTGTTTGTTTTTGTTTCTTTGTCTCCTCTATGAGAAATGGTCTTTTTTATTTAAGAAGAAAACAAAAGGGAAGAGGATACTGCTATGTAGCTCCAGCTGACTTTAAACTTACTATGTAGTCCAATAGTCTAGGCTGGCCTTAAGCATGTGATCCTCCTACCTCAGCCGCCTGAGTGTTGGGATAACAGCAAGCATTGTTATATTCTGCTTTAGGTTGATTTCGTTTTGGTTTTGGTTTGTTTCTTCAAACTGCTGTACAGACAGACAAATCCGTTTTCTTAGACTTACTGCTGGCTCTGTCTTGACTTCCTGATGACAATCTGATGGTAGTGTTGTTTAAAAACAGCCAACAGAGCTGGGCGGTGGCGGCACATGCCTTTAGTTCCAGCAGTCGGGGACAGAGGCGGGTGGATCTCTGAGTTTGAGGCCAGCCTCGAACAGAGTGAGTTCCGGGAGAGGCACGGCTACACAGAGAAACCCTGTCTCAAAAAAAA
>NC_022032.1:3154600-3156364 GCF_000317375.1 Microtus ochrogaster
AAAAAATCATCCAGAGTGAGGTAACCCAGACCCAGAGAGATAAACATGGCGTGCATTTGCTTACACATAGAAGTTAGCCGTTGAGTCTTCAATAAACAGGCTACATTCCGTATAATCACAGAAGTTAGTTATAGAGTAAGGGACCAGAGGGGAGGGAAGGAGCTCTAGGAAGGGAAAATAGAATAGGTTGTTAAGCGTGGACGCAGGGAGTGGGGTAGGGGGATGAAGGTTGAAATAGGAGGAGCATGGAGCGAGGAGGAGGGGAAGGAAGGAAATAGGGGAAGGCACAGCTAACACTAAGGGCCATTTGGGGAGTCATGAAAACATTATACAGTAGAGGCTTGTTAAAATATCTACATATATGAAAGAAATCTAAACAGAATCACCAAATGATGGGTTGAGACAAAACCCCAACCAGACATCTCTCGCCACTAAATAAAACCTCCAGTGCTGGGAATGGGTTACATCTACTCAAACCGTTGGCCAAAGGGGTGACATGAAAACCTCTAAGCAATCACATAGGCTGTTGGTTGCTCTCTACGAACTGATGGTTTGTCCCTATTCCTGAAGACAGCGCCTAGATAACTCAGAGAAGCCAAGTTGGTGAAGAGGCTTCACCCCCATGATACTCGAGGGCACTCTACATGATACCAGAGGAGAATAGACATCAACCCAGCTACAAACCCTTCACTCTACAAAGGGACCTGCCCGCAAGTCATGCTGGTGCCATAGTGGCACAAAGATAATTGAATTTAAGGCTTACTCTGTAAGATGGAACCCATGCCCAACACTGCTCCAGTGGCCACGGACTGAGGGGAAAACCAAAACCTAGTGTCTGCTAAAGGACCACAGCTATAAAGCTCCTAACGATATTCTTCTGTATCCATAGATCAGTGTCTGACTCAGCCATCACCAGAGACGCATCCTCCTGCTGTGGATAGGAACAAATACAGAGACTTACAACTGGACAACGTGTAAAAGAATGGGAGACCTTGGAATGCTCAGTCCTAAGTGGAATGTCCCCATCAAATCCCTCCTCTCAAGGCTGAGAGAACTGTAGTCAGAGACTGCTCTTTCTTTCCTGGCTGCTCAGACCCGAATAATCACACAGAAACTATATCAATTACAATACTACTTGGCCAATGACTCAGGTATATTTTTAGCTATCTCTTATATCTTGAATTAATCCATTTCTATTAATCTGTGTATCACCATGAGGCTATGGCCTACCGGTAAGCTTCTGGTGTCTGTCTCCTTGGCAGCTATGTGGTGTTTCCTTGACTCTGCCTACTCTCTATATCTCTTCCAACCTGGCTATATTCTGCCCTGCCATAGGCCAAAGCAGATTTATTCATTAACTAATAAAAGCAACACAGATACAGAAGGACATCACACATCAGGGAGCTCTGAAGAAGAGGAGGTGGAAAGATTATAAGGGCCAGTGGGGATAGAGGATGCCAAGGAAACATTGCATAATACTAGAGGGGGCCTTCTAGACACACATGAACCCACAGAGACTGCAGCAACATGCACAGAGCCTGCTCTAAGCCAGGTGGGGTACCAGTGCTGAAAGGGGAAGTAGACACAAGCCCCACTCCCTAATCCAGAAGCTACCTCCAATTTTTTCACTTGCAAAGGAAAAATTAATTTTCTCCAAAGTCCCATTGGGTATACAAACCACTCTAAGGGCAGGCCCCATGCCCAGCAGTAGATGGCCAACACAAAATGATTCAATGGTATTTTGGTAGGTTTATTTGTTTTTTT
>NC_022032.1:3156864-3204561 GCF_000317375.1 Microtus ochrogaster
TGTGTATCAGAAGGTATGTGTCTCCACGCTTGTGTGTGTTTCTTGTGTGTGTATCAGAAGGTATGTGTCTCCACGCTTGTATGTGTTTTTTTGTGCTTTGTCTTTGACTCTTTTTTTTCTGTTTGTTCGCTTTCATTTATTTTTTTTAGATGCCTGATGGTTTTCTAATAGAAGAGAGAAAAGAAAGTGCGTGGATTTGGGTGGGTGGGGAAGTGAAGAAGATCTGGGAGGAATCGGATAATCAGAATAAGTTGTATGAAAAAATCTAATTTCAATAAAAATATCTAAAACCAAAAACAAATCTAACCTTTTTACAATGAATTATCTGATATATAGAAAGACTATCTGAAATAAAAATATGTATTTAAATACGATAAATCTTTCTTTTTTAATTTTTAAAATTCCCAGGGGTGTGTGTGAGAGATGTGTTGGCTCATGCCAAGGTGTGCAAGTCTGGTCAACAGAGAACTCTCTGAAGTTGGTCCCCATCTGTGGGTTCTGGGAATCAAACTCAGATTATCAGGTTTGGTACCAAGTGCTTTTACATGCTGAGCCAGCCCAATAAGAATTATTTCTGCCTCTTGGAAATAGTTATCCATTGTGGGTGTTTGAACCTGAAATGTATCCCACAGGCTCATGTTACAAAGCTAACAAACTGGCGGCACTATTTTGGGAACTAGCTATAGAAAGTGG
This sequence comes from Microtus ochrogaster, assembly GCF_000317375.1. Classification (NCBI taxonomy): domain Eukaryota; kingdom Metazoa; phylum Chordata; class Mammalia; order Rodentia; family Cricetidae; genus Microtus; species Microtus ochrogaster. The sequence continues at coordinate 3,157,558 of NC_022032.1, forward strand.
GTCTTGGGGCTGGAAAGCTGACTCAGCAGTTAAAGGCACTGACTCTTCCCAAAAGACCTGGTTCAAATCCCAGCACCCACATGACAGCTCACGTCTGTCTGTAACTCCAAGATCTGAATCTCTCACACAGACTTACCTGTAGACAAACATCAATGCACATAAAATAAAAGTAATTTAAAAAGAAAAGAAAAGAAAGAAAGGAAGAAAATGGGTCCTCAGGGGAAGGCCTTTGAAGGTAACTGGACCCTGATTTTACCTTCGCTCTCCATTCCCTGGCTTTGATCTAAAGGGTGTCTATCACCTCTCCATCCACCCTTAACTGAGCTGCTCTGCCCCTTGACCCAGATGGACCAAAACCCTCTGAAACCCTGAGCCCAACTAACTCTTTCCTTAAACCGCTTCTTTCAGGGACTGTACCCACAGTTAAATTCAACCCGAAATGAACAGAGTTAACACATCACCCATCTTCCAGAAATGGAGCATCCCCTATGGTGCTGAATGTCGCTGTAGCTCTTTAACACTACAGAGGGACCCACTGGCCTGGCTTATGGTCATGTTGTCCTGGGCTGGGGTGTAGAGTTTATTACAATGTATATTTCCTTGACCAACATGTTATTTCATTGTACTTGCTTTAAGGAATAGTATCACTTTGTATTTTTTTTTTTTTGTGGCTAGCTAGTTTCTCTCCCTATACTTTTAAGATCTATGCTGATAATTTCGATTTTTTTTTCATTGTTGAGCAGTATCTCATGAGTGAACGGAACTGCTTTGTTGGCCCATTTTCTTGGCAATGAGCGTTGGATTATTTCCTGTTGTGGCTGCTCTAAGGCCTTCTTTGTGCTCCCTGCTCTGGCTACCATACACACAGGTCCAAGAATTCTCCAGGATTTGCTCCCATGGGAGAATAACCACAAACTTCCGGCTTTTAGGTCATTTGCCAAACAGTTTCTCATACAGTTGTGCCAATTCCTACCAGCAGCATGAAAAGCTATTTCCCTTTACACCCTAACTAACCAGTGTTTAGTTAGGCATGGTGGCTCATGTCTAGAATTCCATCCTTTGGGAGATAGAGGCAGAAGTCCTGACTTAGAGGCAAACCTGAACTGCACAGAGAATTTGAAGCTAGCCTGTGCTACATAGCAAGAGTGCTGTGAGGTAGTGCTCTTGTATACTATAAAGATTGGTCACTCATATTGGTTTAATAAGATACAGATTGGCCAGTAGCCAAGCAAGAAGTATAGGCAGAGTGACCAGACTAAGAGAATGCTGGAAAGAGGAAAGGCAGAGACACAGTTGCAAATCAGATACAGAGGAAGCAAGATGAGAATGCCACACTGAGAACAGGTATCAAGCCATACCTGTTGGTATGGCTAAACATAGATAAGAATCATGGGTTAATTTGATTGTGAGAGCTGGTTAATAATAAGCCTGAGCTAATAGGCCAAACAGCTTATAATTAATATAAGCCTCTGTGTGTTTATTTGGAACTGAATGGCAGCAGGACAAAAACTTCCATTTACACATTTCTTTGAGACCCTGTCTCAAAGAAAAAAATATATATATATAACTGTTCTCAGAATGGCTGTCATTAAGAAAATAGACAATAACAAATATTGATGAGCTATATGGGAAAGAGAACTTTAATCTACTGCTGGTGGGAATTGGTGTTACTCCAGTCACTATGGAAACCCATACAGAAATTTCTCAAATGGCAACAAACAATAATCTTACATATAAAAAAAGAATGATTGGACACATAAAGTGAAATTTCAAACTAAGGAAGAATAAAGCCTGTACAGTTTCATCTCAGAGCAGCTTCTCAGAATTGTCCCTTCTTGCTTCCTGCCTTGCATCTGTACTGACAGGGACATCAGACTGCCGGAAAGGGAAAGTGAGTATTTTTCTTCTCTTGTTTCAGAGGTTCCCTGAACTCCCTGTCACCAGGCTCCTGTCATTAGCTTTCACTCATCCAGCCACTTTCCTCCTGCACCAAACTCTGGCAGCCTGGCATGGGAGGAATGCAAGAGGCTGCCTCCGCTTGCACTTCCTAGTGCATCCTTGACCCCTGGGGTAAAGAGGAGCTCCAGTGTCAAGTCTCCAGGCAACCATAGACCCGCAAGCATGACTCTCACCCCTGCAGCGGCAATCCCTCCCTTCTATGGGAGCAACTTCCCAGACATCTTCACAGTGACAGTGTTTCCCTTTCTCTTCATTCCTGGTTTTTCTCCCTATACATCCCAATCCTGTGGTTCTCGCCCTTCACTGTGAACTTGAGAGATGCAGCACAATGTTTTATGCTCATTGCAGTGAGAAAATAACTATCTATTGGAATCAAGCATGGAGACACAGACATATTTATGTTTTATATAGAACATGAAATACATACATATATATATAATTTCATTCATCTATATAAATGCAGGATCTAAAAAGGATTGTGATTAAATTCTTTAATTTCAGTTTGTGAATAAAAGACTGCCAGATGCCAAAATCCATTCATGCCTTGTTGTTTATGAGGTATCTGAATGTAAGAATTAAATAAAAAGGGCCAACAGGATGGTTCACCTGATAAAGGCATTTTGCAAAACCCTTGTAAAGGTGAAAGGAGACAACTGTGTGTGTGTGTATGCGTACACATGCAAAAGGTAAAGAAAAAGGAAAGCCCCTGGTTTAGTTTGACCATACCTTCAGGCTGGGACAGTAAACGCCAAGCTGGCATTTCCTCCCAACAGTGGGGGAGGGGGGAAACATGGTCTCTGCTTTCACTTAGGGTCTGGAAGGCTAGGTGAATCTACTTTCCAGTTCAGTAACCCGTCTGAGAGGAAGCTGTGAAGATTCCGGAATGAGAAGGAAATGTAATCTTTCTCACCAGCTCTTCTTCACTTCAGGGTCTTCAAACACCTTCTCCCTTATCCAGGAAAGTTAGAGCCAAGGTCCTTCCCCATTGGGTCATGTCCAAGAACTGAGCTTGGGGGTTTGTGAGGGCCGGGCTTCCCTCTGCCACCTCTCAAACACAGCCTCAAGTGTTGCCCATCTGTCATCTAAACTCTCATCCTCTGTGGCCACCTCCCAGCAGCAGCCAGCAAGCCACATACTTCAGTCTACCTGACCTTTTGTGGAACAAGTACAAACTCAACTGTATTTTAAAAAAAAAAAAAAAATAACCATTAAGGCACAGAGAAGAAACTGTTATCCCCTCCTCCAGAAGCTTAATTTAGATCAGATGAGATTTATGTAAGTCAGGTAAATACAAAATGTATGAGTCAATATGAGACACAAAGAGCATCTAAAGGTAAGACCTGCTGAGTCTGAACCCAGCCCACCTTTGAGAGATGAACTTGCAGAAGGTACTGGCATCTAAGGGGGAACAAGAGAGAGTGTGAGTATGTAGTTAGAGACGGCTATATAGCACTGATTCCATGTGACAGCAGTCAGGAGGCAGAGTTATGGGCATCTCTGTGAGTCTAAGGCCAGTCTGATCTATTTACTGAGTTCCAGGCTAGCCAGCGCTACATAGTGAGACCCTGTCTCAGAAAAAAAGAGGGGTGGGAGGAGATGGCTCATGAGTTAAGAGCACCTACTGCACAAACAGGGGGCCAGAGTTTGGTTCTCAGGACCAAGGTCAGACAGTTGATAACTGACTGTAGCTCTAGTTCCCCGGGAACTGATACCCTTCTCCGGTCTCTCTGGGCATCTGTACACGCGTGCGCGCGCGCACACACACACACACACACACACACACACACACAGTAAAGCTGGGCAATGGTGGCACACGCCTTTAATCTCAGAACTCAGGAGGCAGAGGCAGGCAGAGCTCTGTGAGTTCCAGGCCATCCTGATCTACAAAGCGAGCTCTAGGACAGCCAAAGTTGTTACATGAAGAAACCTTGTCTTTAAAAAAATCAAATTAAATAAACAAATTAAGTTTTGATAAACTAAATGCAAAGATAAAGAGACAGGAGAATTTAGCATAGAGGAGAAAACGTGAGAGGCCGTTTCACTACCAGAGATGTCATTGCTCACACCGCCCACAGACCCATCGCACAGATCCCCAGCATACAGAACTCTGTGGAAAGAGACAGACTGCTTAACCTGCCCTGTTGCATGCCTTCAAAAGCACACAGGCTTTTGAAACAGGCTCTTGCCCACTGGAATCCTGGGATTACAGACTTGAGCCACATCCCTAACCAGAACTCACTTTTTGTTTGCTTTGTTTATTTGAGACAGGGTTTTTTTTAGTTATTTGCTTTGTTTTAGTGTGTGTGTGTGTGTGTGTGTGTGTGTGTGTGTGTGTGTGTGTAACCCTGGCTGTCCTGTAACTTGCTCTGTACTTAGACTGGCCCTGAACTCAGAGACCTGCCTGTCTTTGCCTTCCCAGTGCTGAGATTAAAGATGTGTGCTACCACCACCCAGCTGGGATTAAAGGCATGCACCACCATCACCCTGTGGATTTGCAGTTTTACTAGGCCCCACGTCAAGAAGATCTATTAAATTCTAGACTCTGGACTGTGTAGCAACAGAGCAGCTAGGAGGTAGTGGACATTTGTCCTCGGACCTGTCATTGGGCTCATATAATAACGTGGGGCACAGCTCTCCATGTAGCACTAGGAGACCTGGCTACAGAAGCTGCCCAGAGTGTCGTCTGGAGACAATGCAGCCTATGTAACAGGCTCTATCCAGTCTCCTCTGGAATCCCACAACGACCCAGCTCAGAGGCTCCCTGAGTAAGTATCTTTCTTCCAATAGCAACAGAGCCTTGCAGCCACCTCCTCTGACACAATTCTAGACACCTTGCATTCTCTCGTCCCCCTTTGACCTCTTCCTTCTCCACGCCCCCATCTTTTCTTCCTTCCACACAGAATTGCCCTTTTCTTTTATTATGCCTTTAGCCCATGCCTGCAGCTCGTATCTCAGCGAGTACTCCTTCCATCACGGACCGACTGTCTCTCCCTCCCCAGCTGTCCCTGCTGCTGGAGTCTGGTGCAGTGAGGAAGTCTTATGGGTGGAAAATAAAAGCCCACATGGGGTAAGTTGACTGTATATGTTGCCGTTCCCCCCAATTTACTGTGAAATTTCCCTTGAAATGGGCAAAGCATTGCTTTTTTTTTCCACCTGTCGTGAGGATGGATTGCAGAGGTCTACTTCAGAAGATTCTTAGGGCAAAGGTCACTGGCCTTCTGGATCCCACTAGCTTTGCAGTGGCAGTACCCAACCACCACATCCCATACCTAGATTCGCTGTAGGAAGTTCGACTGTTGGACAGAGTCAGCTTTTCTTCATCCCATCACCCCTCAGCCCGCAGGTCCCACCTCCGTCCTGTAGGACTCACTGGGGATGAGTGGGGATTAAGGAGCCCTGTGCTTTATAAATGTAATGAAGAAGTACTGAGCTTGGCTCTCTGACAGATTCTCTAGAGAAGACAAGGGTAAGGGCAGCATTGCCTCCCCTACAAGGGAGAGGCAGGACCGGGGACAGAAACCGGGATTGGGAACACTGGGGATATTCCGTTACTTCAGCTTTGCACCATTTATTGTTGAGGCTCCAGACGTTGAACCACATCATGTATATGGCCACTGAGATGCCTAGTCCAGTCCCTACATCACCAGCGCGTATGCTAGGGTTAGAGGTGGTAGGGTACTTACTTAGCTTGCTTGAAGCATTGGACTCAATCTTCCCCCAAAGAAACCCCAAAATGTGAGGACAGAGACAGACAGAGAGAGAGATTACCAGGAAGGCTGTTGAGAAAAATAAATTGAGACCAGTAGTCTGCTTCTTCCCCTTGATTGCTCATTTTCTTTCCCATCTCAGTTTCTAGAACATTGTGCAGTAACTCTGGAAAGGCTGCCTGTGGCTGCAGAACCCTGTAATGTATTGGGCACCACGCAAAGGATTATAGACCGTAGTTTTGTATATCCTCGCAACCCTAGCAAGCTGCTCCACAGCTTTCTATGAGGTAAACCCATTCTAGGGTGAAGATACCATAAGCTGAAAATGAATCAAAAGTATCTTATCTACCAAACGTCCATCTTCTACACATTACACAGTAGAGCACAGTAGGGGTGACTAGTAACGTCAGTGGCCGTGGTCGCCCACACTGCACATCACTAACCTGAGTGAAATAATCAGAAGCCTAGCCCAGTGGCGCACACCTCTAATCCCAGCATTCTGGAGGCAGAGGAGGCAGATCTCTTTGAGTTTCAGGCCAGCCAAGGTTACATAGTGAAACCCTGCCTCAAAATTCAAAATTCAATATACGATTGCTACTTAACACATCTGGCGTTTGCACTACTGCAGAGCTGAGAACTCACTAAATCAAACCCCCGGAGGGTCGGGGACTCCCTGTCTTACAGCTGAGGAAGTGTGACCCATGGGAGCTCACTGTTCAACCTGCCAAAGTGACAGGAGGAGGAAGACACAAAAGCGCTCTGAGTGTTAGGTCGAACAATGCTTTTCCAGTCTCCGGGGGAACACTGGAAGGCCTGCGAAACAAACGCTAGTCTTGGGTTATTCTGTGTTTTGATTAAGGCCAGTGAAAATCTCATTTGGATTTTTCCAAGGGACTTTAAAGTCAAACACAAATGGCTACCTGAAGCAGAAACTCCCAGGGTCTGGGGCAGGGACAGTGCTGCTTGCTGCCTGGATGAGACGGGGTGAGCATGTATTTTACAGTGTGTTCCATACCGGTTCTCTGCCTGTCATCGATACTCTTCCTTGCTGCCACCAGCACATGATAATCTGATCTGAAAGAAAAGAATGAGCAAGGTATCTATAGAAACAAACATCATCAAATGTCCTGGCTCCCTTCCCGGGGCTTCAATAAAAATGCTGAAGAGAAGGAACCTCAGAGCTAGCTGCCTCAGCCAGTCTTCATCAAGCTGTGAAGACTGGATTTGCTTGCTGATCTCCAGCCTGCTGCTGAAGAGGTGGCGGCCTTCCTGGTGGAAACGCGGGCTGGGCTCAGTGTCAGATACAGAGAGAAGGACGTTATTGGGCACTTGTCTTCCTGGAGTGTTGGGCACTTGTCTTCCTTGAGTGTATGAATTCTTTCTTTACTTCCACATTTAATGTTCTGAGCTAGCTAACTCACTTACTGTTTTAATGACATTTACTGCACTGAAGAGCTGGAGAGATGGCTCAGCGGTTGAAACTACATAATGTTTGCTCTTGTAGAGGGCTCACTGGTTCCCAGGACCCACATCAGGGGACTCACAAGCACCTGTAACTCCAGTTCCAGGGGGATCTGGTTTTCATGAGCACCTGCATTCATGTGTGTGCGTGCACACATACACACACACAAACACACAATTTAAAATTTAAAAAGAAAACTTTACTGGATGTGGTGGTGCGTACCTTCAATCCCAGCACTCAGGAGGCAGAGGCAGGAGGATCTCTATGAGTTTGAGGCTGGCCTGGTCTACATAGTGAGTTCTAGGTCAGTCAAGCGAGATTCTGTGTCAAAATAAACAAACAAACAAAACAACCTTGGCTCCTTTTCCAAGTCGCCGCCAAGATGGCCGAAGTGGAGCAGAAGAAGAAGAGGACCTTACGCAAGTTCACCTACCGCGGGGTGGACCTGGACCAGCTGCTAGACATGTCCTATGAGCAGCTGATGCAGCTCTACTGCCCCCGGCAGAGGCAACGCCTCAACCGCAGCCTGCGACGCAAGCAGCACTTGCCGCTCAAGCGCCTGAGAAAGGCCAAGAAGGAGGCACCGCCCATGGAGAAGCCCGAGATGGTGAAGACCCACCTGCGGGACATGATCATTCTGCCCGAGATGGTGGGGAGCATGGTGGGCGTGTACAATGGCAAGACCTTCAACCAGGTAGAGATCAAGCCGGAGATGATTGGCCACTACCTGGGCGAGTTCTCCATCACCTACAAGCCTGTGAAACATGGCCAGCCTGGCATCGGTGCCACCCACTCCTCCTGCTTCATCCCCCTCAAGTAGCTGTGGCCAATAAAGACTCATGTTCAGTCAAAAAGAAAAAACAAAAGAAAAAAACAACCTTGGTCATGGTTCAACTCTAATGGGCAGCAGTGACTCACAGTCTGCTCTTAGGAAGCAAAGAGGGTGCTACTGGGCAAGGAGTCCCAACTGCCTTAGCTTCTTGGTGCTTTACAGAGAGAAGGAAACAGGCCAACACAGCTTCTGATAACGCAAAACTGAAAATGCAATAAAAGACAGAATCATTTTTTTGTTGTTTGTTGAGACAGAGTCTCCTTGTGTAGCTTGGCTGGTGGGAACCCACTACATAGACCAAGCTGGCCTCAAACTCACAGAGGTCTGCCTGCCTCCTGAGTACTGGCACCACAATGTTCTGCAAGGCTCTTTATTGAGCTTGGATACTGCCTCTTACCCCTGGACTCAAAACTTTAGAAGACCAAAGTAGATGGAATTAAATGCAGGTGAAGGGTGTGGGGGGGGGGAGACAAAAATAAACTTGAAACATACATAGCAGAAAGCATACTTGATTTGGAAGAATTTTTCCATCTCAATTCTCCCCGGGGCCTATTCATAACAGAGATACGGTTTCTTAAAATACATTTTCTGCACTGGCTGGGTGAGTCTCCTTAAAAATGCCTGCCATACTTTCCCTGGCCCTGCCTCAGTGAACTCATAATCCTGACCGGCACCTTCCGTGAGAACAGCTGAATTTGAGCAGCCGGGATGACCCTGAAACCTGGCTAAGGGCATTCATGCCAACCCAAAGGTGTCAGATACCCATGGGCTTTTTTTTTTTTTTGCATATGTCTATGATCTGTATGCATGTATGAATGTGTGTGGAGGTGCTTACACACAGTGTGTGTGTGTGTGTGTGTGTGTGTGTGTGTGTGTGTGTGTGTGTAGATCTGAAGCAGGCTCAAAGTCTGGCCTTGCTAGCATTCCTCAATTGTTCTCCACCTTATTCTGATGCAGGGTCTTAACTGAACCCAGACTCAAGTCTGGTGGATTCCTGGGATCCCCTCTCTCTGTTGTTCCCACAGGGATTACAGGTGGGCCATCAGGCCTGCTCAGTGTATATGTGGATACTAGGAATCTGAACATTCTATCCACTGAGCCATCTTCTCAGCTCCTCAACATTTTTTTTAATTGATTTAGTTAATGTGCACTGGTGTTTTGCCTGCATGCATGTCTATGTGAGGATGTCAAATCCCCTGGAACTGGCATTACAAACAGGTGTGAGCTGCCATGTGGGTGTTGGGAATTGAACCTGGATCTTCTGGAAGAGCAGCTAGTACTTTTAACCTCTCCGGCCCCAACATTTTTTTTCTATTACCCCACTAGTCCCCTCCTCAACACTCATATGTTTTGTTGCACAAACGTGTAGTCCCCAACAAACATACCCTATCTCACTGATCTGCCAGGACTGAGCTGCAATGGATTCAGGTTGGTTAGTACCAACTCCTCTTTAACATCTGCTCAAGCCATTCACAATTCTTTGCCCCTGTTGAAACTATTTTTTTTTTTGTAATTGAAGGAGTCAATGTCACAGATTTTGAAGATGTAAGCTGAAGAGATGGCTCAACAGTTGAGTGTCTGCTACTCTTGCAGAGGAACCAACTGAGCTCTGTCCCAGAAACTGTCAGGGAAGGGGTTATTTAGGATTGTTCTTATCCAAATTGACACCCATTTAGCAGGCCATTTTTCATGATTTTCCTTCTTGCCTAGAGACCATACCATTTATCTTAGGGTTTTTATCGCTGTAATGAAACACCAGGACCAGAAGCAAATTGGAGAGGAATGTAACAGGAGGAGGGCCCGCTTGTTCATCCCAGCCACCCATTAGCTCTAACTTCTTATTGGCTAACTCTTACATCTCAGTCTAACCCATTTCTATTAATCTGTATATCGCCATGTGGCAGTGGTTTTCAGGGAAAGATGCCTTTCTTCCTCCCAGCATTCAGTTCTGTCTTCCCCGCCTACCTAAGTTTTACCCTATCAACTAGGCCAAGGCAATTTCTTTATTCATTAACCAATGAAAGCAACACACAAACAGAAGGAACTCCTATACCAATTCACCTTTCTGTTTAAACAAAAAGGAAGGCTTTAACTTTAACATAGTAAAATTACATATAACAAAACAGGTATCAAATGAGAATTACAGTTAATATATTTATATCTACTTTATCTTTTATCATAACTAAGGAAAGCTATATTATTACTATCTATTCTTCAACTCCATCAAAGACTCCAGAAGGATATAATATTACTTAAGTAAACAGGAAGTGCATTGTAAACAACTTCCAAAACTCTAGAATTGACAGAGACATCTTGCTGCCTAGACAGTCACCCAAAGTTCTTCTGTACCGTTGGGGCATTCATCTTCAGCCTACAGGCCCATAGTATCCAGCAGACTTTTCCATGACAGAAACTGTATTAATTAAATCACTGCTTGACCCATTAGCTCTAACTTCTTATTGGCTAACTCTTACATTAGAGGAAAGGGTTTGTTTGGCTTCCACATCATAGTCCATCATGGGAGGAAGTCAACAGGACAGGAACCTGGAGGCAGAAGCTGATGCAGGTGCCATGGAGGGGTGCTGCTCACTGGCTCACTCACTGAGGTTTGCTCAGCCTCTTTCTTATAGAACACAGGACTACCAGCCTAGGAATGGCACCACCCACAAGAGATTGCCTCTCCCCCAACAATCAATAATTAAGAAAAATGTCCTACAACTGGATGTTATGGAGAGGTTTTTTTGATTTTTTTTTTCCTCCTTTCAGATGGCTCTAGCTTATATCAAGTTGACATAAAACTAGCCAGGACTCCAGTTAGTGTAGACTGAGGGATTTTGCTTTGTTTGTCGTGTAAATGTGTGTGTGTGTGTGTGTGTGTGTGTGTGTGTATTTTTGTATTTGAGCACGACTCTTGCAGTTGTGCGTCATGGGTATATGTGCGTGTTCAGAGGCCAGAGGTTAATGTCAAGTGTACTCCTCACTAACTCTCCCCATATTTTTTATGGAAGGCTTCTCGCTGAAGCTGGAGTTCAAGGCCCTTTTGCCCCAGGAACCCTCCTGTTTTCTGCCTTCCCAGCACAAGGATTGTAAAACAGCTTTCTGAGCCTGGCTTTTTTATGTGGCTGTGAATTCCAGGTCATCCAGGGCTGCACAGTGAGATCCTGCCTTTAAACAGAAATTAAATTAAATTAAAAATAAAAATAATGAAGAGGCCAGGCAGTGGTTGTGCACACCTTTAATCCCAGCACTCTGGCAGAGGAAGCTGAATCTCTGAACTTAAGGCCAGCCTGGTTTACAAAATTCCAGGATAGGGATACGCACGGAAACTCTGTCTCGAAAATCCAAAAATAAATAAATTCAATAGATTAAAAAAAGACGTCACATCCCCAAAGATAACCATTACTAGTAGTTGTTGTGAAGTATGACTTTAACTCTGTGAAGATGTGTTACATTTATTTGTGCTGCAGGTGTCTGAACGATGTAAAGATGTGTTGTTTTCCCTGCCTGATTGGTCTAATAAAAGCTGAACGGCTGCCCAGTAGCTAGATAGTAGACAGATAGGCAGGGTTGGCCGGCAGAGAGAAAAAGTAGGAGAAGGAATCTAGACTTGACAGAAAAGAGGGAGGGAGGGAGGGAGGAAAGGAGGGAGGAAGGGAGGGAAGGAGCCGCCTGAGGCCAGCCAGCCAGGCAGCTGTCAGTCAGCCAGACATGGAATAGGACACACAGAATGAAAGAAAGGTAAAAAGCCCTGAGGCATAGGTAGATGAAGAGATACAGGTTAAATTAAGTTATAAGAGCTAGTGAGAGAAGCATAAGAAAAGGCAGAGCCTTCATAACTAATAATAAATCTCTGTGTCTGGATTTGGGAGCTGGTTGGCGGTCCAAGTAGTTTAGTTAACAGACCACCATCCTTTTATTTCAATAGAATAGAAAGAATAATAATTGGTTCAAGAGAAATTACAGGTATATAGTAAAAATTTTCTTTAAGTTTAAAATTAAATTCTTTTTAGTTTTATTTTATGTGTGAGTTTTGCCTTCAGGTATGTATGTGTACTGGGTATGTACCTGGTGACCTTGGAGGTCAGAAGTCATCTAGGTCCCCTGGATCTAGAGTTATGGATGGTTGTAGGCTATCATGTGGGTAGTGGGACTTGAACCCAGATCCCCTCCAAGAGCAACAAATGCACTTAACCACTGAGCCATCTCTCAAGCTCTTAAAATTGTGTATGGTGTGTGTGTGCACACGTGCATGTGTGCATTGTATATATGCCTATGCAGCATACAGGCACGTGTGTGTGTGTGTGTGTGTTTGTGTGTGTGCATGCACACATGTTGTATATATGCCTATGTGGAATACAGGCACATATGTACCACAGCATTGTAGGTAGAGTTTCTATTGCTATAATAAAAAAGCGTGATCGTAAGTAACATGGGTAGAAAAGGGTTTAGTTTAGCTCATACTTCCAGGTAACAGGAATCCAGCAGTGAGGGAAGTCAGGGCAGGCTTGCTCCCGTGGCTTGCCCAATCTGCTTTCTAGAATCCAGGACTACCAGACCAGGGGAAACAGTGCACACTGTCTGCTGCGCCCTCCATCAACCATCAATCAAGAAAACACACCACAGGCTTGCCTACAGGCCACTCTGGTGGAGGATTTGCCCAGCTGAGGTTCCCTCTTCCAAAATGAATAGCTTGGGTCAAGCAGACACAAAACTAGCCAGTGCGCACACCATACTTATACAGGCTAGGACATCATGGGGAGTTAGTTGTTTCTATCGTGTGGGTCCTGGGGGTTGGACTTGAGTCAGCAAGCATAGCAGCTGGTATCTTTACCTACTAAGCAGTATCATTAGCTCCCAGGGTAAAATGTCAAGTTCTAAAGGACATAATCTAAAAACCTCTTTGTTCTCACTCGTCGCTTCGTTCATCAATTTTCCGAGTTTCTTTCCAGACAGTCTAGGTGAACCAATGTGTTGGTTTTCCATATCTAAGGGTTCAGCATCCTTGGATTCAGCCTAGAATGAAAAATATTTTTTTTAAATTGTGTCTACTAAGCATTCACAAACTTTTTTCTCTTCATTATTTCCTAAATAATATCTTATAGCAACATTCACACCGCATTTGTATTATATTAAGAGGTATCAGTAGCCAGATAGTGGCGACGCATGCCTTTAATCCCAGCACTTGGGAGCCAGAGGCAGGTAGCAGATCTCTATGCGTTTGAGCCCAGCCTGGTCTACAGAGAGAATTCCAGGACAGCCAGGACTACACAGAGAAATCCTGTCTCAAAGAAAAAAAAAATATCAGTAATCTAGAGATGACTTGAAGTATATGGGAAGAAGTGTACTGTTAAGTGCAAATGGTACCCATTTTATGTAAGGCACCACAGCATCCTTGGATTTTTGATATGGACAGCTGTTGGTGTTCATGAGAAGGTGAAACCGAATTCCCTTAGACACCCATGACAATTTATCTTATATGTATATAGTACCAACTGTCACCGCATCGTTTATGAGTGAAAAACACTGAACACAGTCACACACACATTGTCTAACTAGTCCACATGATAAAAAATAAATCATGTACTTCCATTATTTCAGAACTGGGCACCCTCCTCTGGAGAATCCAAGTTCTGTTGCTAGCACCCCTGTCTGGCAGCTCTCAGCCGCCAGGAAGTCCAGATCCAAAGGATCCAACACCCTCGCCTGGCCTTTATTATTATATGAATTATTGAAGCCAAATATTTTGTTTTCTCCCCCACTTAAAGACAGGGCTTCATTTTGGTTTCAAACTCACCCAGGCAGGAGGATGACCCAGGACTACAGATTTTCCCTACTGTGTGTCCTAAGTGTTGAATTACAAGCATATGCCAACACACTCCATTTACTTGGTGTTGGGGAAATCCTGGCTTATGTCGTGCAGGGGATCGAACCCAGGGTTGGTGCACACTAGTTAGCCATTCTACTGTTAGGTTTAGCTCCATTGCCTATTTTTAGATTCTTCTCCTCTTTAGCTCCACCCCTCGCGATATCACCAAAAGTTCTTAACCACCCAACAGAAATTGTTTGCAACTGGATGGAATCCACTTCAAAGTTCAATCCTCAAGTGTCTCTGTCTAACCCTGAATCTTTGATCTTTGTCCTTAGGAAGAGAAGAAGCCTTAGAAACACCCCCCCAACCCCTCCACCCCCACCCCCACCGTGGGCCTTCTCAGAAGTGCAAAGTATTTGCTCTGCCACCTCTCTAGCCTCCTGGCCTTGGATGAGTTGTTGGCTTTAGCTGGGAAAGGTTTGTCAGTTGGAGGAAGGGACACTTTGGAGTGTCCTGAAGAAAAACAGAGAACAAAAGGTCAACTTGTCTTCATTCTGAAGGGTGCCAGGGAGTTAGACCAGAGACCAAGGTTGTACAGATTCGCTTGCACAGCAAGACGTCCAACAAAAGGGAAGCTGCTTGTCTTGGGGGCGCCAAAAGGAAGGGGAGGTAAGTGTGCAAAATACCCTTTTCTGAAGCTGGTGCTGGAGAAAGGAATTTCAAGCGGGGTAGAGGTAGGTGGATAGAAAAGCCACAAGAAACCTAGAAAACCAGGCTGCAAAAAGAGATGGCCTGGGCCAAAAGAAAGTTCCTGGTCTAAGGTGACAACAATGGCAGGTATTAATGCTGCACCTACAGTGTACTGGGCCCCATGCCAGGGGCATTGTGGCAGTATCTCACTTAATCCTTTCAACAATCTCAAGAATTGCTCTTGGAATCGGCAAGGTACCATCGTAGAAAGAAAGGGAAGAAGGGAATTGGCCACGATCAAATGGGCAGAAAGGAATGACAGACTCGGAACCCACACTCAAAACTGATCCAATGTCACCCTAACCCGTCCTTCTATGTATCTCGGGGCCTGCTATCCTCAACCATTCCAGGCGAGTCTGGGTGCTCGCTCGGTGGCGTCTATTATCTTTCATGGTTCAGGCATCTCCTTTCCTAATGTGTTCTCTTAGAGGCTATGCACAGCCGAGCCTGACACACCAAAGTCCCTCCTTGATCAGACACGGATCTCAGAGATTGAATGTGGCAGCGCCTTTCCCCTCTCCCAGCATATAAAACGAACCTGAAGTTGTTTCCAAAAACATCATGCCAAACAAGACACACACCCTCCCCTTCATTCACTCACTGATGCTGCGCTAGGAACAGCCAGGGGTCACCAAATGGCGGCCAGATGGCAACTGGCTGCTGTCCCTAACTCCAGGAGCCTGGGGCAAAAGGCACAAGCGGCCACCTGCTATCTAGGGCCTGTGAACCAGCCACTTTACAGAAGGCCAGGGGCTACCCAGGGCTTGTGAACCAACCACTTTCACGGAAGGCCAGGGCAGTTCCCTGCTCTAGCATCACCTCCTGCGACGGCTATCCCAGCTAGCCTGGCCGGTTCCCAGCCTTCCAAGGACTCCAGCCGGCTGGGCTGGTGGGGGGGTGGTGGTGTCACGGGGACCTGAAGCTGGAGCAAGAGGGGGTGCTCGTCCCGGTAGGCACGGTGGATTTCCGAGTTAACAGCTCTGAGAGCACTGCTATAGAATTCCTGCTTTCCTGCTAGAACCGCCGAGGCAGAGGGAAGGCTCTGCAGCCGTCTTCCGAAACAAAGAAGGCAGCCAGGGCTTTGGGGAGAGCTCGGTTTCCCCACTTATATTCAGCACCACTCCCCCCTCCTCCCACAGATCCCCGAGGCAGCAGGCCCCCTGGTTATCTCTGGTCCTGGAGCGCCAGGGCCTTTGTCTCCCCCTCTGCCGACCCACCGGCCAGGCGAGGGGCCTCCAAACCCCTTCCTGACCCTCCCAGCTCTTTGTTATCTCAGAGGGAAGATTTCGTTTCCCGGTAAAGAGACAACTGCCAGGCGCCCTCGCCCTCCGTGCAGGCCCGGGGCCGGCCGCGGTCGCTCCACCCTGTGGCCTGCGGCGTCCCAGAGCTGCCCCCGGAGCGCCGGGTCTGCGGCTCTGCTAGAGCAGGGCGGGAGTGTCGCGAGCTGCATGGGGGGGGGGGGGAGCAGGCGCCCAGGCAGGATCTGGGGACACCACTGCCTCCTCTGGGCCTGCCACCTTCTCCAGTCCAGCCATTCTAGATGTTTCTGAGAGAGCAGGTGGGCCGACGGACAGCTATCAAGTTCACTAGTCGTTTTTCTCTATTCCCTAAATCTATACACCTAAATCTAATAAAGGTGTGGATATACTCCGCACCTCAACACCAAACAGGCATGTTTTTTTTTTTTTTCTGGTTACAGCAAAGGCGTATTTTTCAACTTCTAGCTTCTATGTGCTCTTCGGATGGTCCAAATGGAAAGGACTGGGCTATAAAATTATTGCAATATTTATTTAATAAATTTAATTATATGAAACAGAGAGAGAGGAGAAGGGGGAGGAGGGGGGAGGAGAGAGCGTGAGCCTGAACTCTCCCTAGGCAAGCATGTCACTGAGCCAAATCCTCAGCTCAGTGCTGTATTAGAAACCTCTTGTTTTAGAAGGGCCTGGTGACACAGTCCTGAATCTCTGCATTGGGGGAGGTTAGCGTAGAAGTCATAGTAAGATCTTATCTCTAAATCAATAAAGATCTTTGTCAGAAGAAGGACCGAAATGAAGTGTCCTGAGGAGCAGCGCGCAAGTGCGGTTGGCTCTCAGTAGTCAGGTCTGCCTTTTCCCATGACTCACCTTCCCCATCATTACCTCAAGTGGTAGGTAGCTTTCTCCAGTAACCCTGGTTTCTCACATGCAGCCAGGCCCCAAACAACAGATGTATACATCTGAAGGAAAACGGTTTGAGCTAGGTGGGAAGCCCTGATGGGACATCTGCCCTACAACAGTTGAGAATCTTGCTGGGAGGAAATAACCATGTTCAATATTAAATCAGCGGCTATAGCAGGAGGCTGCAGCATCTCCGGTCCCTGGGGGTGGCCGAGAAGGCTGTTTGCCAGCTTCCATGAGAGGATAAATGGGGCGCCTGACCAGGAGCTGAGGGGTTGAAGAGTGCCCGGATACGCTTATAGGAGTAATAACCCTTAAATATTGGCTGTCGTTTCTGCTTTTTATGTAGTTTTTGATGATTCACTTGTTCAGGACGTACTCACTGATTCTTTACTTTTTAGGCGCTCTGTTGACGTATCTCCTGGCACCTCCCTCTCCCCCAGTTTGAACTCATTGTTGTACAAGCGAAGCGCGGGATCTACTACTGAGCTGAACATTCAGCTTTGTCAGGCTAGCTGGTGGCTTAGCACCGGAGAGACAAAGCTGGGAGGACTGCCTGGAGTTTGAGGCTCCATCATGAGCTACAGGCTACCCTGGGGTACAGCATTAGACTACTTCTCTCGAGGCTGGAGAGATGATGGTTTAGTGGTTAAGAGCACTGGCTGCCCTTTCAGAAGACTCGGGTTCAATTCCCAGCACCTACATGGCAGCTCACAACTGTGTGTAACCCCAGTTCCAGGGGCTCTGACACCTTCAAACCAGTGCACATAAAATAAAGTTAAAGAAATTATTTTAAAAAGAGGAATAAAAAAGACTACTCAAACAAACCACCTGAAAGTTTATAAATCAATAAACTCTAGCGCTTCTCCTCCTCCACCCTTCGCTGGAGGTAAACAGATGTGATAGCATCGCATAGCTTACTATTTTTGTCACCTGGTGGTCACAGAGAAAACTGTCCGGTGCGGAGGGAGTCTCATATAGTCTGGTATGCAAGCTGTCACAGCTTGCTCTGTTGACGGGTTCCTGAGGAAACAGTTCTTCTCACTGTGGCTCTTTGCTTGTGTAGTAGCCCCCCCCCCTTTTTTGGTACACTGACCCTCATTATTTGGTCTAATTCTCATGGGAGAGACCCACAGCTATGGACATCTCTGACTTGATTTTATCAGATGCATGAAGCATCCAAAGTAAGTCTTTGAGTGGTGGAAAGATTCTTCACACCTAGTATGGCAGCGGACTTCCCACCCTTCCGGTGGTCCCCCAATGAGACAACACCTCACGGTCACCAGGAACTCTTAGGAAAATTTGCAGAGACCCCTCCTCTCCCCGCCCCTCATTGGTATGTAACAAGTCTACAGGCTTCTACCACCCACTCAGGTTTAGGGTGCCCTGGAATCAAAGCTCTGTCTCCCTCAGGCCATTTTTTCCTATTGTTTGAGACAGGTTCTCTAGCACAAGCTGTCTTCCCAGTCCCTATGTAGCCAATGACGACCTCGAGCCTCTGGTCCTCCTCCACGTTCAGTGGCTAATCCAGTGCTGGAAACCGAGTTCCCGCCAGCTTCAGCAAAGCCCCAACCAACTGTCTTACAATCCTTAGCATGCTTCATTAGGATGCTGTGATTCCTCATGTCCAAGCAGAACCGAGTATTGTATTGTTCAACATTCTCAACAGGATTCATGCCCACTGGACTCATGCCCGTTGGATTAAAGAACTAGAGATTAGCCACTCCGTGGATGGATCTGGCAGGAAGGGCATTTCAGCCATTTTCATTGAGTGCCATAGTAGCATACTGTGGGGTGTCTGGGTTGGTTCTGGTTAATTCCTAAGTGGGGAGGGGAATGCTCCTCTCTACACCACTCACTTCTTGCTTGCTTCCTGAATGTTCATTGAAAACTGGTGATTCCTGAGGCTACCAAGAACGGCACTGTAGAATTTGCAGGGTCCATTCCAGAGTGAACCACAAAACCTAAATTATGTGGCTGGGGAAAGTTGAGATCCAAGGAAAGAGTCTGGGGCGGGCGCGTGGGGGGAAGGGG
Source organism: Microtus ochrogaster (assembly GCF_000317375.1). Classification (NCBI taxonomy): domain Eukaryota; kingdom Metazoa; phylum Chordata; class Mammalia; order Rodentia; family Cricetidae; genus Microtus; species Microtus ochrogaster. Next base: position 3,176,267 of record NC_022032.1, read on the forward strand.
AGATCGACTCGTCCATCAATAAAAACAGCTTGTATTTATTGTGAATCATGTGAGGGTCCTATTTATTTCTCCATTTTATGTGTGTTGTTATCTCCCGTTTACAGATGGAAAACTGAGATTTAGGGCACCGAAATCATTCCCCAAGACACACAGATAACCAAAGACTGAGCTGCGAGGTACAGCCCCAAAACTATAGTGCCAGTCCCTCGCCCCTCCCCACACCCCTGCTTCCGTCCCCAAATTTCTGATCTATTCATGGCCTGAAATTCGGGCGCCCTTCAGGCGATGCTCAAGCCAGACCAGACTGTAAAGTGTCTGCTCCACTCCGGGCTTCTCCCGGGCTGCGGCTTTGGAACTACAAGGCCCAGCAGGCATCTGTAAGGGGAGGAGGAGGAGGTGGGACTAGCGCCGGGTGGGAGTGAGAGAGTGAGCCCTCGCGCCTCGCCGGCGCACAGCGCTCGGAGCGCTCCTGCGGGTACCGTTTCGGGGCCCTCGGCAGCGGGTGGCGCCGAGCCGGAGCCGGGACGCCGGTGCAGCCGCCGTTTGCCGAGGACCCGGGCTGCACAGGGAGCTGGGCCGCAACGTCCCGACTGGACAGACACTGTGCTTAGCGCATTGCGGCGACCTCGCCTTTCCCGGCCGCGAGCGCGCGCCGCAGCTGGAAAAGCAGCGGAGCCCGAAGACTTTTCTCCGTTCCCAGGGGCGCACCACACCAGTGCAGCAGTCAGTGCACGTCGTGGCCCCCGGAGGGGCGATGGAACCCGGGTTGCCAGAAGCTTGAGGAGCCGCTGCCGCGTTCTGGAGAGTGGGGGGGCGCACGACCTGGGGACCCCCGGCGGCGGACCCAAGCCCTCCCCCCCGCCCCGCCTCCGGGGCACCAGCTTCGGCTCCATTGTTCCCGCCCGGGCTGGAGGCGCCGGGTTCCGAGTGCCGCCGGGAGTCGTGCCTCGGCCGCCGAGCTCTCGCGACCCGGCCAGGACCTGAACGGATCCCGGAGACGACCGACCCGAGCGCAAGACACAGACACCCGCCGCGCCACGGCGAGCTCTCCAGAGGCGGGACCGCAGCGCCAAGTGAGGTAAGAGTCGTCGGCGTCCGCAGAGCCGGCTGGCTGGGCTTCCCGAGCGGCCCCCGCGCTTCTCCCGCTGCAGCCCGCGCCTCCCCCCCCCCCACTCCACCCCCGGCTCCACTCCCTCCCTGGCGCCCCTGTCCCTCCTCCCTCGGCCAACGTCGCCGCCCGCGCCCCCTCCCCGCGCGGGGCCCGCTGCTACTGCCCGCTGCCCAACTTTTCCGCCAACTCGCGCTCTGGAGCTGGCGAGGCAGCTGCAGCGCTCCGAGTCCAGACCCCGACTCTCCGGGGAGAGAAGGCGGCGGAGGCCTCGGGTTCCCGCGGGGAGGGGGGCGGGAGTGGGCTGCGAGGTGAGTGTGTGTTATACACTCCATCTCTTTTGGTCCTCTTGTGAGGATTCACCCCCCCCCCATTCAGCCGGTGCGCAACACCCCACATCTGGGATCTTTTCAAGTGTTTTTCCACGTCCGGGCAAGTCTGGGGTCCGGGTTGGGGGCTTGAGAAGGAAAGGAAGTGGCGGGGAAGGCTAGCTTGTCTTGGAATAGGTTTGAAGGAGGTGTCGTCACCAAATGGCTGAATCGGCTTTAGCGGAGAGCTAGCAAAAGATTCCCCCTTTCCGAGGGGTGGTGGTTGTGATGTTCTGTTTAAGTCTTAGACCTAGAGGGTTTCTGAAGGGGTCTGGGGAAGGGGAAGGGGGCCGCGGGGTCTGGATCGTTCTGGGAAGTGGGGGAAGGGATGAGGGCTGGTCCGGTGCGGAGTCCTCCGTTGCCCGCTTGTTGCTTCTCTGTCCCAGACCCCCTCTCCGCGCTTCCCGCGTCTCCTCTAGTGGTGTCGCTGGCGGGATGAGACAGGCAAGTACCCATATTTTTTTGGAGGAATTTACTGACTTTTTTATGGTGGGATTTGCATTTACCCCCTAGTGAAGCAACTGGACACCTTGGGAGTGCAGGAGGAGTTCCCTTTTTCTGGGCCTAGAAGCTATTAACTCATTTGCAAAGCATTTCGACAGCGTTTTTCTCCCCTACCCAACCCCCCATTTCCCAGATGTAGCTGCCGCATCTGGTTCCGTTTCACCCTACACGGGTACACCGCAGCCACATTATTAAACATCCCTCTTCCTCCCCTCCCCCTCCTAAATTAAAACTGAGATTCTTCCACTAGTCCTTCCTACCACCACCCCTTAATATTTCTTGAGACGTGGAGAGGAGGCTTTGGGTTGGAAGAGAAAAGAAAGTTGTGGATCGCAAGTGATTTTGGATTCCTCCACACTAGACTCTCCTGCTGGTGGCGAGCGATGGGTGGCCGGGGTTGTGCGGGAGAATCAGCTTGGGAGATGCAGCCATAATTCCCTGGACCTACTTGGGAGCGGCTTGCTCACTAGAGGTGGCCCTTGTCGGTGGGTCTGGGCCAAGATAGGCCTTGACGCGTACTGGAACCAAAGCATCGCCTCGCCTCGCCTCACCCTTTAATTATAGTTGGAGAGTCTGTCCGGTGTGAACACTGCAAGCCCACCTATCGCCACGCGTCTGGGTTTCTCGCGGGGTTCCGTCCTTGATGCGGGAGCAAGCGGGGTGCAGCGGCTGATGCTGTTGGAGCCAGAGGCACCTTATGTTTTCAGTGAGTTCCTTGGGTTTCAGCACTCGGAAACTGAAAATGGAGTGTTTGGCCGTTTAAACAATGACTACAGGACTAGGGAAGGAATGTACACTTTTTTTTTTTTTTTTTTTTTTGCAATACTCTTTCGTCGGGGGCGGGTGGACAAGCAAAGCATCCAAAGGGTCCAAAGTTGGCGGCAGGGTGGGGAGAATTGGTGCCTTTCGCCCTCTCCAGTCTTTTAAATTGAAAACACTTCTCTGGTTTCCTCCTTGGGGCGGCAGTTTTGGAGGCTATAATGAAATCGCACTTTCTCTAGACATGGTAATTAAGGTGACTGTTTCCTTCGCAGATGTACCCTGGTCTTTGCACCTCCAGACCAGTGCTTTTTTTGGAATAGTACCTAAATTGTAGAACCATCGCCCTGAGATGGTTGAGCAGAAAGTGGCTGTTTTCCTTCCTTGGCCAGGTTCCGGGTTTCTCTGAGACTTGTTTTAAAGCTAAGTAGCAGGGCCCCTGGGACTCACTGGCCATGGTCTGGCCAATTACCCCCACGCTGGGGTGGTGTCCCTTCCTTTCAGTGACCTAAGGCCAGCAATCTCAACTAATACCCGCCAACTGTCCTGGTGGCTGGCCTTCCTCCCTAATGGCTTGTTTACATATTCCCCCACTTGGGACATACTTCTGAGACCCTGTTGACCCCTTAGTGCTGAGTGTTTGGGGACCGAGACGCTTTCTGGGGCTTGGCTCCAGCTGGGACAGTTATATATTTCATCAGTGACAAGTTACTTGAAATATGTTGCTTTTACTCTTAGTCATAGCTGAGTGTCAGCTTTTCAGTGATGGGCCATGGATTGAGAGTCATGTGTACTCCCAACGCCAGTTTCAAAAGTGTTTTCACGATGGGAGGATGGACAAACGTGGACATTACTTCCTTTGGTTCCAGGGTATAGCATTAGAGTGGTGTTTTCCTTGGCCTCAGGCCGTGAAGCTTGTTGGAAGGTTCAGTCCCCTTTGGTACCCTTTGAAAGCAAGCAAAGCAAAGGGACAGAAGGAACAGAGGGACGTGACAAATGTCGTCACCGTCTCCTTACAAGAGAAGATGAGAATATATATATAGGCACCCTACACCAGAACTACCTTTATCCAGGGTGGACTTCAGATGAGAAAATTGAATGGGACGTCGGGTAGGCAGACGCCAACCTTGGAGACCAAAGACAATCTTTAGACCTTGCTGTTAGTGATCTGCTTTTTGCTTATCAGTAATAGTGACCTGATGTAAGACTCTTAAAAGCTCTTTGTTCGTGTGAACTTGGGGTTTAGCAGCGAGTGTCTCCAAAGGCCCTTTTCTTTCATTTTTTTTATTCTTAAAATTACATTTATTTACTCATTTATTCATGTGTGTGCACAAGGGTGCCACAGTGCTCCAGTCGAGATCAGAGAATAGGTTGCAAGATGTAGTTTTCAGCCTGGAGAGATGGCTCAGCAGTTAAGAAGAGCCCTGGCTGAAGCCGGGCAGTGGTGGTGCACACCTTTAATCCCAGCACTCAGGAAGCAGAGGCAGGCGAATCTCCCTTGAGTTCCAGGCCAGCCAAGGCTACACAGAGGAACCCTGTCTCGTTTAAAAAGGACACTGGCTGCGATTCCAGAGGATTTGGGTTCCATTCCCAGCATGCATATCAGACAGTTCACAGGAACTCTGTGTCTCCGCAGATACTTGCACCAGCATGCACATATCCACACACGTATGTGTGATTGAAAATAAAATCTTAAAAAAAAAGAAAAATTCTTAGTTCTCTTCTCCCATGTGGGTTCAAGGGCTTCCTCTCTTACCTGCTGAGCTATCTTGCAGACCCCAACGGCCCTTTCCTTGCCCCCAAGTTTTGTAATCTGCTGAGCTTCAGACTGTTGAGCTTCAGAAGAAATGCCAGTCGCTCATTATCCCTGCATTCTGGAGGGATGTATAAAGGTCAGGAGTTCAAGGCCATCCTACATGCTGAGTTTGAAGCCAGTGTGCACCTCGTGGGGACCCCATTTCCTCCCTGGAAAGTCTGGGGCTCTACCGCAGGAGGGAAAGGAGTGAGCCTTGACTCCGAGGTCTTGCTCTGAAAAGGGCCTCACTTTCATGGCTTAGGAGGAGTTTAATTTCCTCTTGGGAAATTTGTCTTGCGTTTTCCTTTCCCAAGGCTCTGGAAGAGGGCTAATGAAATGTACCCAGGAGTCCAGATGTGGGTCTCTAGAGACGGTGCTGGTGTTTGCACCCAGGAGTCCAGATGTGGGTCTTTAGAGACGGTGCTGGTGTTTGCAGAGGTCAAATACCTCCTATGGGATAGACTGTCTTTTCCCTCTCACGGCTGCGTTGCCTTTAAATAGGAACTCTACTTACTACCACCCTGGAGGAAGACACTTTATTTGTGGGCACTCCTCCACCCCCCCACCCTCACCCCCACCCTCAACCAAGCCTGGAAATAAATAGTGTTCACCTAGGCAAGGGATCGCACTAAGACGGCAGCCCTCCACTCCTCAAGACTCTTAAGCGACCCCTCCAGGCTGTTTGTTCGGTTTTCCAGTCTGGTTCTCATCTAGGCCCAGGCTGGCCTCAAACTTGAGATACTCCTATCTAGACCTCTTGAGTGTGAGTGAGATGATACACACACCATACCCCCATACAGCTATTACTATTCAATATAAAATATTTTAGATACTTTCCATATGTGTGAAAACACACACACACACAGAGGAGTTTACTTTGTTTCAGCAGTGTTAGGAATTGAACCCAGGGCCTTTTTCCTGCTGGCAAGCAGTTTCACTAACCCCTCCAGCTTTGTTGACAGTCGTTTGGATATTTTTTAACAGAGGTGCAATGTAATCTCAGCCTCTTGGTTTTAGACTACCCTCTTGGGCGTGTCTTTCTGAAAGAAGGCTTCCTTCTCTTAATCCCCATGCCTAAAATGTTTTTTAATAAACCAAACTTCATCATAAAATACACACACAATTAGCATTTTTCTTTTTATCTCTGTGTATAAGTGTGTGTCCATGTGTTTGAGTATGCACACATGTCACAGGGCTTTAGCCTAACTCACTAGAACGAAGGACGGTCCTCAACCACTGCCGCAAGCTGAGTTATCTCCAGCCCCGCAAGCAGCATTTCTTTTGTACCAGTTACAATTTTTTTTTTGGGGGGGTTTTTTCGAGACAGGGTTTCTCTGTGGCTTTGGAGTCTGTCCTGGAACTAGCTCTGTAGACCAGGCTGGTCTCGAACTCACAGAGATCCGCCTGCCTCTGCCTCCCTAGTGCTGGGATTAAAGGCGTGCGCCACCATCGCCCGGCTCAGTTACAATTTTGTAAACAAGACTCTAGCGTTTTAAAAAACGTTTATTAAAGTGATGTGCAGGATAAGTTAGCTCTGTTGTTTAGTAAGTCAGATCCCAGTCTGAAGGCATTCATACTTCTGTATCATAGTCCTTAATTCTGGGGCCTCGGTATGCTTAGAACATTTCTCTGTTGGTATCGTGGCTGGTTAGCATGGGGAACCGGCTGTGGCATTCCCCTCCCCGCCCCCGATAATCTAATCTTTTTTCTTGAAGAATATCTGGACTCCTAGATGCTCATGTCATGTTGGCAGTCAAAGAGTTTCAGGCTGTTAAACATTTGGATCTTTTCTGGCAAAGCCACTCTAAATATCCAAATATTAGAATCTGACCAACTTCTAAATCTGAAACGTGCGTGGTTGCATCCACTCACAAAGAGGATCCCAGGCCTGGGTTTGTCTCTTTCCGGTCTCACGTGCCTTCTTTCATTCCATTTAACATATGTGCCCGCATTTCCTATGTTCATGCCGAGGACTGAGGGTATTGGGAGATGCAGTTAGGCACCGATCCTGCTCCACGGAAGCCCGCTGTTTCTCGGTATCCTAGTCAGGGTTTCTATTGCTCTCTGATGAAACACCATGACCAAAAGTTAACTTGGGGAGGAAAGGGTTTATTTATTTCAGTTTACACCTCCAGGAAGCTGTCCCTCACTGAGAGAAGTCAGGGCAGGAACCTGCAATCAGGAGTGCCGCTTACTGGCTTGCTCCCCGAGCTTGCTCAGCCTGCTTTCTTAGAGCACATGGGATCGCCAGCCCAGGGCTGGCACTGCCCACAGTGAGCTGGGCCCTCCGTCAGTCATCAGTCAAGAAAATACACCACAGGCTTGCCGACAGGCCACCCTAGTGGGCATTTTCTCAGTTGAGGGTCCCTCTTCTTCCAAAATGACTATATCTTGTGTCAAGTTGATCTAAAACTCGCCGGCACAGTTGGGGAGAGAAGAGGGTGGGGAACAGGAGTTCAGTAAGGTGATGTAAACACCATGGGGAAAGGGCTGATAGTTTATTGGGAAATCAGAGGGATGGGGCTGAGGAGCCTGGCGGTGTGCAGAAGCAGAACTTTGTGAGATGGGGTTCACGGATTAGGTCATTCCTGGCCTTATCATGGTAGAGGGACACTCACACAGACCTGCAAATACAACAGGAGCCTCCTTAAGTTTTGGGGTGATAGTGTTCTCATTTGAAAGTATGTGAGAAAAAAAAAAACAGCCAAAACCTACCTTAAACTTATTTGGGTTTTAAGAATACATTGTATTCATATTATGTCTTAGCCTTTCTATTGATATTATTATTGATAATATTATTGATATTTCTAAAATACCACCCTTAGCACGTCATCAATATAAATAATTTGAGAGTGCTGGCAGTTGAACCTGGTGCTTGAAGCATGTTAAAGTACACACTGTGCCTGGCCAAAATATATAAAATTGGTGAGATATTTTACATTTTCTTTTTCCCTGCTAAACGTTCACGGTTTCTGTTCTCACTTCCAGCATACCCCAATTGGCAGGAGCCATATTTCAGTAGCACAACAGCTGCATGTGGCCAGGAGTCACCAGATTTGCCAGCTGAGACGAGAGTGCTAAGGGTGTGAAGATAGGATGGGCAAAGTACCTGTGGAAAGGGGGACGTTTGAGGTTTGGGTACTCTAGGAGAGTGTCGTCAAGGAGGGGTCTGGAGAGGTGGCTCAGCGTTTAACAGCATTCAATGACTCTCTTTTAGAGAATCTAGCCTTGGTTCCCAGCACCCCCACGTGGTGGCTCACAATCCAGTTTCAGGGGGCTCCGATGCTCTCTTCTGGCCTCTGCAGGCACACACATGGTACACCGACATACAAGCATGCAGAATGTACACATAAGATTAATAATTCTGAAAACAATTTCTTTTTTAAATGCAAGCCCACTATTGTTTCTTCTGTCAACCCTAGTACTGTAAAGAGCATCCTCTTCGCGGTGCTCGCTTACCCCTCATAACCACCTTGATGTAGGAAGACAAATGTTCTGGACTCCGTCAGGTGGGGGAAGCTGAAGCCCAGGGTAAATAACTGTCCCCAGGATGGCAGTGTCATAAATGGAACCGTCCGTTGCCATTGACTGTCTTCTCTAGAACACGGGGAGACGAAGACCTCGGGGCTAAAGACATGGCTCAGCTGTTAAGAGCTCTTGCCATTCTTCAGGAGAACCAGAGTTCCTTTCCCGGGACCAACATCAGGTGGTTTATAACCTCGTGTTACTATAACAACAGGGGAAATGACATCCTCTCGACTGGACTCATTGGGCACCCATACACATGTGCACACGTGTGTGCAAATAAAATCCTTAAGAGGAAGATGAGGAGGAGGAAGACAATGACAAATACTTGGCCCTGAATGCATCAGCTAGTTTACTAGACAAAGAGGTTTGATGTTAATAGACTCTTTATACCTTTAGAATTTGAAGTGCCGAGGGCAAGTGTTCCAGGCCCCGACTTCCCACTAGATGTATTGAAATTTCTGTTGTGTAAGTACTTTAACCATATAACCACCTGGATGTAGTCAGGACACATATTTTAGCCTTCCCACAAGTATGACAACTGAGGTTGTGTGGTCTCCTCCTTGCCCTCCATTGAAGACCTCTTTGTCTAGGCAAATTGGGCTTTGAATTCTGTGACCCTCAGCTGATAGTGGAGAGACTGGCGGGGAAACACACCCGCAAGGCTACAGGTTCCATCTGTCAGTCAAGGAGGGGAGGCGGTGATTCCTAAGGGCTAAGATGCCAGTCTCCAGGACTCCAAGTAGCATCTGGGTTCATGGCTTGTGCTGCTGAGTGCTCTGCAGATATGCAGAATGGCGCTTGTACCCAGCAACCTTTTCATTCCTGCAGTTGGTACCAGGAGGCCAAGGGTCTGTAGCATCCTTTTGTTGTGCAGTTTGAGGCCGAGAGGGTAGGAGAGGGAGAGGCAGGAACTCTTGTGCCTCTTTTGGAAATGAGTCAGAGAGAAGGTGCCTGAAGTCTGAAGTACCTGAAGTGCGTTCATTTTGGGGAATGAAAGGAGATAGGTTAGATACCTAGGAGGAGGTAGGTGGGCGGGCATCTCAGGGGACAGGGGGACAGGTGGAAGCTGCTGTCCGCTGCACCTAATCAATCGTCGCACGATGACACCACCTCCACCGTCCACCCGAGTTGGTAGTCAGGGTTACTGTGGGACGCAGGAGTGTGCCTTTCTGGAGAACAGGCCCATACTGATTAGCTGTATCTTTGGAATGTGAGATGTGGGTTTAGAGACCTCTCTTCCGGTGAGGGTGACTTCTGCAGTTGGCCTGAGATTGTGCCTGACCCTGGGTCCTGGAGGGCCCTGAATGATTTGTTTCTAAAGGGCTTTGCCTACCAAAGAAACAGAAACAGGAACTTACAATTTCCAGTGTTAACTTGGATTTGTCCTTAACCCCTTGGTTTCTCTAGTGTATAGGAATCCACCTCTGTCTGCATCAGGTGAAGGTCTAGTTTTTTGTTTTTTAAACTTTCTGTGTTAGGGATGAACTTAGGGCACACCATATGCTAGGCAGTCAGTCATTCTTCCTCTGAGCTGTATCTCAGTTAGGTGTGGCCAGATTATTTGCATTCTCCAGTCTTGAATTAATATCCCCCAAACCTGGATACTGTTAGTCCTAGTGTTACTAACAGCTCCACTTACTTGGGCAAAGGACTTAAGTTCTTTTTTTTATTTTAACCTTTCTCCCCCAAGACAGGGTTTCCTCTGTGTAACAGCCCTGGCTGTCCTGGAATTTGCTTTGTAGACTATGTTGGCCTCGAACTCACAGAGATCCGCCTTCCTCTGCTGGGATTAAAGGTGTGCACCACCATGGCCTAGCTTTGTACTTAAATTCCTGGACCCTCAGTTTCTGCATTTCTTAGCAGAAACTAGTCCTATTCCTTAGAAGCAGAGAGGGAGGAATAAAGTAAGTTTCATAGTTATAAATGCATTTTTACTTGTATAGAGTCCACAGAGTATTCAGTAAATATGCTTTTCATTTCTTTTTCAGCAAATCCTTTTCCTAAATTCAGCAAAGAAAGAAAGAAAGAAAGAAAGAAAGAAAGAAAGAAAGGAAGGAAGGAAGGAAGGAAGGAAGGAAGGAAAGAGAAATATGTACTTTGCTTTTGGTTTGAAATTATTGTTATTATTATTTTTTTATTAAGCCTTTGGAGACAGTTAATAGTAGTGAATGCCTATTCTGCTGGCCAAGAATTCGGGGGTTTTCTGCCAGCCAGGACTGACTCACCGGAGAGGGGCCCTCTGGTTCAGGCGGAGGCAGGGCTGAACCACCACTTTAGGGCATGTTCCGGAGACCGACTTCCTGGACGGTGTAGACGGTCTCCTGCAGCACCAGAGGACAGAGATGGCCGCCCCACACATGGTGCCCAGTCATGTGTCACTTGGCCAATGTTTTGTCATTGATTATCTATTCTTTAGGGCCCTAGGAAGTTGTTTTAAATTCTGCCACCGCAGGGCTAGTGAGAGGGCTCACTGCCTGCCTGCCAACCTGAGTTCAGTCCCCACAACTCACGGAAAGGTAGAAGAGAGCGGACTCCGTGGAGTTGCCCTCTGACTTCTGCGTGTGCGCTGTGACCGACACAGCCATGCCCCCACATACACACATGCGGCCTTAGTAAAGAAAAGAAAACCTTCAGCCGGGCAGTGATGGCGCACACTTTCAGTCCCAGCACTCAGGAGCAGAGGCAAGCGGATTTCTATAAGTTCAAGGCCAGCCAGGTCTACGTAGTGAGTTCCAGGATAGGCTCCAAAGTTACAGAGAAACCCTGTCTCCAAAAACAAGAACCCACCATTTAAAATATTAAAAAAAAAAATCCACCATAAACACAAGAAGGGTTAAGGGCTACAGAATCCATGGCCTCTTCAAACCTGTAACTGTGCCTGACTGTGTGCAGGGCCCTGGTCTCCCACCTCCCGTCACTCCTCCACTCAAGGCTGTCAGACATCAGCCGTCACCATCCAGCCTCAGAGGTCGCCAGATCCGCTTCCCGCTTCCCAGTGTCCTGTTCTGTCTTCGCCCTAAGCAGCAGTGAAGCTTGTGTTCTCTGGGAGGGAGGCTGGTAGATCCCGAAGTGCCTGGGATCCTTAACATTTTAGAGGCACAAAGAAAGACCTGGAGGGCTGGGTGTGGATCTCTGGGGTAGAGCGCTGTGAATGATGACCTTGGATTCCAACTCTGGTGGGGAAAAGGGGAAAAGTCTTGTGGCCTCTTCTTGCATATGTCCAGGGAGATTTATCAGGGCTGCCATATTCCTTGTGACCTTTTTGCCTCCTGTCTCTTTTTCTTTTTTCTTTCTTTTCTTATACATAGCCCTGACTGTTCTGGAACTCACTGTGTAGACCAGGCTGGCCTTGAACTCACAGAGATCTGTCTCCTGAATACTGGGGTTGAAGTGTGCCGTCACCACCGCAGGTGCCTTCTGTTTCTTGACTTGTTCCCCAATTCTTTACCTCTCTGTTCCTCCCCAGACGAATTGGTTAGTCCCAGATAGAATGAAGCCTTGTGTCTGGGTGTCATCAGATTCCTGTCCTTGAAATGATTGCACAATACTTAAACTGGAGGCAGGATCGACTTTTTGTTTTGTTTTTTAAATTTGCACCGGACAGGGACAGCAACCATCTACAAATAGCGCAGGGCAAGTATGGCTGGGATTGAGGTGGGGGCGGGGGTCACACTGGTCCATCTGCTTTCACATTGAGAGATAAAGGCCTTTATTCTGGGGCCTTCTCAGGGGCCTAGACACCTTTGGGATCCTGAGCTGGAACTGAAGCCTGGGCTTGGGTGATTCTGAGCTACAGCTGCATCCTCAGCTTTGGTTGGGTCTTAGCCATTGGTTGGCACAGCTGGCAACCCTTGGCCATGTAGCCACAGATTGAGTTCCCAAGCTTGAGGTAGGCAGTAGCAAGCCTGCCTACCTTGTGGCTGGGATTCTTTGGCATCTTCTGCTTTACCTCAGGCTTCAGAAGGGCCTTTATCGCCTCAGTACGCGCTCACCTTGCTTTGGTATTGTTGGCCTGCATCTTAAGGGATTCATAGCTTTGTGACTGGGGTTTCTTTTGGGGCGGGTGTCAAGACAGGGCTTCTCAACACGTCCCTGGCCATCCAGGAACTTTTGAGATAGACTGGCCTTGAACTCAGAGACCCGCCCACCTCAGTCTCAAGTGCTAGGGATGCTCCCCCACACCCAGCTTTGTTTATGACTGGGGTTTCTTGATGTCGTTCCCGTGCCATTTGGGGTACTGCTTGCATGTGGCACGGTTCTTGGGCTTGGCCGTGTCTACAACAGCCCACGCTACTGAATGTGCTTGTTCCCAGTATGGCTCTTGGGGACTTTCATGACCTCCTTAGCTTCTTCCCATAAGTGCATGAGATTTTTATCTTGAAGAACCTCCTGACGACAGTCCCAGCCATCGAGGCCACTTAGACTGTACTCAGAAACATAGCTATATAATTGAAGGGTGGAATCCAGTTTCCCACCACTGTGACAGAATGCCTGAGGTCATCAAGTTAAGAAGAGAAAAGGTTTTGTGGGTGTCAGTCTATGGTTGGCCTCTACTTTTGAGCACACCTCATGGCGGAATGAAGATGGAGTCTTTGGAGCATGCGCGGGGCTATCCATTTACTCATGGCCAGGAACAGAAAGGGTGAGGAAGGGTGGGAGAGTAGGTTTCTGTAATCTTCTTCAAGGGTATACCCCCAACTGGTTTAAAACCTCCCATGAGGGTCTATCTCTTAAAGGGCTCATCACCTCCCCAAAGTGCCCCATTAGGGGACAAGCCGTATTATGAACTTCAGCCTTTTACCTCTGTTTCGGGGTTGGGATAGGCTCAATTTTTGCACCTTCAAAAGCACTCAGTAATTTCAAGCATCCTTCTAGACAGGTTGACCGTGGACACAAGGCCCTTTCTTCTTTTCCTTGCCCCCTGCCCCCAACTTCTATGATAGATATTGTTTCTTTCCCCAGAGTCAGCTTGAGAAGGCAGATCGAGCTCAAAGTGGAGTATCCATGGAGGCGTGGAGGCTTGTCACCAACCTCTAAGCGCAGAACTGGGATGTGGAGCTGGAGGTACCTCCTCTTCTGGGCTGTGCTGGTCACAGCCGCACTCTGCACGGCCAGGCCAGCCCCGACCTTGCCTGAACAAGGTAAGACAGCAGGCTGAGGGTCAGCCGGACCCCAGAACTGAGGAGACAGAGTGTGTGTATGTGGGGGGGGGGGCTGCTGGGAAGGCTTCCTGGGAGGAGCAAAAGGTTCCTTTCCGGTTGGTGACATCCACTGGCGGGAGGTGAGGTACTTGGGATGAGTTTTTGCTTTTCTTCTGGGGAAACAATGTGATTGGGTGTTTAACTCAGGCGACCACAAAAAGGGGTGGGTGTGGCGTAGGAAAGAATGCCATGAATACAGATTTAGAGGAGACATTCTAGAACAAGAACTTGATAGTTGGCCTCTGGCCTCCAGAAAGCTGTTCCAGAGACGTGTCTTCTATAGGATGAACAGTCACAAACACATGCCCTTTTGGATTTTGTCTTCCATTTCTCATTTGGGGGTTTTATGGGCAGTTTGCTTTGGAGGTGGCCTGTCTGAGGGACTTGGGGGAGACTGAGAACCTGGAGGCATGATGGGGCGCGGGAGCATCGTAAGGCCCTCTGGCCTGTGGTGTGTTGTTAATAAGTCCCCAGAGGTTGGTTGCTCCTGCTCCTGAGATAGCTGATGGCTTCTGAGGGACTTGGAGGATAAGTGTTGGGTTAGCCCTGCTGTCAAAAGGCAGCGTGGTCTGAGAGTCCATGGCTGGCCACAGAGAAGGCTCAGGCATGCACGTGGCAGCGGTGCCTGTGTTTACAGGACTGTCATTCTAAGTTGTCAGGGACCTGTTTGGTGACCAGTGGGTGAACCTGTGTGTGCAGATGGCAGTGAGAAAGGGGTAGGGAAGAGGGAGATTTTCTAGCTGGTGCAGGGGCGGAAATGAGAATGTTCTGTGTCGCAGTCAGTAGCAGAACCAAAGCCATCCTAATGCGTTGAGACGTGCCGGACACTCAAGGCAAGAGAGGACCTCCTGACCTCTAGGGAGGTTGTCATCAGGCAGTGGAGAGGCAATAAATATGACGTGCACTGTATTTATCTACTGAAGATTTTATTTATTCTCATTTTATGTACTTGAGTGCTTTGCCTGCGTGTACGTATGTGTGCTGCATGTGTCCTTGGTTCCTGCAGAGACCAGAAGAGGATTTGTGGGTCTCAGGAACCGGAGTTAAGAATGATTGTGAGCTACCATGTGGGTGCTGGGAAACCACTTCCCTCTGCAAGAACAACAAGTGCTCTCAACTGCTGAGCCATCTCTGCAGCCCCTAACAGACCCATAGTTAAGCCACACAGTGGAGCTGTAAGAGAATGTGGGACTGTCGTGCACAAAACTGAGGTCCAGTTAGGAAGCTGGGGTCCTCCCGCCCAGTGTGATACATGCCTTTAATCCCAGTACTTGGAGGCAGATGTCTGTGAGTCGGAGGCCAGTTTGGCTTGTAGAGCCAGTTGGTGCTACTCAGATTCTCTCTCAAAAGAAAAGAGAAAATAGGGGTCTTTTATCTTCTTGTTTTTGACATAGGATCTTGCTGTGTAACCCTGGCTGGTCTTATGACCCTCCTGCCACTGCCTTCTGCATGCTGGGATTACAGGTGTTTACCCTGTAATCTTACTTTAGGGTACCAAGGTGCAGGTCTCCAACGGGGTTAATAAAGGGCATTCAAGGTGGAGCCGAAGGAGGGAGCCACGAGGTCAGGAGGCTTAAGAAGTATGGACAGCAAGCGGTGTTGCTCACTGAGTAAATAGCTGTGGAAAGTAACACCTGGAAGAACTGGATTCAGCCGGCATTTGGAAGGCTTACGTCTTGCTAAGGAACTCAGTATATCTGAGTGGTTCTTGCTGAGAAATTGGAAGTTTACAGACGTGGTCCAGTTTTCAGAAAACTGTCTTGCATTGTGTGACAGGTTATTAAAATGGAGGCAACAATAATAAAGGATTAAATGTCTGTCGTAATTCAGGTAAAACACTTCTATGTAAAGTGTGAGGAGCTATTATTGCATCTGCCACTGTTGTCACAAAGACAAGATAGAAGGTGGTGTTGAATGTCAGTCAGGGGGAATGAGACCAGGAACCAGGGATAGTAATGGCATTCTAGAAATAGAAGCCATGGGCTTAAGTGGTTGGATGCCAACTCCTCTTCCTCCCCCTCCTTCCCTTTTCTCCTCTCTTCTCCTTTTCATATTCCTCTTCAGCCTCCACTTCTTTAGCCCCCTTTTTCTAATAAACTCTTTGCAGCCCAGGAAAGGAAAGCAGGTAGTTCAGATCTTGTCCCAGGCACTTGCAGGCAGGCAGGCAGGCAGGCAGGCAGGCAGTTAGCTTTCTGGAAGGCCCTCACATAAGGAATTTTGTTTACCCAGCATAGGAAAGGATGCAGAGACAACGCCATAATGGAGGTTGGAGCTAGGGGACAAAAGATCATTGTTTGCTTGGTCGGTTTTTCTTTTTTTCTTTTTTTATATTTATTTATTTTTTATATATACCTGCATGACAGAAGAGGGCACCAGATCTCATTACAGATGTTTGTGAGCCACCATGTGGTTACTAGGAATTGAACTCAGGACCTCTGGAAGAGCAGTCGCGGCGCTCTCAATTACTGACCCATCTCTCCAGCCTGCTTTTTTTTTTTTCTAAGACAGGGTTTCTCTATATTGCCCTGGCTATTCTGGAACTCACTCTGTGTAGACCAGGCTGGCCTCAAGAGATTTCGCCTGCCTCCTGGGATTAAAGGCATGCACCAGTACCGCCTGGCACAGAAATGGTTCTCAGAATAGAAGGAGTAGGAAAGGTGGGGGAGGGCTACCAGGCTGTACTGTAGTCAAGGCTGAAGTCGGTCAATTGGAATATAACTTATATGGTATACAATGTGCCAATTTTTAGACAGGTAGCTTTGTGTTTCCCTAAGTGCTAAGAGGTCAGTCTGTCATTCCATGCTCCTTGCAGACTCGGACCTGCTTCCTATCATCACGTCTTAGTTTTGTTTGTTCTGGGATTTCATGTAATGAATGAAATTTGATGGTGACTGTGACTCTATCCACCTGCGATGCCCACAGGGGTCATTGTATTCTTTCGATTCTTTTCTTATTTTCTTGGTGACAGAGTCTCACTGGGTAGCTACGGTGCCCTGGAACTTTCTACATACACCAGGCTGGCCAGGAACTCACAGAGATCCACCTGCCTCAGCCTCCAATTGCTGGGATTGAAGGTTTATGCTACCACACCCGCTCCTGGGGGGCACGGGGAGGGGCTTTTTGAGAGAACACGGGAGCCACCGTAACTGTGATGTCATAGGGATAGTCAGTCTCTCTGCGTGCTGTGTGAACTCTTGGAACCTCAGAGACATGCGGCATATTGTAGTCTTGGCATGCTGATTATTAAGTAATGCTGCTATTGTCTTCAAAAACAATTGCAGTCCATGTGAAAAAGATTGGTTCAGAAGTTGAAAACAAACCATCCCAAACCTTGCTCACACTGAGAGCTTTGGAAAGGCTTGGGGGGCGGGCGCGGAGAGGGGGGCAGGCGGGAGGAGATGGCAGCCCCTCCCCTGACCGAATGCAATCCTGGCAGTCTCTGCAAACGCCCCTGGGGGACCTGGAAGGCCTGCAGTTTCTGGCTGTCCTTACAAAGTTGATTTAATAAGGGTTCCAGGAAAGCCAGTCCCCCTCCTCTCCCTCTCCTTCCTTCTCCTGTTTGCCATATTACCGAGTCTAAGTTTGTTTCAGACCAGGCCTTGAGGTCTATGGGTAAAATGAAACTGGGAGACTGGCCCAGGGGCAGAAGACCCTTCTTTCAAAAGATAAGAACCAGTTTAGGAGATCTGAGCTTGAGGAAGGCTGTTTCCATGTATTTTTCTCGGAGAACAGGACTTGAGGAACCAGTAAGTGGCCACTTCCAAAATTTTGCAAGGCTACTTGTGGTGGTTGGGAGTGGCGGCCTTTCCTTCCCTTTTTCCTGGGCACCCTCGATGGAGCAGAGGGTGTGAAACTTGTAGTCTTGAAACACTTTCCAGCATCCACAGAAACCTGCAACTCATAAGCGCTTTAATGGCTGAGGTTTTTCAGCTCCTCCCACCCTCTCAGATTTGAGGGAGTCTGGTGGTTGGTGGAAGGGAGGAGAGGTTACGTTTTAATGGAAAAGCTGCACGTCTCTGTTGCTGGCTGCAGGCCGCCTGTGAACCACAAAGCGGGGCTTTGTCCTTGTTCTGCAGAAACCTGGGCCTATGGGGAGAGGCAGAGGCTGCCCGAATCTGGCCCTGGCTCCAGTCCTACTTCCCTGGTAGCCCTCCCACCGCCCACCCCGCCAGGGGTCCTGAGCTACCTTTGGTCCTAGAGGGTGCACATTTCAGCCAAGCTGCCTGGGAGCCGAGAGAGATATCACTAATAGCCATGCTGGAGTCCCGCTGCTTTAGCCTGTTGGTGTGACCCGAGTGACCCCAGGGACAGTGTCACATAGCTGGCCCGGAAAGCAAATGGGGGGGATCCACACACCCCCATTCTCTCCCAACAGTAAACTTGCTTGGGAAAAGACCCTGTTTGTTTCTAACTAACACTGGATGGTAGAGGATCCCAAAGGGCGAGGGGAATTACATGAAGCAAAAAGTGCTGAGTGATACCACACACACACGCGCGCGCACACACACACACAACACACACAAAACACCCGCTCAGTGGAGAGTGGAAGGTTTAGGTCCGTGAAATCCTAGGTGTGTCCTGCGCTGTGAGGTTTCCCTGAAGGGCCTACCTTGCCAATACCTCTGGAAGGTACTTGCTGGTGGAGGCGGGTGGCAGCGGAAGGGCAGTGCTCAGCCTGTGAGAGAATGTGAGAGCTCTCACGTGTCCCGCTCAGCAGCAAGGCCGGGGCAGCGGAGCCGCTCAAGGCTGTGTTCTTGGCTCCGGCTTCTGCATTGCTGCGCCATTAGCCTCACTGATTTTCCACTCTGGCTTTGCCAGCCGCTCCCCAAAGTCAGGGAGGAGGAATTTCTCAGGGAAGAAAGAACAAATGGTTGTCCAGAGGACTTGCTGGGGGGGGGAGGGGCGGGGAGGGAGCCCGGATAAAGAATCAAGCCAAGGGTCCTGTCACCTGGTGTCCAGGGCTACCTGTAGGGAGGGCAGAACTGGAGGGAGCTGGATTCTGCAGGAGCATGCCTCTGCTGCACAGAGTGGGTCACCGTGGGTCAGCAGGGTCTCAGCAAGTGGTCAGGCCTGTCAACCAGAAGCAGGATGACTCTGGGCTGTTATGGGTGGCCTTGGAGACGAGAGTGCTGGGGAATCATTATCCCGGAGGTGAGGCCCGGGTCAGAGAGCCTGACCAGCAGCGATGCCCTGGTTTTACAGGCCTCATTCCTCTAGGTTATTGGAAAGTCTGGCCTCCTTCCCCTGGACAACACCTTTACTTCCCTCTTCCAGGGAACCTGGACATGAGACAGCTGTTTTTCCCCTCGCAGGGAGAGACCCAGCTGCTCTGCTCTCTCTTCCTGGCTTTTTGTTCAGCTGCCTGGGTTTTCTGCCTCTAGAAGAAGGCCATACCCAGACTCCTCCAACTGCTTTGTGTCTGCCTCCCCTATCCTAACCCTCTTCTCTGGGTTTCAAGTAAATTTACCTGAAAGTTAACTGCCCTAAGGGCCCCAGGGGCAAACTCCAAGTAATTCCCTTAGATTCTCAACCCATGGGTCGCAACCCCTACAGGGTTTTCCTATCAGATGTTTACATTAAGATTCGTAACAGTAGTATGTAATTCATAAAATTACAGTTATGAAGTAGCAACAAAAATAATCTTATGGTTGGGGGTCACCACAGCATGAGGAACTATATTAAAGGGTCACAGCATTAGGAAGGTTGAGAACCTCACTTAGGAGAAGCCCTTTGGAGTCTGAGCTGCCTCTGACTTTCATTTTGCGGCCCACCCGTGGTGTGACTAGTGGGGAGACGTGGTTCCCTGGGCCCTCTTTGTGGCTGTGCTGCCAGCAGAGCACTGAGCTTGGGCATCTGTCCTCCCATTGCCCCACAGCAGTGCCCCCTTACCCCTTAGCACATGGCCCCTGCCATCTTCGCACTGAGCAAGGCTGCAGAGAGTGTCCTTAACCCCCGCGTTGCTGTGCTGCTGCGCCTCCTGGGATGGCTTGTGTAAGAGAGGTGATTCAGGGGCAGTGACCCCCTTGGTTAGCCCGAATGTAGCTCTTTCCCAGACTCTGAATGTGTAGGTGAAGTGGGTGAGAGGGCCTGACCGTCCAGCAGCAAAGTGTAGACTCGCTGTCCGGATCCTGGGTAGAAAACATCAGTACTGAGATTTCAAATGGTTAATTAGCAAAGAAAATGGAATACAGAGCTAACCATTTCCTCAACATTCTCTACAGTGACTGCTGCATTCTGGCTGTGACCGGCCCATTCCTTCCCTGCTTCCCATCCATCAGTCCAGATATGTCCCTTTTTTTTTCCTTGAATGTAACATGCAGCTCCTATGTGACCATTGCTTATCCAGTTCCCTTAACATGAAATGCTCCCATGTCCCCCACTTTTTATAATACTTAATGGTGTATACTTAATTCTTATCTTAAGATTTAGTTTGGGTTTGCACTAGGGTTTTATTTAAAAAGGCCACCTTTTCTTGAGGTTTCTTTTGTTTCCACGTCTTATTTTATTTTATGCGTATGGATTTTTACCATGTGCGTGCAGTGCCTCTGCAGGCCAGAAAAGGCTGTCATCCCCTGGAACGGAAGTTACAGGTGGTTGCATGCCACTGTGTCAGCGCTGGGAAATTGAACCGGGGTCCTCTGCAAAAGCAACAAGTGTGCTTACTGACTGAGCATCTCTCCAGCCCCGTGCCTCCACATTATTAGTGAATCCGAGGCCCTCCTTCTTTCAGTAGCTGAACACTTACTTTATGCTGCTGCACAGTGTTGTCTGTTTTGTTTTGTCTTTTTGGTATGTCATCACCACCCCACCCTAGTGCCCAGGGCTTCGTGTAATACTAGGTAAATAAATGATCCTATTTATTCCACGAGAACAAAGGTCTGCGCAGTTGAAAAGAATGTCTTTACTGTTTGTTTTTTAAGGAGGGGGGGGCTCACATAACCCAGGCAGATCTTGAACTGAGTGTGTAGGAAAAGGCTGATCCTGCTTTCACCTCCCAATGGCTGTGATTACAGATGTGTGCCACCATCAGTCTTTAAGAACCTTGTTTTTGTTTGGTTTGGTTTTTCAAGCCAGGGTTTCTCTGGGTAGCAGCCCTGGCTGTCCTGAACTCTGTAGATCAGAGGCTGACTCTGCTCATAGAGATCCACCTGCCTCTGCCTCCCAGGTGCTGGGATTAAAGGCATGCACCACTATGCCTGACTAAGAGCATTGTTTTGATGGGGTGTAACACTCCTTTAATTCAGAAAGGCAGAGGCAGGTGTATTTCTGTGAGTTCGAGGCCGGCCTGGTCTACATAGCAAGCTCCAGGGCAGCCAGGACTACATAGAGAAACCCTGTTTCAAAAAACAAAACAAAAAAAAAAATGAAATAAAAAAATAAAAAGCTGTATTTGGGCTGTAGAGGCGTACGCACGCCTTTAATCCCAGCACTTGGGAGGCAGAGGCAGGCAGATCTCTGTGAGTTCAAGGCCAGACTGGTCTACAGAGCAAGCTCCAGGACAGCCAGGACTGCACAGAGAAACAAAACAAAAGCAAAAAAAAAAAAAACAAAAACATTTTTTTTTGGGCGGGGGAGAGTGAGTAGGGCTGAGGGAGAGTGCTGTGTACACTGTGCGCATATGCTTCTGGGTACATGCATAGGGGGGCAGAGGCCAGAGTCTTCTCTGGGTGTTCCCCTCATTTCAAGACAGAGTCTCTCCATTGAACCTGAAACTTCAGGCTAGTTCAACTAAACTGGCCAGCCAGCAAGCCCCAGGGATCCTCCTGTCCACCTTATCAGTGTGGGGAGCTGGGGGGGTATCTCTCTGGCACACCCAGCTGTGTATATATGAATGTTGGGGATCAGGGTGTACATGGCAAGCACTTGAACTTGAGTGTCTCCCCAACCTTGGTTATTAAAAATTTCAATTGCATCACTATATGAAAACACTCCTCAGAAGTCATAACCTGCAAACTTCTTTGAAAATAATATTAAATGCTGCTTTGTGGCATCTTTGCACTGTGCATGCATCTTTCCATTTTTGCATCTTTATGATCCCGTTGACAATTTTTAGCCCCATAATTACAGGGGTGTATTGAGGTTTGGGAAGTCCAGTAACTTGCCTAAAGTTAGATATTTGGTGAAGGGGAGAATTAGGATTCAAAGGCAGGCCTTACTACAATTTTGCTTTTATTTATTTCAGCATTGTATTTTGCTGTATCCTATCAAACTGAAATTCAGGAACAGGAAACATGAGTCCTCTGAAGTCTGACTTCTTTGAGATCCCCTGCCTTATGCTGGTTTTCTTGGGACATTCTGAGGTTATTCAGACTGACATGAAACTAGTAATCCCACTGCCTCAGCCTCCCCCCAATACTAGGATAACGGATACTCCTACTAGTCCAGTGGGACAGTTCATTTCATTCCTTTCTGTAAGGTTTTTCATCAATCACAGGTCCGTGAGGTGCCATAAAGAAAGTGTGGTTCCCAAGCCTACGGTCATGGGTCATCCGTAGAACAAAACTTGCCTTTTGCATACTAATGTAGGGACTTCAAACTTGGGGAAGGCATAGCCAATTAGCACAGTAGTGTTGTTTCATAGGTCATGCTTTAATAAAGATTTTTTTAAATTTTTATTTTATGTGCATTAGTATTTTTGCCTGTGTGTATGTAAATGTACCACATGCATGCCTGGTGCCCCTAGAGACCAGACGTCAATGGATCGCTGAAACTGGAATTACAGACAGTTCCCATGTGATTTCTGGGAACAGAACCCAGGTCTTTTGCAAGAATAGCAAGTACTCTTAACTGCTGAGCCTTCTCTCTCCAACCACTAACCAGTGTACAAACTGTATTGGGGGGGGGGGGGCAGAGAGTTACATATTAAGTTTCAGACTGGCTAGGGCCATATATCAAGACCTTGTCTCAAAAAAAAAAAAAAAAAACAGTTGAGGTTGGGCATGGTGGGGCATGCCTTTGTCCAAAAAAAAAAAAAAAGGCTGGGAATGGGATCAAATCAAAACACCAGCCCTGGCATTGCCTAACCCCAGTAGAGACATGCAGAGTTCCAGGCCAACCTGGTCTGCATTGTGATGTGCAGGTCAGCCAGGCTAAATAGTGAGACCCTGTCTTTAAAAACCAAGAACCAAAGCAGTGGCCCATGCCTTTATTTCCTTTATTTTGGGATGCAGAGGCAGGCAGATCTCTGAGTTCGAGGCCAGCCTGGTCTACAGAGCGAATTTCAGGACAGGCTCCAAAGCTACAAAGAAACCTTGTCTCAAACAAAAAAACAAACAACAAATTAAAAAATTAAAAAAAAACAACCAAGGGCCAGGGCCAGGGCTGGAAAGAGAACTTAGAGATTAAATTGAAAAGTACTGGTAGCTCTTACCAACAGTAAGTAATAACTCCAGTTCCAGGAGACCTGATGCCTCTTCTCAGCTCCTAGAGCTCTGTACACATGTGGTGTACATACATACATACTCTCAAGCACACACATATACACATATAATTAAATAAAAACAACAACAGCAGTGCAAGGAGCCGTAACATGGCTCAGCGGGTAAATACACTTGTAAATAATTAAGCCTGATTGCCTGAATTCAGTCCCCAGGACTCAAGCGATGGAAGTAGAGAACCTCTGACATCTACTTCCTTGTCTTGGTAGACAGACAGGTCCTTACTCCACAGTAGTGCCCTAGAAAGAGAATACAGTGTATTGCAATTTAGTAACTGTCTTTCCCACTTTTACCACTTGGGCTGTGTAACCTTTTCAAAGGAAACATGAAGAGTCTTAGGGTTCCCTCTTGAATGCTTGAGTGGATCCCTTCTGCCCTCACCAGGGGTCAGGCTTAGTTTTGGCCAGCATTAACTTTTTTGTTGTTGCTTTGTTTAGTTTGGGGTTTTTGAGACAAGGTCTCTCAATGCAGTCCTAGCTTTCCTGGAACTTGCAGTGTAGACCAGGCTGGCCTCAAACTCATAGAGATCCTCCTGCCTCTGTCCCTGGAATGCTGGGGTTAAAAGAACACACCACCACACCTAGCAGTATTAACTTTGAATAGATTTGCAGATACAATACAGAACTCATTTGGGGAATGATATTTGAAGCCCACATCAAATAAAGACGTTGAACCAGGTTATTTGAGGACACCTCACACTGCATAAGACGGCCTTTTGCTCAACGTGAAGGGGTAAATTGCTTATCTGTAGGTTATATCTATTAGTGCGTATTTTAGTTGACTATAGAGAGAGATATTGATATTTATTGGTTGTCTTAATGATGTTCTGGGAAGTGTATGATGAAGAGATTTTGTATGCAGAGTGTTCTTACAGGCTTACATAGTATAGACCACCACACTCCTAGGTCAACAGAAAACTGGCTGGAGCTGGTGTTCTTCTTCTACCATTTGAGTCCCGGCGACTGAACTCAAGTAGTCAGGCCTTAGTTTCGGTCTGAGGATGTCTAAGAGGTGAGAACCGGTGGCTGGCCACTCTGCTCCTCTCATCTTTCAGTTTTCACCCCCTATTATTTGGTTTAGGGTTTTTATTATTAAGGCCAATTAAAATTCACGTTACATAAAAACGTTTTATCTGTAACGGGTAACGCTCTAAATTAATGATTAAAAGTGTAGCAGATTTAGAGCTGAGGAGATGGTTCCTCAGGAAGAAACGCTGGCTGCGGAAGTCTGGGGCAATCACCTGCTGTCTCAGTTCAATCCCCAGAATTTAGGTAAAGGTGGAAAGAGAGAGCCCACTCCGCAAAGCTGTCCTTTGGCCTCCACAGGCACAGGGGGGCACTGTACACATACATAATGATAATAAATATTTTAAAAGCTGCTTTAGTACATCAAACCTACTCTGTCATAGTTTGGCCCATGCTAAGTGTGATGAGCATACTTACCCTAGCCTGAAGATTGACAAAATCATCTAACTCAAGCCTGAGTTTAGCCACGGTGGAACTTATCTTTGTAGTTACCTGTAATCTATCTATTTGGGTGTGTGAGGCAGGGGGATTGAAGTTTGAGGCTATTTAAGGTAGAGGATGTAACTTAGTGGCTGGGTTGCTTACCATGCATGAGGGTCCTGGGTTCAGTTTCCAGTACCTCTTCTCCCAAGCCTGTTTTATGAGAAATCAGTTGTTTGTCCTGGTGATCCTGGGCTGCTTGGAAGCCATAGCTAATGCCCAGCGTGGCAAGAAAGCTGTATGGCAGATGAGTAGCCTGCATGTGTTTTTGCTTTCCTACCATATTATAATTGAAAGGGTCTTCTTGTTGTTGTTGTTCTTTTGATTTCTGTTTGTTTTTGAGACAGGGTCTCACTGTGTAGCCTAGGCTATCTTGGAACTCACCATGTAGACCAGGCTGGCCCCAAACTCACAGAGATCAACCTCCCTCTGTCTCTGGTTCGTAAGTGCTGGGGTTAAAGGCAACTGCCATCACACCTGCCTTCAACATTTCTAATCTTAAAAATGAACCGCTGGCCATGCACGGCGAATCTGTAATCTCAGAACTCAGGTGAAGCGTAGACTAGAAGGGGCCTAGGCTGGAGATTCGCCTTCATATTCCACAAGGAGACTGAGGCGTAGCAGGAGATAGCCCAGAACCACAGTATATAGAGGTGGGGTCTTTTTGCTCAGGCCGTCTCTGCTGTGCTGAGCCACTGGGTCCTGGAATCTTAGACCTCTTTCCAGATGACATTAATTAAGATTGTTTTCCTGGGGGAAGGAATCTATACCCCAAGAGTCCCATGGCTCTGGTTTACCTTGTAGAAAAGTACAGAGACCCTGCTCTATGGAGAGGCCCCCTCCCAAGTCAGAACCCACCCCAACCCCCCCCCCCACACACACACACATACACATACCATGCTCTGCTGAGTACTGAAGCAGGAGACTGCTTGTCTTTGGTGCTGTGTGTGCAAGAAATAGAGGCTGAAGGAGGAATGTTTTGTGGACAGGTGGACTATATAACTGAAGCTCATTCTCCTTTCTGACCATCTGTGGCTTCCGGGTCTTTAGGATCTTAGGACCATTTCATTTTTGTTTTTGTTGTTAGACCCAAATATATGTAACCTTCAGTGTCATAAATGTTTGCAGGGCATGAGCCGCCACATCCACTGCTCAGCAGCTTCTAGAACTTTCACCTTCCGTAATTGACACTCTGCTTATTCACCAATTAACCAGCTTTCTACATATTATTTCATTTTAAGAAATGGTATAGTGTTTATTTTCATAATGTAAAAATAAGCATTCTTACCATTATTATTTTAAAGCCAGGCAGGCTGTTGTGCAGTCTGGCTGGCCTGCAAAATTGCTGTGCAGACTCTGTTATTTGCCTGTGTGTGCCACCAATGGCCGCCCCGCCCTCCCCCTTTTTTGGTATGTATAAATGATTGTGAAAGTGGGGCTTGAACTGGAGCCTCAAGGATGCCAAGGAAGTGCCCAGCTGTGGGCATTTCTCTGTGGGAAAAATGACATGCCGCTTCGTGAGAAGGCTCTTTCCCCACCCTGGGGTGGGTGGTCGACAGCAGGGGCTCTCTGACCCAAACACCCCCAGACTCATCGGCACAGTGCAGATGGACAGAGGCAACAGTGACAGCATCTAGCAAACTGGTCACTCCAGCGCCATCTGGGGGGGGGGGGCAGAAGGCACATTCCGAAACAGCTGACTCTCCCGCTGAATGGATCAGCAAGTTTTGGGGGACTGCAACTTTCCTGCCCAGCTGCTGGGCTTTTCCTTCTCCAAACTGGAGCTTCCGAGCCTGGGGGGAGGGGCGGCCCCTAGGAGGCTCGGGGCGCTTGGGGGCAGGGCAGTGCATTCCTTTCTTTAAGGAACCTGACCAGACTTTAAGGTCAGGGCCCAGGGAAGAGCGGGACTGCTGAGTTACCTCTACCCCGCGGAGTTCTCTCTCTCCCTTTCCCTCCCCCACTCTTAATGATCTTTCCATTACAGAACCCAGACCAGGAAGTGCATGACAGGTCGCAGCTGCAGACACATGGCTGGGAGGCCTGGGCTCCCTGCCAGTAGTGGGAGGGTCCAAGCTACCTCCCTAGCAACAGGACCACCACCCTGTAACACACCCCCACCCCCACCCCCGGGCCAACAACTTGGCAGAGATGTCCTTGGGCGCTCTGTCGGTTGGTTGGTGACCAATTGTCGTTTTGATGGGTATTTAGGAAGTGACTTCCGGTGAAGGAGAACCTGGCGGGGTTCACCTGCTTACCACCCCCACGTCGGTTCACAGTCGTCTCCATCTATTTTAACCCAAAACTGAAGCTACCTAATGGGGGTGTTCGAACGTGCACGTGTGTGCTGGGGGAGGGTGTCGATAGGCCGTCTCGACGCGTCCACAAACCCTTTTCCTTTCTGACTTGGTCAGGACTCAGGCCATGTTGTATGTCGGTGCACGTATATGTATGGAGGATAGCGCCCCGGAAGCATGGGTTTTGCAAGCACCCAGGCCCAGGTTTGTGATCTGGAGCCGCTTAGGTTTTTTTTTTTTTTTTTTAACTCCGCCGGGATGGCTCTTCCCATTTAGACTTGCTCAGGAAATGTTAGTGGACCCTCCACGGCCCTAGGAGGCAGTTGTCACGCAGGAGTTTGTCTCCGCTGCCAGCTGTGCTGTTGGCTCTCTTCCCTGAATCTGCCATGGCTGCATTCTTCTGGTGCCAACTGAGACACGGTGACTCAAACTTCTGGGAGCCCTGAGCACAGCCCGCCCTTCCTTGAGCTGCAGGGCAATCCCCACCTCCCCTCTTAGGTTCTTTCTGGCCAGTGAGCTAGGAGAGAGAGGAGCAAAATGTATTAAGGAACCAGCTGGGGGAAAGGGTACAGGAAGATTTTTTTCCCCCTGCTTGATTCGGGGTTTTTTTTCAGCAGAAGTTTTTCTGGGAGAAGAGGAAAGACTTGATTCCTTTGTTAATCTCTTAATTGCAATCCTTCCAGCTGGACCGGGCTGCAGTGGGAATGGGGGCCACTAGGGCCCGGGTACTATATTCCCAGTGGGGAAAAAGTACAGGTAATGAATGATACTGCCAGGTAAAGTTGGAGCCCCGACTGAACACACTTGTGATGCCCGCCTTTGTCTTAAGGTTGAAACTCTTGGCCTGGGACTCCCAAGTAAGGTTCTGCCTGTTACCTCCTCCTGCCCAGCTCCTGGGGAGCTGATTTTGGGGGGTCATGTGGTGGAGGCAGAGACCCTATCTGTGGCTTTGGCCATCATGGGCAGCCCTGCACCAAATTACAGTGATGAGGTGGGACACACAAAAGGCTGAAATCTTTTCTTAATAAAAACAAAACAAAACTTCGGCCCCAAGCCCCTGGGCTCCTGAATGGCAATGGCTTCCTGTCAGGATTAGCTCGGCTGCCTGGGCATGTGTGTGCTGCCTTTCTCCTCAGGAAATACCTTTAGTAAGCCCCGGTGGAGTCCCCATGGCAACGAGAGAGGGGACCTGCTGACAGAGGCCATTCAGCCCTCCTTGTTCCTCGGCCCCTTTGTTGTCGGCTTTATTGCAGCCCCTATGGCAAGCCCTGCGGTTTGCGCCATTTTTGTCAAGCCGAAAGTGGAGTTTTACATTTTCACGGGCTGTTCTGGCAGCGGACCCCATTTGCATGCAAAATGTTCCTCCTTGCTCCTTTCCCTTTTCTATTTAAAAACACAGAAACAAAACAAAACAAAACCCGTCCAAACCCTCAGGTCAGGGCCCTGGATGCTGCTGACAGGGAGACAGGCCCTGGTAATTGATTGGCATTGGCGCTCCTGTTCCCCTGCCGCACACCTATGCGCCCCCATTTTTGCAGCGTCCCTTCATGGAGGGGATTTTAGGAGTCAGATCTCTCAAGGCTCCTCCTCTAAGCCCCGTCCCTCGTAGACTAATAGTTCTCCTCTGGGATTCCGCTTCGCCTACTTGGTCTGTCCTGGTCTTACTAAAGTAAGTTTTCGGTTCCATTTCAAAGTCAAAATAACGTAATAAAAAGCCTCTGCCGAGGGCCCCTGGAGTCCCGCAGTGCTGTTCTTGGTCCCTTTTAAGTTGCTTTCAAAGCCACCCCGAATTCCTC
>NC_022032.1:3204962-3218225 GCF_000317375.1 Microtus ochrogaster
TGTTACCCAGGTGCCTTTCTCCCTTCTTTTTTTTTTTTTTTTAAATTTTTTGTTTGTTAGTTTGTTTTTTGAGACAGGGTTTCTCAGTGTGACAGCTAGAGCTGTCCTGGAACTAGCTCTTGTAGACCAGGCTGGCCTCGAACTCACTGCCTCCCGAATGCTGGGATTAAAGGCATGCAACAACACCACCCGGCTCTCCCTTCATTTTCTTTCTCTCTCTTCCTTCCTTTCCTTCCTTCCTTCCTTCCTTCCTTCCTTCCTTCCTTCCTTCCTTCCTTCTTTCTTTCTAAGCTATTTACTTATCTTTAGTCTATATGCATTGATGTTTTGTTTGTGTGATGATGTTGGATCTCCAGGAACTGGAGTTATAGAGTTGTGAGCTGCCATGTAGGTGCTGGGAATTGAACCTGGGTCCTCTGGAAGAACAGCCAGTGCTCTTAACAATTGAGACATCGCTTCAGCCCTCCCTTCATTTTCTTAACCCCAAAGTCCCAACCAAAAGCAATTAACAGGGATGACCCTGGGATATCTTTCAAAGGACCTGTGTCTGGATTTTATGGAGGGAGTCCTGTGGTGCCTAAGATGTCATTACCATTCCTGACCTTTGAGAGGGGATGCGGCACTGTGTAGATCAATCATTCTAGCAGTCAGGCAACAGGGCTGATATACAAATGAAGCCACGAACACTTTCAAGTTCATGGCGGGGGTACATTTAAAAACAAAATAAAGGCCAGGCTGAGGCAGGAGGATCTTACTTTGGATCACCTCATGCCTCATGGGGAGGAGTGTGCAGAGCAGGGCAGGGGAAACCATCTCTAAATGAACACATAAGAAAGGGGTTGCACACACCTTTAATCCCAGCACTGAGGAGGCAGAGGCAGGTAGTTGTCTGTGTGGGTGAGTTTCAGGCCAGCCAGGGATATGTAGTGAGATTCTTTCTCAGAGACCAAAAAAAGGACCACACTCAGCTGGTGATAGACTGCTCACCTAGACTTTGGGAGGTCCCGTGTTCAGTCCTTCGCGCCAGGTCAAGTGGGCATGGTGGTAAGCACCTGGAATGCCAGCCTTCCTCCTGAGTGTTCAAGGAAGGAGCGAGGAGTAATTTGAAGTAAGGAGGCAATTTGTTGTTGTTGTTGCTGCTGCTGCTGTTGTTAGAGAAAGACATTTAAGAGATGCAAAGTCTCTAGAAAGGCAAAAAGCTAAATATAAGGTATAATGAGGAAGTGAGGGGACCGGACCACTGAGGCAGGGGAGAGGAGATAACGGGAATGACACTGGATTTTGTTTTGTTTTTTTGAGGTCGGGTTCCCCTGTGTAGCCCTGGCTGTCCTGGAACCCTCTCTGCAGACCAGGCTGGCCTCGAACTCACAGAGATCCGCTTGCCCCTGTCTCCCAAGTGCTAGGGACTATGGCATGCGACACCATGCCCAGCAACTCTGGGTTCCTGAGGAGGAAAGAACCTGGGGATCTCAGCGTGTAAGAGGACAGGGGCCAGCATGTCATGTGTGTTCTGGAGCCTGGGCCTCTCTGACAACTCTCATCTGTGGACCTGGGCCAAGGGGGAGGGGGATGATGGAGGGGTGAGGACGGGGTGGTGTGGTGGTGACATCGGAGGTTATCAGCTCCAAACTGCCAGTGAAGGGTGAGGAGACAGGTGTCTGCTGAGCCAGGGAATACAGCGTGAGAGTTGGGAGTGTCTCCCTGTGGCCAGGACGTTGCTGTGCACACCACCAGTGGGTCATCCCACACTGTCTAGCACACGCTTGGGATGATAAGTGTGGGGGAGGGGCTTGGGACACAGTTGACCAGACGTCTCGAGCCTTTTCGTTATGTGACTTTGCAGGAAGGCTCACAGCCTCCACATCTTTCAAGTGGGCAGCAGCAGCACCAATAGCATGATCGTGAACAGACATGGTTTCAGAGTGTCCCGTGCAATGCCCAAAAGGGGCATCATATCAGGAGTGTGCCATGAGGAGAGTACCTCGCATCCCTAGACCTGCTCAGTCGGAGGGGTCCTTCAAGTTAAAAGCACTGGGGTCTTTTGCTTGTTTGGTTTTGCTTTGTTTATTTTGAGATGGGGGTCTCAGTGTGTGGCCCTGACTGCCCTTAAATGCACAGAGATCTGTTTGACTCTGCCTCCTGAGTGTTGGGATTTGAGCTATGGTTGTACACATCTACACTCAGCAAGGTGAAAGCTTCTTTTTTTGTCTTGTTGTAAGACACGGTTTCTCTGTGCAGCCCAGGCTGTCCTGGACCTTGTTCTGTAGACCAGGTTGGCCCTCCAACTCAGATCCTCCTGTTCCACCACCACCCGGCCATGCCTATGAGGAAATGGGAGAGGGAAGGAGAGTAAGCCCAGAGCGGCCAATTTAGAATCTCTTACAAGAAGATAAAGGGACACCGGGGACCTTAGATGGCATCGCTGTTTTGAACTGTAATGGCTTTATCATCCTCTAACAGTCAAGGACTAGAAAGACATGGTGAAACTAAGTTGTGTGTGGTAACTCATGCTATCCCATCGCTCCAGAGGCCGAGACAGGAGGCTTGCCATAAATTAAGGGCACTATAAGCTTCATGGTAAGACCAGCCTGTTCTGTCTCAGTAACAACAAAAACCCAAGGTAAACAAAGGGTGAGCTGGATCCTGGATAGATTTGTGTTCTGAATGTCCAGGGCACTTGGGTTTGAGTCCCAGTTCTCCCACTTACTGCCCGGGAGGATTTCCTAAATGAACCCCATGTTTCCCCGCACCTCCATTCTCCCTGACTGCAATAAGGATATACTAACAGTACCTCTTTCACAGGGTTGCTGTGGGGGCTTGATGAGGCAGCACACGATGACAACGGTACGTGGCATATGATACACTCCACAGCCATACAATAGACCGAGCACAACTGTGGTGGGATATTTGTACACCGTGTGGAGATGCAGTGCTGTGATTGGTGCAATAAAGAGCCGAATGGCCAATAACGAGGCGGGAGGTGTAGGTGGGACTTGAGGGAGAAAGGGGAAGAGAAAGAATCTAGGAGAGAAAGAATCTAGGATGTTTCTAGAGGCTTCGAAGTCGGAACGGTATGGGACAGAGGCCACCAGACCACCTGACAAAATGTAGGTCAATAAGGACAGGTTAAATTGAGCTGTAAGAGCTAGTTGGGAAAAGGCCTAAGCTAAGGCCAGGCTTTCATAATTAAGTCTCCATGTTGTTATCAGGGAGCTGGTAGTCCTACAGAAGGAAGTCCAGCTATACACCGTGAACTCCATAAGGCTGCTTGCTGATGAAATGGGGGCCTGGAGAAAAGCGTGCCTCTGTTGTTTGTGGGCATCTTGTTTGCACAGTTGTTTAAGTATCCCGAGAGGGGAGGCTTCACACAGGGTGAACAGCAACGTGTGTTGTCCGACTTCGTGGAGTCACACGAAGACGCAGGCTTTGGGCATGCATTGCCTTCAGCCCAGGTTGGATTTTATAGAACCAAGGTTGGGGAAGGATGTGATATGTTTTTATAAGTTTCTAAAATTGCATTTACTGATGGGGTCCGTGTGCGCTTGTACATGATTGCCACTGTGCACGTGCAGCGGTCAGAAGGCAGCTTGTAGGGGTTGGTTCTCTCCACCACTCAAGTCCTGGAGGGGGAGCGCAAGTCAGTCTTTGACCAAGCGAGCATCCTGCCGGCCCAGGAGGTGATATTTTAACACAGAATGCTTTTCCAGCTCTGTTTATTCATGCGGCACGAGGGTACTGCATTTATGGTCTCCACAGCCAGGTGTGTCCCCAGGGAAGTCTTTAATGGCTGCCTTCTATTGACCGCTGTACAAGCTGAAGTGTAATAAGATTTGTATGGATTTGGGCCTAGGTAGGGCTCATGACAGAAAGCAGATTTAGAGTCAAGAGATCTGATCAACATACTTAGGCCAGAATTACACAACTGGAACATTTCTGGCCAGCTCAGCCATAAGCAAAAATGCCACCCCTCTCGCCTTGGCTTGTTGGGAAGTTACGTAGCCAAAATATTTGGGGGACAGATAGGAAGGGGGCAATAGGGTTTCATTCACATTCATCGATGTAAAAGCCCTATGAAAAAGATTTCCTTCTGGTGCCCTTTGCGGCCAAAGATTACTGAAGCGTGGTCCTCCCTTCTGCTCGGGTTTGAGAAGCAGGATAGGGCTAGCACATCCTTTCCCTCTGTCTTAGGGAATACTGGCCCAGCCTGTTTTCCTGGGCTTTTTCATCTGCATCAAGCCTGTGTATCTCTGGCTGTCCTGGAACTCACTCTGTAGACCAAGCTAGCCTCAAACTCACAGAGATCCGCCTGCCTCTGCCTCTGCCTCCCAAGTGCTGGGATTAACAGCGTACACCACCACCACCTGGTTTTAGAAGACGTTTATGTTTGTTTGTTTGTTGTGTATATGTTAAGATCAGAGGACAACTTTCAGGAATTGGTTCTCTTCTGGTGGATTCTAAGGGTCAAACATGGGTCATTAGGTTTGGCAGGAAGTAAGTGCCTTTACCCGGAACCATCTGGCTGGTTGGTTAGTCCCGTACTTAATCTAAGTCACATTCTTCAGGAATTGAAATGCTGATTTCTAGTGGCTGAGCCTTCACAATAAAAGTAGCAGTTAGCTGCTCTCTCATTGGCTGATAAACCCTCTCCAAGTAGCAGCTAGCTGCTCTTTCATTGGCTGATAAACCCTCTCCAAGTAGCAGTTAGCTGTTCTCTCATTGGCTGATAAACCTGCTTCCTGTAACTTTAGCCTATTGGTCCTGACTGAAAAAGTTCAGCTCACAGAAGCTAAAGAATGCCAAGTGTTGTTTGTCAGAGTAAGGGCCACACAATTTTTAACAATTGGGTTAGTGAACAGGGTCAAGGTTCAAGGTCAGGGCCCCTCTACAGGACAGTAACACAGGTAAGTATCAAGTTGGTCACCTTTCTGTCACCTCCTATGATAAATGACTTTGTCTCTGTTTTGTGAGAGCTTAACACATCTAAGGGCTCGACTATCAACTTAAAAGGCCACCAATGCCCTACAGCCTCTTGGCTGATTTGTGAGTCCTCTAAAAGACCCATTTCTGTGTCCTGCCATTAAGTGATATGAACATTGTATGAGTCACTTCTGTTCCCAGTTACTTGCTAGTTCTTAGGAGATGGTGTGGGCACTTGTTATCACCAGAGACAGTCCTTCCCGATGTCTTCCAGTTGTCCCTGGGATGTGACGGATCATACACCAAAACACTCTTCCACCATCACAAAGAAAGAAGTAGGCCAGGGCGGTGGTAGCACACGCCATTAATCCCATCACTCAGGAGACAAAGGCCAGCCTGTTCTACATATGGAGTTCCAGGATAGCCAGGACTATACAGAGAAACCCTGTCCCGGAAAACAAAACAAACTAAATGAAAGGCATGGAGGAAGGGA
The DNA here is from genome assembly GCF_000317375.1 of Microtus ochrogaster. Taxonomy (NCBI): domain Eukaryota; kingdom Metazoa; phylum Chordata; class Mammalia; order Rodentia; family Cricetidae; genus Microtus; species Microtus ochrogaster. Next base: position 3,210,373 of record NC_022032.1, read on the forward strand.
AGAAGGAAGGAGAGGAGAGGAGAGGAGAGGAGAGGAGAGGAGAGAGAGAGAGAGAGAGAGAGAGAGAGAGAGAGAGAGAGAGAGAGAGAGACAAATACTATGACATAGGAGGCCCAGCTTGGTCTCCGTAGAGAATGTATTTCAGGACAGCTAGGGCTATAAAAAGGCCAGGCAGGAGTCTATGGCTATGAATTTTCTTGCAGCATGGAGATAAAATCATCTAACATTGCAATTTGGGGATGGTTTCCTAACTCTGAATATACAGTCAGTCCTCTATGTCTGTGGGTTCTGTGTTTGCTGATTCAGTAACTGTGAATGGAGAACCTTTGGATGAAGGTTTTTGGTTTTTTGTTTTTTCTTTTTGTCTTTACTGAATTAAGCATGAAAACTTAAGCACTATCGTAGACTAAATGCTGCTGGGATGTTCCTGGTGGTAGACTTTGTCTAATGAGTCAGGAGAACACAAGAGGTTTTGTTTGCTGTCGGCAGAAGTCCAGTTCCTATGCAGGGAAGGTGCAGCCGTACCAAGGCACAGCCAGGTTTGGGTCCAAGGCAGGGACATAGTTGGGTAGAGTGGGAAGATAGGTTGATAGGGACCGTGGAGGCCAAGAGAGTTTGGGGCTTACTTTATATCAAGGGCAAGACTTTTATGAGGACAGCTATACGAGACTATGTAAACCGGAGTGTGGGGATCGGGGAGTATGAACCCGACGTAAAGGCTCTACGAGTGGGAGGAGGCAACCTGCAAACAAGAAAGCTGGTTCCTGAAAGTTCTGTGGAGCACAGAGATGCGTGTCTTTTCTACTCTGGTCAGCACTGGCTGAAGTTTTGGCCCTGCAAAAGGGCAGATTCCCTGGCTCCTTCCTTTAGGAGCAATGCCTGTTGTCTTTTTTTTTCCCTTTTGCCAAGTTTCTTTGGGAACTACATTTTGTCTCTGGGATCTGTGTGAGAAGGCTGTTTGATGGCTGAGCCTGAGAGCTTTTGAGTTCACTGTTGACCAATGGCTGGTGCAGCTTCTGAGCATCAGAATATTTCATCACTGCAGCCGCTCGAGGGAAATGAGATGGGATCGATAGGAGGAGCGTTTGCTGTCTTCCTTCAGGGTCAACTCCGAGCTGTTTGTCTTCTTTTGGCAACACCATAACCCATTAAAAAAGGAAGGAATAGTTTGATGCAGCTATTTTTAATCAGCCGTGTGCTCTGCTCTCCTGTGGTGTGTTCCTCAACCAGATACACAGAAATAAACACATGTCCAGCCTTTCTGGTACCCAGGCCCTTTTAAAGGAGTCTGACTTTCTCCGTGGCCCAGTATTTAGGAGAGAATCCTCAGGCTCATCGATGACAGTGTTTGAGCTCTTTGGGAGAAAAACCGTGTGTGGCCCCCATGTACCTACGATTTCTAGTACAAATCAATGGAGCACTCCAGAGAGAGCCATTCAGATGAGAAGGGAGAAGCTGGAACAGTGGCTAAGAGGATCCAATCTCAGAGGAGCCATCCCAGCCGGTTCCCACCACCCCGTCAGGTGACTCACAACCCTGCATGGCTCCAGCTTTAGGTAATCTGACGCCTCCCATCCTCATAGGGACCCACACTCACGTGCATACGCCCACAGACGGACACAAACACACACTCATCGAGATGAGAAACAGTGCTGGAGCTCGGTGGCCCATGCAGAGCACTGCCAAAAAGTGTGGTTGAGGAAGTCCCTCCACAGTGAGTTCAGGACTCTGTCTCAGAAACTAAAAGCCTGGGTGTAAGTCAGGTGTGCCGATACACACCTTGAACCCCAGCACTCGGAGTGAAGAAGCAGCAGGTGGATCTCTGAGTTCCAGGCCAGCCAGGGCTACAAAGTAAGACCCTGCTTTAAAAAAAAGAAAAAGCCTGGATATAGTAGCAGGTACTCAGAATCCCCAAATGACAGAGGCAGAAACAGGGAGATCTCAAGTTTGTAGTTAGTTGAGGATGGAGTTCAAAGGACAGAGGGAATCCAGGAAGAAAGACAGTAGGGAGACAGCCCAGGTCGTTGGATCCGTAAGTATTCAATTGGGCAGCTCTTAGTGGCGATCCATCCCATCCTCTCACCAGATGGTGGTGAGAGCTGGATTCTAGGAGAGGGTAGCTGCCAGTCTGAACACTGGTGAGAACCTGGAGAGAGGCAAAGCCTGGGTCAGAGCAGGGGCTGAGCTGTTTCAGAGTCCCAGGGACCTACGCCCAATTCCACTTGAGCCTAGGCAGGTGGCAGGCATGAGAGGCACGGTACATTCTTTTTTTTGTTTTGTTTTGTTTTGTTTTTGAGACAGGGTTTCTCTGTGTATCAGCCCTGGCTATCCTGGAACTCACTTTGTGGACGAGGCTGGACTCGAACTCACTGAGAACCACCCGCCTCTGCCTCCAGCACAAGGGGGTGGGTGCTCTCTGTAGCATCGGGTCTTCAGGATAGTTCTGGCGCTTCTGCCTGGGATGCCTAGGTGTGTGTGTGTGTGTGTGTGTGTGTGTGTGCGCGCGCGCGCGTGCCTTAGCTACTTTTCTGTTACTGTGAAGGGACACCAGAACCAAGGCAGTTCATAGGAAGAAAGCATTTAGTTTGGGACTTGCTTACAGTTTCAGGTAAGTGGATGACCATCTAGGTGGGGAGCTTGACAGGCAGGCACAGCACCGGATCAGTAGCCGAGAGCTTTACATCTTAAACACAAGTCGGAGGGAGAGACAGACTGACTGGGAGAGACTGGGCCTGACTTGGGCTTTGGAAACCTCAAAGCCCACTACCAGTGACACCCCCCCCCCAAGGTCATGCCTCCAAATCCTTCCCAGAACAGTTCTGCCAACTAGGGGGTCAAACATTCAAATATATACTCATTTTTTTGGGGGGGAGTCATGCTTATTCACACCACCACAGTGTGACCCTGTGTCTCTCGAGGAGGAAAGCGGGGTGCAGGAGAGTGTGCGCCCAGGCAGCGGATGAGAAAGGGTTTATGTGTGCCGTGTCTGCTGCCAGAGCAAATGCGCAGTTGTGGCAGCTGCAGGCCTTGGGCCTAACACCTGTTCTCTGGAGGCTCCCCTGAGCTGACCTCTCCTTGGCTGTCCCTCCCTCCCACATGAGCATCTGTGTTGCTAGAGGGCCAGGCCCCCACCCTCGCTGAGTCATGTGTACCCAGAGTCCTGGTCGAGCAAATGCCTGCTCTCATCTTGGGCGTGGGGGCTGCCGGGCGTGTGACGGGTTGGGTTTATCCACTAAAGGGAAGAGTTGAAGCTGACAGGGCTGAAAAGGAATGGGGTGTTCTGGTGGGAAGTGGCTGTTCTTGGCAAAGAACTGAGCTGCATTTGGGGAAGGGGGCATTCTAGATAGAGGAAGACCTTTCCCCTTAGGATGGAGGAAGTTGAAACACTGCTTAATGCTGCTGCAGCTGCTTCCTAACTTCGACCTCTTTCTTCTTTGACTTATGGAGAAGTGGGGTGGAGGAGAAGAGCTGGGGGTCTCAGGTCGCCCATCATTTCCAACGGGTACACAGTCCGGTCCCCAGCTCTGTGGCCTCCACTGAGGCCCGGACAGTGCAGTGCCCTGTGGCTCACCTAACTCCCTTTCTCTCTCCTCCTCCTTTCCCCACTTGGCTCTTCTTCCTGGCCCCTGTGGGTGGCTGCAGCTCAGCCCTGGGGAGCCCCAGTGGAAGTGGAGTCTCTCCTGGTCCACCCTGGTGACCTGCTACAGCTTCGCTGCCGGCTGCGAGATGATGTGCAGAGCATCAACTGGCTGCGGGACGGGGTGCAGCTGGCGGAGAGCAACCGTACCCGCATCACGGGGGAGGAGGTGGAGGTGCGGGATTCCAACCCCGCTGACTCTGGCCTCTACGCTTGCGTGACCAGCAGCCCCTCTGGCAGCGACACCACCTACTTCTCCGTCAATGTCTCAGGTTGGTAGCAAAGCCCTCACCGTGTCCACTCCTCCCCACTTTATTTGCTGGTTTTAAAAGGGAGGCCAATTTCCTTCCCTTCAGTGATCTGCCCCCTACTCTGCTTCAGAGCTGCTGCCCACTAACACCGCTCCCTGCCCGCTGCGTGGCTTAGCTCTCAAGAGGTTGACCAGATAGGGCAGATGCCAGACCAGTGACCTGGGGCTGCTAAGATACTACCTTGATGCTTTGGGCTGTTAAGACCCTGTGATTTCCCCCACCACAGCACACCCCAGTCATGCTAAGTGGGGCTCAGCCAACTTCATCTTGTCAAGGCCTAGAGTTAGCAATTGGAGCCTAGGGGCAGCATATGCTGTGAGGTCCCTGCTGTTCTGGGAAGGACTCAGGTACCCTGCCATGTCCTGACTGTGTGGGAAATAACGCACCTGTTGTCTATCTCACGGAACATTCTGAGTGTGACCAGGCAAGCCTAGAGCTCTGTGGTTGGGACTATGCTTCCTCTAGAATGTGATTTTGACAAAACCAGGATCTGAGAAAGAAAAGGTGGAACTTCTGATGTCAAGAGATGGCTCGGTACCTTCTCCCAGGCATCATTTAGAACGTGTCCCCAATTGGGGAACTTGGTTCCCTAAACCCCAAGAGTGGCAGGGGGAGTAGAGAGGCCTGGTAGCAAGCCCCCCCCCTTTTTTTGAGACGGGGTCTTTCTACACAGCCCTGGCTGTCCTGGAATCCTGGAACTCACTATATAGACCAGACCAGCTACAAACTCAGAGATCTGCCTGCTTCTACCTCCCAAGTGCTGGGATTAAAAGTGTGCTCCACCATACCCGGTCTGTTTTTAAATGGGGAGCAAAGGCAGTTATAGCAGGCAATGGTGGTGCACACCTTTAATCCCAGCACTCCAGAGGATCTCTGTGACGTTGAAGCCAACTCGGTCTGCATCTCTACATGTGAGAGCTTGTCTTTATCAACGATTTTAAAAGGCAGCTCTGGGACTGGAGAGATGGCTCAGCTGTTAAGAGCCTTGATATTCTTGCAGGGGACCTGGCTTTGGTTCCCAGCACACACAGTGTGCTCACAATTGCTTGTAGCTTTAGTTCCTGGGGATCCCATACCATCCAGCCCCCTTAGGCTCCTACACGCACATGGTGCATGCAGACTCACAAACATACACATAAATTACAATGAAATCTTTGCGGGAAAGAAGAGAAAGAGAAAGAAAAAGCAGGCAGCTCCCAGCCCTCAGCAGTTCTGTACTAGAGGCTCCTGACAGCAGGCTGTTTGTTCATCTTAGGGTTTTAGAAGTAGCTTCAAGGCCCAGAGTGTCTAGACCTCTATGGGTTTCTCAGCGGTTGATGTTCAAAGAATACCGATTCCTCAGCTGCTATTGTGGGTACCCAGGTGGTACTGTTAGCTGAAAGGCCTTGGTGTATACGCTACAATTAAATAAATTTTGGGGGGGAAAGTGCTGGCCTTGCTGGAGCTGTTTAGACTCTAGACAGAAGGCAGTGCATTGGGCCAAGATGAGTACTGGAGCGTGCGGTTCTTAAACAGAGACTGTCACTGAGAATAAATTTGGGGATATTGGGAGTCCTTATGGGATGGGTGGGTGTGTTATCCGTGATTTCACTGAGCTGGTCCTGATGAGGCAACTTCGGTTTGATGAGAGATGCTCAGAAGTACCTCAGGACCCACCTCCCCCTTCTTCTCACAGATGCGCTTCCCTCCTCGGAGGATGATGACGACGACGATGACTCCTCCTCAGAGGAGAAAGAAACAGACAACACCAAACCAAACCGTAGGCGTGAGACACTGTTTTCTACCTATTTACTGCCTTTGAGACATGGGATTTGAGACTTAGGGGAAAAGGCCTGCCTAACTGGGAGGAGAGAGGCTCAGAGGGCCTTGTGGGCCATGGTGCCTGACTCCTGCCCGTCTAGACGGCCCGAGGTATTGAGCAGATAGATGAGGTGCGTGCGATCCTGCTTGGGCCCTGGCTTCCGAGCCTGACCACTCCCGCCACCCTCATCTGTCCACCTTGGTTTTTCCTGGACAGCTGTAGCTCCATACTGGACATCCCCAGAAAAGATGGAAAAGAAGCTGCATGCGGTGCCAGCTGCCAAGACGGTGAAGTTCAAATGCCCATCCAGCGGAACACCCAATCCCACTTTGCGTTGGTTGAAAAACGGCAAAGAGTTCAAACCTGACCACCGGATTGGAGGCTATAAGGTACGTACATGTGTGTTCATATCCAAAAAAAATTCAGAAGAAGACATTGGAGGGAGGGCTGGAATAGGAAACCCATATTAAATACCTTTATGAGTTTGTTTTAGTTGCCTTTGTGTGTGTGTGGGGGGGTACATTCTAGCATTCTAGACAGGGTTTCTCTGTGTAGCCCTGACTGTCTTAGAAGTCACTCTGTAGACCAGATTGGCCTTGAACTCAGAGATCCCCGCCTGCCTCTGCCTCCTGAGCCCTAAGATTGAAGGCCTGCCACCACTGCCCAACTTACTTCCCTTTTTAAAGGTGGGATTTTTTTTTTAATTAAAGTTTATTTTATTTGTATCTATGATTGTTTCATCTGCATATATGTATGTGCACCAGATGTATGCCTAGTGCAGTGTTTTGATTTATTATTATTATTATTTTAAAAAGAGGAAAACTTGGAGGAGTCAGTTTTCTCCTTCAACTATGTGGGTCTTGAAGAACAGACTCAGGAGTCAGGCTTGGTGGCAAGTCCTTTACCCATTGAGCCACCTCACCAACCGTCATTAGCTCCTCTCTCCCTCCCTCCCTCCTTTCTTCCTTTGGTTTTTGAGGCAGGGTCTCTCTCCTTGACCTGGAACCCACTCTGCGGGCTGCCCCCAGACTCACAGAGATCTATCTGCCTCTGCTTCCTGAGTGTTAGGATTAAAGAAACATGTGTGCCGCCCTACCTGAGTGTTAGGATTAAAGAAACATGTGTGCCGCCCTACCTGGCTGTCTTAAAGGACCTTTCTCAGGACAGATTACTGGAAATGAAATTATCAGATAAAAAGTGTGTAGGTATCTTCTAAATTGTCAGTGCCTATAATCCACGCCTCCCTTCCCTTTCCTTGTCCTTCTGCACACCAAGCATTGAGTCACATCTTCAGCCCCCAAGCCCTAAAAGGAAAAACCAGTCACCTCCCCACAAGAGAACATTAGAATAAACTCGCTAGGCTTCTGCCAAGAAATACAGCGTGTGAAATTGTTGTGTGGCTTATTGACACCATTAGGCACTTCTTATGCTTATCAGCTTCTTCCTGTCCTTCCAGGTCAAGTTCTTATCTATAGGAAGAACAGTTCAATGAGAATCTCTCCCTCAAAGATCTGAGTCTCCACAAGGTTCCTGAATAGGTCTCATTTCCCCTAGACTCTCTTCTCATTTCTTCTTGACTCTTTGGAGACTGTTTTTTCCCCATATATCCCAAACTTGCCTGGAATGCCCATTCCCCTTGTCTTAGCATCCTAAGTGCCACCATGTATGATTTCTCATTGCTCTTGTATAAGAAAAAAAAAAAGGCAGAGGGAGGGGCTGGCTGGAGAGACAGCTTAGTGGTTAAGCATATACCACTCTTCCAGAGGACCAGAGTCTGGGTCCCAGCACCCACACCAGGCAACTCACAACCACTTCTAACTCCAGCTCCAGGGCTTCTGTGGCACCTACACTCACGTGTGCATATGCACGTATACATACACACATTTAAAAGTAGTGATAGATCTTTTTCTTTCTTTGTATTTTTTATTATTATTTATTTGTGGGTTGTTTGTTTGATTGCTTGTTTTGAGCCAGGGTTTTCCTGTGTAGCCTTGGCTGTTCTGGAACTTGCTCTGTGTAGATCAGCCTGGAACTCAGAGATCACCCTGTTCTGCTCCAGAATGCTAGGATTAAAGCTGTGCGCACCACCACCACTTCTAGTTCT
>NC_022032.1:3218615-3224345 GCF_000317375.1 Microtus ochrogaster
AGCTTTACCTTAACTTACCAAGTACTTACTGTTTGCATGTTACAAGACAGCATTCTGGCCTGTGAAGATTTTGTAGCCCAATAAGAAGGCAAATGGCAGAGGGCAGCTGGGATGAACAGCTGTTCAGTCAGTGTATCGGTAGACGGGCGGAAGGAAGGTTGAACGCAGATCTGACCAGAGTCAACTGGAAGAAGAGATAGGGTTTTTTTGTTCTGTTTTGTTTGAATTGCATTTTCATTTGGTTTGTGTGCAAGCGGTGCTGTGCATATGGAGATAGATCACAGGACAACGTGCAGGAACTGGTTGTCTCTTTCTACCCTGTGGGTCCTGTGAATCAAACTTGTCAGGCTTGGTGGCGAGTGCCTTTGTCCCCTGCTCCATCCTGCCAACCCTGAGGAGATAGCTTTGGAAACTCAGTGTTAGTTTAGATGGTGTGGTGTGTACCAAGTGTGAATAGGCCAAGAACTAGTTCCTCTAGGCTTTGTTTTGGCTAACGATGCGGCACCAGCCCCATGCTGCCTGTTCTCATCTGCGCCTTACCCCGGATGTTCAATAAAGCCCCTGGCTTGTGTCTGTCCTACAGGTTCGTTATGCCACCTGGAGCATCATAATGGACTCTGTGGTGCCCTCTGACAAGGGCAACTACACTTGCATCGTGGAGAACGAGTACGGCAGCATCAACCACACCTACCAGCTTGATGTTGTGGGTAAGAAGGCCAAGGCTAAGGTGGCAAGGGTCAGCTGGAGGGAAGGGCAGGGTGGGAAAGGCAACCTTGGAATCTGAAGCCCTAGGGATGGAATCTGGACATTTGGCATGATACTTCCTTCCTTAAACCTCACTTTTCCCTCCCTCATTCCTTCTCCTCCTTCCTGTCCTCTCTTCCTTCCTTCCTTCCAATTTGAGATACAAATTGGACTTCAGCTCATTCTGTTGTACAGCCTGACCTTGAACTCATGGTGATCCTCCTGCTCCAACCTCAAGTGCTAGGATTACAGGCATGGGCCTGCCTTAAGCCTCGTTTTTCTTTTCATCTCTCTTTTATTTTATTCATTCATTCATTTATTTGGAACAGGGTCTCTTTACGTATCCCTGGCTGTCCTGGAACTTGTCAAGTAGACCAGGCTGACCTTGAACTCACCTGAGATCTCTCTACCTGCCCTGCCTCTTGAGTGCTGGGATTAAAGGCATGCCCTACCATTCCTGACATAGCTTGATGCAGTGCTGGGAACTGTAGCATTAGAGTAGTTTTTGCTTAATGAACACCACTAACATACCAGGGTCCTTCATTCATTCATGCCCTGAACTTTGTCCTTTGTGTCCTTACAGTAGAGACACAATCTGAGTAGCTAGCTAAAGGCCAGGTGCACACACGGAGGTGCCTCTGAGTAGCTAGCTATAGGCCACACAGAGGTGCAGAGGCCAAGTGAATCCCAAGCATGTCTCCTCGGTGGCATTTCGGAAGACAAGAACAATATGTTGTTTGTCTCAGGGCTGTGATTGTAGAGGTTGTGGGTCTTCTGTTCGGGGACTGTGTGGGCCAGAGCCTCACAACCAACACCTCCCTCGGCATTGAGGTAGTTCAGGAAGAAGATTGTGGTCTGGAAGATCTGGGGCAGGCCTAAGATACTGAAATCTGGGGTGCGTCTCTATTTAGACAAGAGATTTGGTTGTGCCTGAAAATGTGGGTGCAGGACTAGAGGAAATGGCATCCCTTCCCTCAAATCAGGCTCAAGGGGCTGGAGTTTAGCAGAGCCACCGGGACGGGTATTGAAAAACCAAGGTAGACCCTGTCTCTGCCAGCATCCCACCCAGGACCAGGCCATTGACGGGTCTAACGTGTCCATCCTCTCCCTTGCCCCACAGAGCGATCCCCTCACCGGCCCATCCTTCAGGCAGGGTTACCTGCCAACAAGACAGTGGCCCTGGGCAGCAACGTGGAGTTCATGTGTAAGGTGTACAGCGACCCACAGCCTCACATCCAGTGGCTGAAGCACATCGAGGTGAACGGAAGTAAGATTGGCCCGGACAACCTGCCGTACGTCCAGATCCTGAAGGTAATCTTAGCCTCATTCTTGGCCAGTATGCTGGAAAGGTGACCAGGTGTCCCCTGGGGCTCAGCGCCTACTGGGATTGAGGCTCAGCCTGACCCACAAGGTGCATACACCATCTTAGTAAGGATCTAGCCACAGGCTGGTGACAGCAGAAGGTTGGGGGGAGCTGGGGACAGAGGGCGGGGTGAGTGATAATAGTTGCTGCTTTCTAAAGAGCCTTGAGAGTGAGCCAGGGTCTCGGATCAATTACCTAAGGAAGGCATTGAGACTCTTGCTTGCTTGTGGTCCTAACACCACAGCCTTCCAACAAGTGTTTCCCAGTATCTGCCCTGCTTACTTCCTAAGTTACAGTTGTTTGGCGCCAAGGTAAATGATAAGGGTATTGCTCGAACATCTGGAAAAGTCAGTGCCCTGTATAAATTCTGAGGCGTTTGAGGAATAATGGCATTTTCTTCCTTTTTCCTCTCACTCCCAGACTGTCATTGTCCCTGAATGCTCCATTAATCCAGGGAGGTAATTGGCTAAGTCTCCAGCGGATCTTGCGGCAGGAATAACCAGAAGTTAGATTTCATCTTCCCTCCCCTGCCTTGGTTGTCCTAGAGATTTACTGGCTGTCCCTTTTCTTTGCCCCTGGTGCTGAGACTATTCTGGAAGACAGGGGGCCAGCTCTAACTTTGGGCCTTGGAGATCCGTCTCTGATTACAAGTCCCCACCCTGGCCTGGTAGAGGAAGTTTTACACAGACAGAATATTTGCTTTGGACCGTGACCCTCCCCCCCCTTCCTTCATCTTGTTTCCCCTTCCCCCCCCCTTTTTCTTCTTTGTTTCCCTTCCCCCTTTCCCTTCTGTCCTGCGTTTAGCCCTTCCCTTTCCATCCATTCTTACTAGTGGTTTCATTTTGTCCCACTCAGAGAAGGAAGATGGGAGGTCCCAGTGTCTCCCTTACCTTGGCTCCTTGGGCCTGACTGGAAGTTACCCCAGGAGCGCAGTGTGGCCACATCTCAGTGTTTGCCCAACTGACTCATGTGTCGTTGGTTTGTTCCAGCATTCGGGGATTAATAGCTCGGATGCGGAGGTGCTGACCCTGTTCAATGTGACAGAGGCCCAGAGCGGGGAATATGTGTGTAAGGTTTCCAATTATATTGGTGAAGCTAACCAGTCTGCGTGGCTCACTGTCACCAGACCTGTGGCAAAAGGTAATGTGGAGATGGACGGGACCCTATACCGGGTACTTGATTTAGGCCCCACACTGCTGGGGCAGGTTGGGAAGTCAGCACCAACTCGGCCTTTCTCCTACTATGTTCTAATGCCCAGAGCCATGGAAAAATCCCTGGCTTGGGAGGTTGGTTTGGTTTGGTACTGTGTTGGTTATCTGTGGCTCCCTTTGTGCCTCATGTGTTGTGTTCTCATTCTCTCTCTCTCTCTCTCTCTCTCTCTCTCTCTCGCTCTCTCTCTCTCTCTCTCTCTCGTGTGTGTGTGTGTGTGTGTGTGTGTGTGTACTTATGCCCATCCATGCACTTATGGGATAGTCTTTTCTGTTAGGAATGATACTTTAGACTGAAGTTTTAAATGGTGGCAAAGAGAAGGGACCAGGGAGTCTCTTTCAAAGACCTGTATCTTCAGGTCGTGTGTGTGTGTGTGTGTGTGTGTGTGTGTGTGTGTGTGTGTGGCGGGGGAGACTGCCTTTCTTTCCCTGCCATCTGTCTGTCTGTACCCACTGACTCTCCTTACCTAAAACCAAACAGCCCCCACCTGCCAGGCCCCATTTCTCCATGCTGCCCACTGCCCGCATGCTTGGCTGGGCCAGTGACTGCCAGCGTCTGGTGAAGGGTCATAACCAGCCGTCTTCTCCTCAGGTCTGCAGGAGCGCCTCCCTCAGGGCCTCACTCTTTTCCTCTAACAGGTCTCGCTGCCTGGTGGTTTCTGCTGCCTTGTTGCAAAGGAGATGCTGGGGAGCGTTCTCTTCCTCTGGTTTTGGTCCCCTTCTCTGTCCCCTCGGTGTCTCTGTCTCTCTGAGGTCTCATGTCCTATGCTTGTCCATTTTGCTTCCGTTGTTTCTTCTAGACTGCTGGAGTTAATACCACCGACAAGGAAATGGAGGTGCTTCATTTACGAAATGTCTCCTTTGAGGATGCGGGGGAGTATACGTGCTTGGCGGGTAACTCTATCGGACTCTCCCATCACTCTGCATGGTTGACCGTTCTGGAAGGTATACACTGCACTGATCCTTTCCATGTCCTGCTTTTGCCATGGGAGCAGCGCATCCATTATAGGACCAGGGAGAGGCAGGAAGGGATGACTCCCGTCTGCTGTGTGCCCTTTTCTGCTCCAGCTCTGAGGCATATGCAGGGGGTTCCTGGAGTTTTTCAGGAAGCCATGGGGTAGCCTCCCCCGCCCATCTATATCCGGCTTTCTCCCTGGTCACTGTAATGCATGCTTGAGCTCTGGGTTTACCTTGTGACAGTGCTTTCCAGCACAGGCTCCTTCCATCCTTGGGGATAGCATCTTCCTTCAGCCGCTTGATACCGAGGTTTTGAATTACTGGGACTTCTTTAGCCGGTCCCAAGAGTGTCAGCAAGAAAAGCCCTGGACCTCTTCTCCACGAACACAGGTTCTCAGCCAACTGAAGCTTACCACTTCTATTGGGTGCTGCTGGCCCACTCTGCATTCTGCTGCTCTTTGACTGGCATGCCTGGATAGCAGCAAACTTGAGCTACCTCGGGAAAGACCCAACGGTGCCGTGGTGCCCATTTGACCTCTCTGACTCATCCCTTCCCAAGTAGGGAGATCTGTGTCCCATGTACCAGCCAGGAAGGAAGGAGCCTGCAGCCTTGCTGGGTGGTGGGCTGGTGACACAGGACCAGTATGGTTTTGCATGCATGTGGCCTGCCTGCTGCTGCTCTGCAGCTGCTACCTTGCGTTCCTTCTCTACTCCTCCCTTCCACCTTGCTTGCCCAGGAGCCCCACTGCGCCACTGCTTGCAGAGAAGTAGTGTTCTCGCCCCTGTCTCTGTTGAGTCAATGCTTCCTGTGAGTCCTCATTTTCTGACACCGAGGGAAGAGACAAACAGCTCTTTCCCTGTCATCGACTCCGTTTCCTTGTTGGGCTGGGAGGACTCCCAGGGTGTCGTTTCCTCTTCGGATGGCTAAGGTTTGAAAGGGGAGGGCTGTAGGAAGAGGGCTGTATACATGCAGGGAAGAGGTTCCAGCAGATAGACACTATTTCTGCAACGGCAAGTGGGGATAAGTATGTGTCTTAGTCAGGGTTACTACTGCTGCCTTGAAACACCATGACCAAAAGCAGCTTGGGAAAAGGAAAGGGTTTATTCAACTTATACTTCCATATCACACTTCATCATCAAAGGCAGTCAGGGCAGAAGCTTAAACAGGGCAGGAACCTGGGGGCAGGAGCCAATGCAGAGGCCATGGAGGAGTGCTGTTTACTGGCTTGCTCTTCATGGCTTGCTCAGCCTGCTTTCTTATCGAACCCAGAACCACCAGCTCAAAGGTGGCCCCGCCCACACCGAACTGGGCCCTCCCCCCATTAGTCACTAATAAAAAAAGTGCCATGCAGGCTTGCCCTCAGCCCGCTTTTATGGAGGCATTATTTTCTCAGTTGAGGTTCCCTCCTCTCAGATGACTTTAGCTTGTGTCAAGTTGACATAAAGCTAGCCAGGACA
>NC_022032.1:3224639-3233647 GCF_000317375.1 Microtus ochrogaster
TTTTTTTTTTTTTTTTTTGGCCTGTGTTTTAGCCATTTGCAGGTCTGAACGAACAGAGGTAAAAGGTATTTAGAGACACAGGATGGCTACCATTTGCATTCATTGGTCCTCACTCTGAGTGCCACTCTAGGCCTTGTACTTTGAGGACTCCCTGACCCCTTGGGCATAACAGCCTGTCTCTATATGATAGATACATGTGTACAGCATTGAGGTTCTGCAGGGGTCTCTGGGTGCCCATCTGGCCCAGTAGGGAGCTGCAAAGTGACTCTGGAGTCAAGGGGTGTTGGACTTGCATGACAGCATAGTCTAGGCTTTATCCTCTATGGGTTTGAGTTTAAGGATGTTTAAGGATGCCTCAGAGGTCCCAAGGTGTCTGGTCATTTTGATACCAGCATCCCAGCCTTTGTTGGGATTTGCCTGGATTCTCCCCCGTTCCCTACAATTTCCCAGGGGGAAAGGAGTAGGTGTTGGGTTTCTCATGGGACATACCTCTCCTGGGCAAAGCACCCTTGATCTGCTGACACCCTCTCCACACTGACTCAGCCCTGGAAGAGAGGCCAGCCGTGATGACTTCGCCACTCTACCTGGAGATCATCATCTATTGCACCGGGGCCTTCCTTATCTCCTGTATGGTGGGCTCCGTCATCATCTACAAGATGAAGAGCGGCACCAAGAAGAGTGACTTCCACAGCCAGATGGCCGTGCACAAGCTGGCCAAGAGCATCCCTCTGCGCAGACAGGTAACAGAAAGTAGATGGGGGATTTGCACGCCCACCACTGCCTGTTGTCGCCTCTTTCTGGGCCTCCGGGGCCTGCTCCCTTTCCCCAGGCCCCTGCTGTTCCTCACCCACCATGTTGGGCTTTGTTCCGACTTCTGAATCAGTCACATTGGGACATTCTAAACCATCTCTGGCTCCATGCCTGCCTACCCTGTACCCCTCTATCACATGGAGGGAGGAAATGGGTCAAAAACTGCAGGTGTGTGGACGAGTAACTGCACCTCAGAACACTGCTATTCCAGAAAGGTACCTTAGAGCACCTCTCCATAGTCTGAGGAAGAGTTTTTGCCAAGGGACAAGAAAAGACCCGTTGGACAGAGGTTAAGAGCACTGGTTGTTCTTTCAGAGGTCCTGAGCTCAATTTCCAGCACCCACATGGTGGTTCACAACCATCATAATCTGGCGCCCTCTTCTGGCCTGCAGGCATACATGCAGGCAGAACACGATGCATAGTAAATAAATAAACCTTAAAAAACATAAGAACTGTTGTGATATTATAAAACCCCAAGTTGGAAGAGCTATATTTGGTGTGCTCGTTGAATAGATGAGGAAAATGGTCACCTGTATAGCCCTGAATAGCCTGTAGACCGGGCTGGCCTCGAACTCAGAGACCTGCTTGCCTCTGCCTCCCTGGGGTTACAGTTGTGTGTGCCACACTGCCCGAGTGCTGGGATTCGGAAAGACTTTTTGATGGTAGAAATTACTCAGTCATATAGGGGCAAATCTGTGCTACAGCAAAAATAAAACCAAAAAAACAAAAAAAAAAAACCTGGGGGTTTGGAAGGAGTCTTTGCTATACCCCTTCCTGCTTGCCTTGCTAGAAGGGTGACCCCACTCTTTCTTACAGGTGTCAGCAGACTCCAGTGCCTCCATGAACTCTGGGGTTCTCCTGGTTCGGCCTTCACGACTCTCCTCCAGTGGGACCCCTATGTTAGCTGGAGTCTCTGAGTATGAGCTTCCTGAAGACCCCCGCTGGGAGCTGCCGAGAGATAGGTAAGGGGCTGTGGCTTTCGACTGAGGACCCCACGCTTGCCCTCTGTGTATGCTGAGGCCTTGTAGGTAGCAAAAGTACAAAAGTGCACGAGATGCCTCTAGAAATAGCCGTTCCCCGCTCTTGGCTGGGTGAAATGCCAGGAGAAAGGGGGCTGAGCTATGCAAGTCTGACCTTTACCAGCCCTGACTGACAGTCCGTCACTCACTGACCAGCCCTGACTGTCACTCTCTGTTTCTGCCTCAAGACTGGTCTTAGGCAAACCTCTTGGAGAGGGCTGCTTTGGGCAAGTGGTATTGGCCGAGGCCATCGGGCTGGATAAGGACAAACCCAACCGCGTGACCAAAGTGGCTGTGAAGATGTTGAAGTGTGAGTGATGTTCCTGTTTCCTCCTGCCACGGTAGTCTCTTTCCTTTCTCAGCAAACCAGGTCTGGACCAAATAGAATACACCTTACGATGCTGTCATTGCTCACACCCGCTACACTGCCTGGGGGGCTAATCTGGGACTAGAGGGGGATAACACACCCCAAGTCTTTAAATCTTATCTTGCTTCTTAATGTCGACCTGGGTTCAGGTGCTCATCTTAGTCCTATAACTGGCTTTTTTTTTTTTCGTGGCCTCTCCAGCCACATTCAATGCCACATGGTAGTGGCAACTCCTAGATGGGAAATGGGAGGTGAGAAGCAAGTCCTAGAGGAAAGGGGTCTCTCCAGGATCTGCTCCCCCCTCCCCAGCCCTTAGCTGTTCTTCCCACCTCCCTCACACCACTCTCTGGTTTGTATGTGAAGCCGACGCAACAGAGAAGGACCTGTCAGATCTGATCTCAGAGATGGAGATGATGAAAATGATCGGGAAACACAAGAATATCATCAATCTGCTGGGGGCGTGCACACAGGACGGTAGGCAGTGCCTGGGGCAGCTCTGGGCTCCGGCATCAGCTGAGAAACTGGCTTGGCAGGGAGTTTAATGTGTTTCTCAGGGGCTGGGCTGGCCCGACTGGCATCCATCCAGGAACTCTTACTGACACCTAGATTCGGTGTGTGAATAGGAACAAGGGTGTTATTGGCGTCTATAATGGGGTTCTTGCCCTCAGCTTTGCTTGGGAACTTTCTGGACTCCCCTAGGAAGAATTCTTTCTCAGACTTTCTATGTGGAGAATGGCTTTCCCTGCGCCCCAAGTGGAGGAGGCAGGAAAGGGGGGTTAGATGAGGCGTGGGACACAAGCAGGCTGTAACACTAGGAGGGGCCTCCATGAGGTGTAGCTGCACTTCCTGACCTCTTGCCTGACTTGTGGCCTCTGTCTTTGCACGCTCAGGGCCTCTGTATGTCATCGTGGAATACGCCTCCAAAGGCAACCTTCGGGAGTATCTGCAGGCCCGGAGGCCTCCTGGGCTGGAATATTGCTACAACCCCAGTCATAACCCCGAGGAACAGCTGTCCTCCAAAGATCTGGTATCCTGTGCCTATCAGGTGGCCCGGGGCATGGAGTATCTTGCCTCTAAGAAGGTAGGAGGCCTGATGGTGCCCCTTCCCCAAAAAAGCAGGGTAGGACTGAAGCCGCCTAGTGCTCTATTCTGTGACTGCACAGTCCATGCTGGCCTGTGTCAGTCCCTCTGGTGCTGGGATGCTAACATTGCTAATGTGCACTACTGTACCTGGCTCCAGCTTGCGACTGTTCATCCGTTAGAGTTGGGTTCACAAAGCCTGACCCCTTGTGTTTCATTAGGTTCTCAGAGAACCTGAATTGGGAAAGCCCTACACACACAAACACACACACACACACACACACACACACACACACACACACACCTCCACAGACTGAGCGTGGGCCTACACATTGTTTTGGGGGTACATTTCCAAAAGCTAGAGGTTGAGATCAAGAGAGAAGGGCATAAAGGAGAGCTTGCTAAGGTGTTGAGAAGACCACAGCTGAAGGTGTCTGGAATTAAAGACTGTTTAGGGAGGTTGTCTAGAGAGGATGTGGGGGTGTGGGCAGACCTGTGAGGTAAAGTGGTCTGCTGCCTACTGCACAGTAATCGCCAGAGTAGAGGGGGCTAGGTGACTGTGGCGAAGCATGGTTCAAGGTTGTCACCCCCTCTCTGTCACTCCTTCCCTCTGTTTAGTGCATACACCGAGACCTGGCTGCTAGAAATGTCCTGGTGACAGAGGACAATGTAATGAAGATCGCAGACTTTGGCCTAGCCCGAGACATTCACCATATCGACTACTATAAAAAAACCACCAATGTAAGTTTCTGGCTTGGCATCGCCTGGGCCCCACGCTGTACCCACTGCTGTGCTCTCGTGGGAGTGTGTGATCTAAGAAAAGGGGCTGTAGAGTGGACTGAAGATGTGCCCTCCATGCCCTGGGCCCCACCTGTCCATGCCCTGCTCCCCCCGCCCGCCCGCCACCTCCCCCCCACATCCATCATTGTCAATGCATCCCGTGAGTCCTCTGTGTGTCATTCCCCCTCCCCCACGCACACACCACTGCCTGCAGGGCCGGCTGCCTGTGAAGTGGATGGCACCTGAGGCATTGTTTGACCGGATCTACACCCACCAGAGTGACGTGTAAGTTTGAAATACACAATTACGTGGGCTGTGTTGGGGAAAGCATACTAGCTGTCCTGCGTCTCTAGACTGATGAGACTCTCCATCATTGAGAGTTGAGTTGGGGGCGGGGCATTGTCTTGTCCCTTGAACGTGTTCCAGCTTTCTTTACATTGCCCTTACTGCCCCCCTTGTCTCCTGTGCCCTGCCCCCTGAACTCAAGGCCTGTGTTGGGGCAGGAGAGGTTCAAGATGAGCACCTGCTATACTGATTTCTCAGGAAGACATGGGAAGGGACCCCTAGGTAATCCTAGCCCGGTGCTGTGAGTCACAGTGGCACCATGCTCTCCTGTAGGTGGTCTTTTGGGGTACTCTTGTGGGAAATCTTCACTCTGGGTGGCTCCCCATACCCTGGTGTGCCTGTGGAAGAACTTTTCAAGCTGCTGAAGGAAGGTCATCGGATGGACAAGCCTACTAACTGTACCAATGAGCTGTAAGCAGGAATTGGGGGAAGGCTGGCGGAGGGGCTCTTGGTAGTCAGCGCTGTTTGAGTCCACCCTTGGCGAGCTTAGTCGGATGTTGGAGAGGATAAGGTTCCTTAGGTAGCGGCTCATGGGAGGTTCCTGAGGTCCTCAGACTCTGAAGGAAGTGGGAGCATGGCGGGCAGGTGATGGGAGTTGTCGTTATGAGGGAGTAGCCCCCCTGACCCCTCTCTGCTGTTGTCCTCCCTCTCTGACCTCCCCGTCCTGCGTCAGGTACATGATGATGAGGGATTGCTGGCATGCAGTGCCCTCTCAGAGGCCCACTTTCAAACAGCTGGTGGAAGACCTGGACCGCATTGTGGCCTTGACCTCCAACCAGGTAGAGCTGGACCTTGGGGCATCATGGCGTGCCTAGGCACCTAAGGGGACACGGCCATGGGAAGGTCTGTGTGCCACCAATCCTTTCCTCCCAGGAGTATCTGGACCTGTCAATGCCGCTGGACCAGTACTCTCCCAGCTTTCCCGACACACGGAGTTCTACCTGCTCTTCGGGGGAGGACTCTGTCTTCTCTCATGAGCCGTTACCTGAAGAACCCTGTCTGCCCCGACACCCGACCCAGCTTGCCAATGGTGGACTCAAACGGCGCTGACTGCCAACCCTCCCCGGCCTTTCCCCAGTTCTGTCGTGACCTGTGTCCCTCATCTGTAATCCCCTGCTGGACACGCTGCCTTTCCCTTCTCCCTTGCTGCTGGCAAGAGCCAGTGTGTAACTGAGGCCTTCCCGGGTGGCCTATCCCATCATCACCCCCCCAAGAGCTCTCTCTTCCTCTTCTCAACCTGCTGTGTGGGAGAGCAGCCAAGCGGCAGGTGCCGGCTGGTAGCCGCTTCCTCCTTCCTAGGTGTTGGACCAAGACCCACCCTGCTGCTTGGCGCTCCTTGGAGGCCTGGGGAGCGGAAGCAAGTGGAACCGGCCTGCGAGCAAGAGCTCACTGAGTCTTCTGGTTGACCCACTACAGCCTCCTGTGTTCTGGTGGCAGCAGCCTTGGGGCTTCTGAAGAAGTGGGGTTTGTTTCTGTTCAGGCCTTCACTGAGAGCAACCTCTGCCTCAGATGGGTGGTACCAGTGGCTTCTTAATTCCAATACTAATTTGCTTTGCTGACCAAATATCTGGTACCGGAAGACAGTGAGGCAGAGATTGGGAGCAGTGATGTGGCCCTGGGGCTGAGCCCTAGACTCGGGGCTTTGTACATAGCTATGAAGAAAACACAAAGTGTATAAATCTGAGTATATATTTACATGTCTTTTTAAAAGGGTCGTTACTAGAGATTTACCCATTGGGTGAGATGCTCCTGGTGGCTGGGAGGCATCCGTTGCTATATATTAAAAACAAAAAACAAAAAAACAACAAAAAAAAAAGGAAAATGTTTTTTAAAAGGTCATATATTTTTTGCTACTTTTGCTGTTTTATTTTTTTAAATTATGTTTTAAACCTATTTTCAGTTTAGGTCCCTCAATAAAAATTGCTGCTGCTTCATTTTTATCCTGGGCGTGTGAAAAGGGAGCAGATGCCCCCTGAAAAGGAGGGAGACAGGGACTAAGGGGCCATGAACTGTTGGCACTGTGTGCTTCCCTATTTCCTGTGACCTCCCAGCCAACCCTTCTATCTCAGATGCTTTGGGAAAGGCGGGGGTAAGAAGACCAAAGTACTGAGGGCAGAGAACCGAGACTACGAGCTTATTTCCTAAGAGGGGGGATGAGACCAGCCAACGGTAGAGCGAACCAACTAACAGTACAGAAACTCACCCCAAACCCTGTGTGGGTAGAAAAATTGTCACCCGAAGCTAATCTTGTCCTCCCCAGTCTACTCTCTATTTTTCCCTCCCATACAATCCTCCTGTACCTGGGTCCCTGTTACTAGGTTGTATTTGTTGGGACTGTTCCTGATCTTGGCTTCCTTATAGTTTTTTTTCCTGTACAAACCCCACCCATCCCTCAGGAAAGGGAAACACAATCTCTTTGGTTTGGGTTAGCTTGGTAACTCACTCCTGCCACCTGCTGGTGGCTTTTGTCCTCTTCAAGTGGTTCCTTGGCACCTTATTCAGACCGGCGGTATGCAGTGATCATTGCTGGATCACTGCTGAATACAAACCCGTTCAGTATGCTTTCATCCTGCAGTAGGGCTGCTTCTTTAAATACATTCAGAGCGGGGCAGTCTGGTAGCTGTGGTTTTGGTCGTCATCATAGAGTTCTTATCATTGTTTCTCTCTGTAAACATGTAACTGTCAGAATATTAGAAGTGTGTTTTTTGGGGGGGGGGGTAATGCAGAAAGAAGGTGTAATTCGGCGAAGAGGGCCAGGGGATAAATTTCAGCTCAAACTCATTTTTCTTGTTAAAATAGTGAGGCATAATTTCTGCCTCGGCTCTATTTGACTCAGTGTTCTGTGACTGGGCGGGAGATTCTACAAAGGGCTTTTGGATGACTCAAGGAGAGGTGCTAGGAGCTATAAGCACTGAGGTCCTTGCTGTTACTATTCAAATTGCCCACAAATATCCCCCGAGGCAGGGATGGCTATCCAATAAAAGATAGTGAAATTGACCTGAGAGAAAATGAAATGGCTATTTTACTTCGATGACCAGATTGAGTCTCCTGGGAAAGGGAACCCAGCTTGTATAATGAAGATGTGCCGTCAAAGTATTGCATCTGTCTGGTTTCCCGAGGGTTAAAATATGGCCACGGCGTCAATCAATACTGCCTTTCCATCTTTTCTAATTGCCACAGGCTAGAGATCATCAGTCCCTTGGCTCTGCTAATGTAATATATTGATTTCAGGTAAGTAAGATTGAACACAGATGAAGTAGGAAATCTGCCTTAATAGTAATGAAGTCTCTGTTTATCAGCTGCCACTGGGTGGAGCCAGCAAGCTATAATCCTCCCTATCTTCCTCCCCACCCCACCCCACCCCACCGCCCCCACCCCCAGTATTAGGTCATAGGCCAGTTTGCTCTGGGAACCCTTGACCTGGGTTTAGTTAGCATTCTAAAGCTCTGGACATGACCAATATGGTGTGTGCAGAATTAGACTTGATAGAAGTGCAGAGTGATACTATTAAATGCCACCAACAACTATTATGGCAGAATTCTGTGTTGATGTGAGCCGTGGCTAATGTCACTCCAGGTGCGTGTTAGAGAGGGCCTAAAATTATACCCAGTGAGATTACTAACCGCTGGTGGAGCCAGGCAACCTACATCTGCAGGAGGGCAGAGAACAGTGAGGGAGAAAAAAGTCTTTGAAGCAATATGGCCTGGCCTTCCAGCCACTCAGCTGGTAGAAACCAAGACAACCAGCCAGAGCCCTGAGGTTGGCTGGTCCTGGTGGCACACACCTTTAATCCCAGCACTCAAGAGGGCGGAAGCAATCAAATCTGAGTTCATAGGCCAGCCTGGTCTACATTGTGAGTTCAAGTCCTGCTAAGAATGCACACTGAGACCCTGTCTAAAAGAAAATTAAGAACACTGAAGTTATGAAGGGCTCTGGAACCAGTTTCCTCATTGGACATGTGACAGTGTTCAGAATCGTCTTCACCATACTGCTCCCCAGATGGATTTAAAGGCCTGTGAACCAGTGATGTGCTCTCAGAGGCTGGTTATGTGCTTCCTAGCATTGGAACTGTCTATGGGGATGGCCTGCCATCCTTGGGATCTGCAACTGGTTACTAATCAGTGAATGGCCAGAGCACCACCAGTGAGGTTTCAGCCTGAGGTGGCCACATAACCCAAATGCTATAAACAGAAACACTGTATCATCTGTGAAAATGGGTAGAGAGATGTGTTGAGTATATTACTAGCCTAGAAGGTAGCAAAAACAGGTAAAGCTACATAGTAAATTCCAGGCCAGTTTGGGCTACATGAAACTGTCTCAAAAACAAACAAACAAACAAACAAAAAATGCCCAGGTGGCACAAGCCTTTAATCCCATCACTTGGGAGATAGAGGCACGTGAATCGCTGAGATCTAGGTCAGCTGGTCTACAGAGAGAGTTTCAGGCAGCCAGGGTCACACAGAGAAAACTTGTCTTGAAAACCAAAACAAAAGAACCCCACAAGCTGGGCGATGGTGGCGCACACCTTTAATCCCAGCACTCGGGAGGCAGAGACAGGCGGATCTCTGTGAGTTCGAGACCAGCCTGGTCTACAGAGCTAGTTCCAG
>NC_022032.1:3233747-3263448 GCF_000317375.1 Microtus ochrogaster
CCAGCCTGGTCTACAGAGCTAGTTCCAGGACAGGCTCCAAAGCCACAGAGAAACCCTGTCTCGAAAAACCAAAAAAAAAAAAAAAAAACCCACAAGTAAAACCGCAAAATGACAAGAGAGCAGATCTGGTAGTGCATGCCTTTAATATCAGAACTCAAGGGCAGAGGCTATGGATCTCTTAAGTTCAAGGCCAGCCTACTCTATATAGCGAGTTCTAGGCCAAAGTGAGACCAAAAACAAAAAGCAAAACGGGGGAGGGGGAAACACACCTGGAACTCCCCGTGACTAGGTTTAACTGTTCCCATTTTGCCTGCTGAGAGGCAACTACACATGAGCTGGCATTTCTTATTTACTTGATGCCAGGCTGTGCTCCCCTCTTAAGTTTCAATTCCATAGTAAGCAACCCTAGCTTTGCTGTGCAAGAGCTGAGAGGCCTTTCCCTTTTCACCTCTCCACAACCAAAGGAAGATGCTCTTGGCTGGCTGCCTATCAATCAAAAACCCTAAGCCTAAATACCCGACTTACTGCTTGTTACTGAGTAGCAAAGGGACTGTATCAGAGCTTACTACCAGCCTCTGACAGGCTGACCAGAAAAAAAAACATCCAGCACAAATGGTTAAGATTAATTACGTGTTAGAATAGTGTCCGCCTCCCAGATTCCTGCAGCCTCTGCGGACACAGGATGGGATTTCTGGGTGTCTGTCTTGTTTGTTGTTTGGTTGGTTTGGTTTTTTGGGGTTTTTTTCAAGATAGGGTCTGGCTGTCCTGGAACTCACTCTGTAGACCAGGCTGGATGGACTTACTCACAGAGATCCACCTGCCTCTGCTTCCCCAGTGCTGGGATTAAAGGTGTGTGGCACCACTGCCCGGCTAGCTCATCTTTTTCCTTCAGATTTATTTTTATGTGTATGAGTGTTTTGCTTGTGTATTTATGTGTGTGCATCACATGCATGACTGGTACCTGTGGAATTCAGAAGAGGGTGCTGGATCCTGTGGAACTGGAGTTAGAAATGGCCGTAAGCCATCATGAGGGTGATGGGAATGGATCAGCTGGTCTTAGCCATTGAGCCATGGCTCCAGCGCCACTATTCTGTTTCATCTTCCTGGGAAGTATATCCCACCTGGACCCTGGGTGCTTGCGCATGGTTCCACTGGAGAGTCCCTCTGCAAAGGTTGGCCAGGTGCTCTAAAAAGTGGTTTTGGCAATCTCCATGTTCTGACTAGGGATTCCACCCCCAGGAGGCAGAGGAATCCAAGTTGCCAAGCTCCATTATGGAATACATTTCCTCTTAAAAAGCTCTGAACCAACTGGGCTGTAATCCAGTTACTTGGGAAATAGGGGTGGGGGTGGGGGGCTTAAAATTCAAGGCTGGCCTGAGCAATTTAGACCTTACCTCAAAATCTAAAAAGGAAAAGGGCAGGGCAAGGGATACAGTCCAGTGAGTGGTTACCTAGAAACCACAGGGCCCTGAGTTACTCCCTAGCACTGCCCCCCTCCGAGTGCACACAAACAGGAAGCCATTCAAAAACATGTGGGAGTGGGTTTTATGCAAAGTCTGGTAGGATGACAATTATACAACAGAAATAGCTTCTCTAAATGGCCTGGTGTCACTGCTCATCCGCACATCTGGAATGGTCATGGGGCCTCCAACGACTTAATGGCTGATCCTTTATCTCACGCCAGACAGGCTTAGCTAGAATTCCTTCCCGGACCTCACTGCTGAGGGAACAGTGGCTGGATAGAGTGAGTCCCAGCTCCAAGGGGTCCTTAGGCTCCTTTTGAATCAGCCTTGCTGTTCTGTGAGGTCTTCTGGGCTTTGGCCTGGAGGATCTAGGTACAAAACAGGACTTTAACCACTGTAAATTCATCAGTATCCCATCCCCTTCCACCTTAACCAAAGTAATGGCCACAAGCCAGGCTCAGTGTGTGGATCATGCCTATAATCCTTGCCTCAAGGCGGGCAAGGTAGGAGAACTGACCCAAATTCCAGGAAAGCCTGAACTCTAGAGTGAGACTCCCCCAGAGAACCGCAATTAGACAGCAGCCACAAAGTCACGTGTTGGTTGTTTGGTCATAAAGGTGAAGACACACAGCATGGGTCTTGGGACCCAGCTGCAGGTCAGACTGTCCTACAGGGGACTGTCACAGTCTCCCCTCCACTAGGTGACCTTCCCACTGTTCCCCCAAACGGGAGAAGGGGGCACAGAAATTTTTTTATTTTTTATTTTTTTAGTTTTTCGAGACAGGGTTTCTCTGTAGCTTTGGAGCCTGTCCTGGAACTAACTCTTGTAGACCAGGCTGGCCTCGAACTCACAGAGATCCGCCTGCCTCTGCCTCCCGAGTGCTGGGATTAAAGGCGTGCACCACCACCGCCCGGCCACAGAAATTTCTTACCTACATGCATTTTGCTGAAACTTTAATTGCTTTCTTGCTAGTATTTCCTGACATCAGAAGCCTGTGACAACTCTATGACATGTGATGACTATTTTATTTAGCACATTAAAAAACAAACAATAAAAGGGTCTGCCTATATTGTAATTAGTGTCTAGACTTCACATGCTTAGGCCCTGCTCCACCGTTGCATTGGTGGGGGTTGTTTGGGGGTTTTTTCCTCTTCTTTTGGACAACTGAGGTAAAACGTAGCAATTATGAGATGACTAGAGTCTAGCCTACAGCTTCCTATTTGAATGACAGAAAGAACGTGTGATGTTTTATGGTACTTAGGGTTCTGGCGTCTCCATGCTCTTACAGATAACTAGGGGAGAGGTTTCTCTGGATTACTTACCGCTTCTTTGGAAATGGCTGCTGCTGCTGGTGTTATGTGTGGGGATGCTTCTGGGGGCAGTTGCGCAAATTCTTCTTCCTTAAACATCAGAAATGAGAGATCAGTGGTTTAATACAGCACACATGAGCATCCACCGTGAATAGCAGGAACTCTTAACTACTTTATATTATGTAGCTTTTGAAAGGCAAAAAATCTAAAATTTATATGTAATTAAAATGTTGATTTAAAAAAGTACTTTTGGCAGTACTGGGGATGGGGTCGTGGTTTCACGTCTCCCACAAGCCTTCACCAATGAGCTCCACGCCTAGTCCCGTAGGAATTATTTTTAGAAACAGATTAAACAGCATAATAGATGTTCTTTATTACCAAGTAGTACTGTATTGAATATGATGGTTTCTGTTTCATTAGGAGGATTAAAAATGCAGAGAATTGGCTGGTGGGCATGTCTGTCATCTCAGCCCCTGGGAGGCTGAAGCAAAGGATCGGGAGTCTGACTCAGTCAGATCTTGTTTGGAGGAAAAGAAAATTAACATTGAAAAAAGTTGTTTTTCAGCTTAATCAAGTAGAAAGAAAGTAGCTAACCTTAGTTCCCTTTAGTTGAGGCGCAGGATCTACAACATTCTCTTGTGACTCAGGGGAAGTAGATGACGTCACAACAAGGTTTGACTTTGGGGCCTGGGGAAACATTACGTTAGTGTAAACTGTCCTGCCCAGAAGCTTTTCTAAAGCAACATGTGCCTTGAGCCATTTGCCTTCCTCTGTGTGAGTGTGGTGTGTGTGTGTGTGTGTGTGTGTGTGCATGCGTGTGCATGCGTGTGCGTGCACATACGTGAGTATGTCAGAGACAGAGGCAGACAGGGTCTCACTGTGTAGATCTGTCGACTTAGAACTCACCCTGCTGTGATTAAAGGTATGTGACTGACTACAGCTTTCTCTATTTTGTTGTTTTGAGATGCATCTCACTGTGAAGATTAACTTGGAAGTTACTATACAAACCAGGCTGGTCTTGAACTCAGAGATTCCTCTGCCTTTGCCTCCCAAGTGCTGGGGTTAAAGGCATGCGCTACCATGCCTGGTAGACCAAGCCTTTCTTTTCTTTTTTTTTTTTTTTTTCAATTCAAGCTCATTTCCCTTTACTAGACTAAGCCTTTCTTGACTTACATAGAATATATTCCTGCAACAGTAAGTTAGTATTTTAATTTTGAGCATCCTATACACAAAACTTGCACACTATTTAGATTCTAGGATTTAAAATACTTAGTTCTAGGCCAGCCAGGGCTACATAGTTAGACCCTGTCTTTTTTTTGTTGTTGTTGTTTGTTTGTTTGTTTTGTTTTGTTTTTCGAGACAGGGTTTCTCTGTGGTTTTGGAGCCTGTCCTGGAACTAGCTCTTGTAGACCAGGCTGGACTCGAACTCCCAGAGATCCGCCTGCCTCTGCCTCCCGAGTGCTGGGATTAAAGGCTTGCGCCACCACCGACCGGCTTAGACCCTGTCTTAAAAAAAAAAAAAGTAAGCTGGGCACTGGTGGCACATGCCTCCCTCCAGCACTCGGGAGGGAGGCAGAGGCAGGAGGATCTCTGTGAGTTCGAGGTCAGTCTGGTCTACAAGTTTAGTTCTAGGATAGGCTCCAAAGCTATAGAAAAACAAAAAAACAAAACAAAAAAAAAGTGGTGGTGGTGTAGGCCTTTAATTCCAGCACTAGGGAGGCAGAGGCAAGTGGAGATCTCTGAGTTCAAGGCCAGCCTGGTCTTCAGAGTCAGTTCAAGGACAGCCAGGGCTACACACAGAAACCCTGTCTCAAAAAACCAAAACAAATGAGAAAACTACAAGTAAAAAAAAAATGACTAATGAGCTGAATGAAGAGACAAAAAGTTAACATCCTAAATTCTTTTTGACTTGAAAATGTATAGACAGTTGAACAAATGAAATAAATAGGAAAGAAAAGGAACCATTAGTTTAAAAGGAGAAGAATACAGGGTTGTTAACGAAGAATACTAATGTTCCTAAAGTCCTGCCTGCTCTGACTTGAAGACACTGGTCTCCGGAGAGGCCTGTGGGATGGCAATCCAGGTTCAGCATGAGTTCACTGACCTCTATATCTGGTGGCAGTTCAATAGGCTTTGGCTTCACATCTATCAGGTAGAAGGTACGTGACAGGAGCAAAAGAGAAGGGGGGACGTTCTCCTTCAGGTGGAGGTCCAGCCACTAGAGAGTGGATGATAACAAGACAGAGTCAGAGACTGTAGTAGCCAGAGAGGACCTATGGTCATCTGCTTCCCTCACCGGACCTCTTCCCAAGCACATTGGTAACCTGTGACCCAAGGATGAAAACACCAGCCTCCTGGCTTCTGTCCCTGGGCAAGTACCTAGCAACTGCTGGTCACTTAAACTCTCCAGCCAATTCCCAATCCAAATCGCTACAGATCTTCTCTAAAGAGAAAGATGGTATCAAAGAAGACACCAGAAGCCAGGGAATCCTGTAATCTAGACTTGGGAGGCTGAGGCAGGAAGCTGAGTTCAAGGCCAGCCTGAGTTACCTGGTAAGAGCCTATCTCAAAGTGATGAACAACCTGTTAACCAAAGAACTCAACATTAGAATGAAGGTTTTGAAGCATCAAATTGGCCAAGTTTTTTGTTTGCTGTTGTTCTTTATTTTATTTTTGCAGCCCAGGCCTCTCACTTGGGATGCTCTTGGCACAAGACTCCTGAGTGCTGGGGTTCAGGCATGGGCCACTGGGGTGCAACTGTTTTGTAAAATCAACACACAACAGTGACACACATACTGTTTTGTACTTTGCTTGTGTGTGTGTGTGTGTGTGTGTGTGTGTGTGAGATGTATAAGTGTGGGTCCGAGTATGAAGGTCAGAGGACAACTTTTGGAAGGCATTGTGTCCTTCGCTGTTGGTTCTGGAACCTGAACTCAGGTGTCAGGCGTCTGCCAGATGAGCCATCTTGTCAGCCTTTTCCATCCTTTGCTTCTTATCCCTTAGGAAATACCTTGATTCTTGTCAGTTGATGCAGTAATGCCCCCTGAAATATTTGGACAGGTTTCCATTGTATGTAAATGTCATGTTTTACTTGATAATCCTATTTACCTTTGGGATAATTCTATTAATTAAAAATGGTACTGCAAGGATGATGGTAGTAAATGCCTTTAATCCCAGCACTCAGGAAGTAGAGGCAGGTAGATCTCTGAGCTCAAGGGCAACCTGGTCTACATTGTTCTAGCAAGTGTTACATAGTGAGATCCTGTCTCTAAACAAACAGAATAAAATAGAGTGCCAACTGCTCCCGCAGAGTGCGCACTGCTCCCGCAGAGTGCGCAAAGTGTGTACTGCTCCCGCAGAGTGTGTACTGCTCCTACAGAGAACCTAGGTTCAGTCCTCAGCACCCACACCAGGCGGCTCACAGCTGTCTCTAACTGCATGCAGCTCCAGGAGATTATCAGATGCTTCTGGCCTCCATGTGTCTGTTGTTCTTAGGACAGGGTCTCCTGCCCTCTACGGCTCAGGCTGGCCTTGAACTCTTGGTGATCCCCATACTTCAGCTTCCTGAATGTTAGCATTACAGGTATCATCTACCAAGCTAGGCAGTGTATGTGTTTTTAAATTTTGAAAGATGATGCAGTTTGTCTTCATGGAGTTTTTATTTTTCAACTATCAGTGCGGAAGTGCCCGTCTATCCAAGCTCTAACAAAGTCTGGACTTCACTGATGTGAACTGACTGTGTCTTTGTTACAAGATCGTTCACATGTTTATCATTTTAAATATCTTTTGTTTTCTTGAGACAAGGTCTTACTCTGAAGCTCAGGCTGTCCTAAAACTTACTGCACAGCCCAAGCTTGTCTCAACTAATGGCACTCCGTCTGCCTTAGCCTCCCGTGGGCTGGGATCACCCTCTACAAATGTTCATCTTCCAGCTATAGCTAGTGTAAGAGGAGAATAGCTACCTGACATGGCTCCTGTCCCCAGATAATCTTCACATGTCATGGTGGTTTTTACAATGGTAACACTGAGGACCCCACTGGAGCTGTTCCTTGGTTTTCAAGTGTGTTGCTGCTGTCAGAACCCAAGTGTGCTCTCTGATGGGTGGTACAGACATCTACTACCAAAGCCAACACTGTGTACTGATTTGGAGCACAAGAGGAAAAAGCAGTCAAAGTGGGCTCCTGGACAAGGTCTGGACCCTGCACAGGCTGACAATGATGGCCCTTTGTAGGGGAATTTCTGACAAGAAATTTGGTGGAGGCAAATTCCCAGTCGGCACCAACATCTCCAGTTATTCAAACATCAGTCTAGACCAGTGGTTCCCAACCTGTGGGTCATGACCCCCTTGGGGATTGAATAACTCTTTCACAGGGGTCACCTAAGGCCATGGGAAGACACACATATCTACATTAAAATTCATAACAGTAGCAAAATTAGTTATGAAGTAGCAACCAAAGAATGTTATATTGGGGTGGGGGCGGGGCTCACCACAACCCGAGGAACTGTAGCAAAGGAGAGCAGCCTGAGGAAGGTTGAGAACCACTGGTCTAGATGCTTTCTGAAGGGATTTTACAGATGGAATTGAGGTCCCAAGTCAGTCTACTCTTAGATAAGATCCAGAGGGGCTAGACCTGGAGGCCCAAAATGAGTGCAAGATTTGAAGCATGAGCGGTTAGGCACATGGCAGGTTTTGCTGATGGAAGAGGGGACCAAGAGGTGAATGCTGCAGGTGGCCTCTTGGCGCCTAGAGTTGGTGGGCTGGCAGCCAGGGAGGAAACAAGAACTTCTTCCTGCCTACAGCTGCAGGGAACATGGCTCAGCCAACAAACTGAAGGCATGTGGGAATGGATTATTCCCCAGAGACTCCAGAAGGCAATACAGCCTGCACTTGTGACCCTTGGGTTGCTCTGTGATCATTTCTAACCATGGAGTTTGTAATAGCATTATAGAAAACTGTGTGATTCCCTGTCCCTGTCCAAGGGGGAAACAAACAAACCTCTTTAGGGCATGTTTAACTGCTTGGTGACATAAAGCCAGTTAGGTATGGTGGCTTAACTGTTTGGACCTGAAATGGTTCTCCAAGTTCCATGTGCTCAAAGCCTGCTCACCAAACTATGGTGCTGCTTTTAAGGGGTGAGGCCTCATGGCCTGAAGGGAACTGAAGGGTTCTGAAGGGAACTAGAGGACCTTGTCTCCTTTTCCTTTGCCTTTTTTAAAAAACCAAACAACAATAACAAAACAGGGTCTCATTTCATAGCCTCCAACTCACAGAGACCTGTCTGCTGCTGTCTCCGAAGAGCTGGGATTAGAGGTGTGCTTGTCTTTCTCTGCTTCTTAACCACTGTAAAATGAACAGGACGTCTCTGCTGTGCAGTTTTGTAAGGTAAACTGCTGGCAAAGAACCAGAGAAATGGGACCAAGCAACCGCTGCCTGAAAGCTTGGAAGCCGGGAGCCAACACAAATCTTGTGCCTTCGGATGCATATTGTCAAGGCAATAGACCGCTGGCTAATCCAGCCTGCAAAGCAGAAATCAGCACGTGAAGTGGGGAGGGCTGCCGTGCTGCTTGCCTCTGTGAGTTGCTGCCGCAGTTGCTCCTCCGTGAGGCCCAGTGACCGCATCCCTCGGGCCCGGCAGGCAGACTGGAGCTCTGACACACTCAGAGCCTTCACTCCTTCTGTGGCGATTATCTGCAAGACGTGGAGAACAGTGTTAGATATTTGGCTTTCAGTTTTACTCAATGCCTGTATTTCAGAAAAATGGACAGAACCCCCAGATCTGATGCTTTGGTCCTTTGCCCCCAACACTGACTGCTGCAGACCAGAAAGGTAGCGGTTGAGAGGCAAGGGTGGTGCTGATGGGCAGCAATAAGATACTTATATATCCGCCCCCAACATTTTATCAGTAGAGTACTTCCTGTCTTGGTTTGGATTTTGCCTGGTTGTAACATCTACTTTTCCTTTTTTTTTCTTTTTAAAGATTTATTATGTATACAATATTCTGCCTGTATGTATGCCTACAGGCCAGAAGAGGGCACCAGATCTCATTACAGATGGTTGTGAGCCACAGTGTGGTTGCTGGGAATTGAAGAGCAGCCCTTGCTATCTTGCTCCAGCCATTTTATTTATTTATTTATTTATTTATTTATTTATTTATTTATTTATTTTGGCTTTTTAAGACTGGGTTTCTCTGTGTAGCCCTTGGCTGTCCTGGAACCCATTCTGTAGACCAGGCTGGCCTCGAACTCACAGAAATCGCCTGCCTCTGCCTCCTGAGTGCTGGGATTAAAGGAGTGTGCCACCATGGCCCGGCTCTATTCTGCCGTGAAAAGCTTTCACACACCATTTGCCACAAGTCTCAGTGCTGTCTCCCTGTCACCAACCCAGGCTGAGCTAAGTCCTCTGGCCCACATGTGACCCAAAACTACAGTTCTTCTGGGACCAGTACTGTTTACACCAGAGTTCTGAAAGCAACACCCAAAGTCTAATAGGGCAACGTGCTCGTGTCGTCTCTGTTTTGGGAAACCTGCTCCCAGCAGACGAATACAGCAGCTGATTTTGATTCAACAAACATTCTTTCCACGTTTTAAAGGGGCCTAATTAGGAGTTATACCCCAAATGGTGCCTGCTGCAAGCTGGCTTGCCTTGGTTTTCCCCCTACCATCGTGCTCTGCCACCTTGTTGTTTTAACCAGACTAACTCACCCAGCAGAATATTAACTTTGGCACCAGTTCCTGTGCAGGAGAATAGAGGTGTGTGTGTGTGTGTGTGTGTGTGTGTGTGTGTGTGTGTGTGTGTGAGGGCAGAATGCTGCCAAGAAACCAGAGCTGATATTTCCTTCCCAGCGGGTGCTAACTACTTTAGATTAGTCCCAGCTAATACATCCAGATTACTGGCTGCCTACAACAGCCTTTTCTGGAAGATAGATCCTGATACAACAAACAAACACTGAAATGAGTAGTGAAACTGGAACTTGTCATAGCGATGGCTTTTTTAAAACATTCATTCTGCCAGAATGCTTCTATGACAGACCCAACAGAAAACAGTGCATTTCACAAAGGTACCCCCAGATGCCTCCGGACCCCCATTGCTGGGCTGAGGCTCTTACTTCGTCATCTGCTTTTATAGACTTCAGTGTCATCAGGAGCTGGAAGCGGAGCAAGTTGTTCGTTCCGAAGGCCTGCAGCTCCAGCAACTTGCACAGGGCAACCAGCTGGGGTCGATCCAAGTGTTCCAGGGCTAACTGATCCTCAAAGAGTTTAGAGAAGCGAACTATCTCCTTAGTGCTGGGCTTGTGGCCTGTCTGGACCTGGGCAATGGGACAAAGGGCAATTAAAAGGTGTTTCCTATTTTACATAAACCTCCTAGTAGACTATTTGAGGGAGATGGCAAAGCAGTTAGGGACTTTATGTATTGTATGGGTTCATTGGGAATAAAAAAAATGTCTAGTGAGGAACTGTGGCTCAGTGGGAACCGGGCACCTGGCGTGCATGCCAGGTTCAATGCCAGTCTAACCCCACCCCCCAACAAAGCTCTTCTTAGAATCAAATTCAGTGACTAAAAAAATCTTAAGTATTTCTAAAGTTTATATGATCCTTCTTTCCATGATGATCACTTTAAGGTGGCCTTTGCTGCTGCTGTTTTGCAAACTACTCTAAGTGTTTAAAATGTATATTTATAATTTCGATATGTGGCATTTCAGAGACTCTGAACACTCTCGATGATCCATGAGGACACGCTTCTTCTGTAACTCCAGCCCAGAAGTCGCTGGCCTACTGCAAGCCCCTGACACCTGTTTTACATAGGAGAAAAGCTGGGAAGAGGCGTCTCCCAACTTGGCTCGGTTTCTCTTCGCCATTTCTGTCATGGTCTCTTGAAGGAATTTTGCTATTTCCAATTTTGCTGCCATCTTTTTTCTTTGTTTTTCTTCCTTAAGAGAAGAGGAAAAAGTTTATTACAAGTGCAGGTTGGCAGTGACGAGAGAAATAACTTCCTCCCTGCTACTGGGCACCCCCACCACACACATCATGGTAACACTATTAGCAGGCCCAGTTAAGTTTGTAAGAACCCAACCACTGTAAAGGGGCTTCCACTTAACCTGTCTCCTTAATCTTGCATTTAATTCTCATTAAAACAATGATAATAAGTTCCAATGAAAGGCTCTCTTATTAGATAAGTCACCACCTCCTAACCTCACCTAGGTTGCTACTTAAGCCAGACTCTGGTAGATAGCTCCAGATTCCAGATTCTGCTCTACAAGGAAACTAACTCAATGCTAACCATCTTTACAGTTTAAATAGAAAATATGCAATTATAATACAGTGCACTGTGTGCTGTAATAGATTTGAAAAAAAAAGCACCATACAGAAGAGAATTAAATATACATTCTTTTTGTTTGTTTGTTTGTTTGTTTGTTTTGTTTTGAGACCAGGTCTCTATAGATCCCTGACTGTCCCAGAACTCACTATGTAGACCAGGCTGGCCTCAAACACATAAAAATCTACCTGTCTCTGCTACCTGAGTGCTGAAATTAAAGGTGTGTACCACCATGCCTGATTTAACTTACATTTTGAAAAAAGATTTATTTATTTATTATGTATATAGTGTTCTGCCTGTATGTCTGCCTGCAGGCCAGACCTCATTACAGATGGTTGTGAGCCACCATATGGTTGCTGGAAATTGAACTCAGGACCTCTGGAAGAGCAGCCAGTGCTCGCTAACTGCTGAGCCACCTCTCCAGCTCCTTAATGTACACTCTTAAGACACTGTTACCTAGTAGTTGCAAATCCTCATTCGTCATCAGAAATACAGTGGTTATTTTTGAAATAACCATGGTCAAAATGCTGGGCACAGGGGAGACAGAAGCGGATATAGTTAAGTCACTTATTCAAGAACATTATCATTAGAATGCTGGGGGTTGTTTCTAGATCCTGATTATTTTAAATGTAAGTAAATTAAGGCCTGCAGTTCTCGCAGCTTGCAAAGGGCATCCAGCTAGAGTTTAAGTAAATTAAACCATCTTCAGGCAGTTAAACATTATAGTTTGATTTTCCACTTTAATCGCAAATTAAAGTCTAGGGGCATAGCTCAGTGGTAGAATGCTTGCCAAGCACGCACGAGGCCCTGAAGTCTATTCCTAATATCACTAAAAGAAAAAAAAAACAACAAAGGAGCCAGATGTGGTGGTGCACACCTTTGATCCCAGCACTCAGGAACCAGAGGCAGGCGGATCTCTGTGAGTTTAAGGTCAGTTTGTTCTAGGCCAGCCAGGGCTGCATGGAGATGACCCCGTCTCAAACAAAACAAAACACAAGCACGAAAAACGAACTTTATCTCAGATCCGTCTTCCAGTCTCTATTCTTATTGTCAGCCTCATGATTTCAGCTCTGCCTGTTTCCTTCTCCTGGCTCTGTCCCGTTCAGTCCTTCTGCCGGCAAAATTACTTTCCTAAAATACAGAGCTAATCATGTCGCCCATTACTACTTCAAGTTCTAGCTTCTCTTCACCACAGTCAAAGGCAAAGTTCAAATTCCTGAGTGTGGGCGATGCTTTCCAGCATGACATTCCTTTTGTCTGTCTCCCGCTACTGAATCCTTGTCCAGCCTTCTCCCAGACCTACAGATGGTGGTAAACTTTCACCCTTTCTCTGAACCTCAGCTCCAAAATTCCTTCCATGAAACATTTTCTTGTTTTTTACACAGCACTTTCCAGTCTTACAGATGGACAGATTTATTGTCCCCTAGGAGTGCTTTATGACACTGTCTAGTAGAGACACAGTGGTGGGGTGGGGGGAAAGGATGGACGGACAGACGGACTTCTTTTCTAGCCCAACCCCTTTGCAGTCACTAAGACACCTTCCCTAGTTTACATCTCACAAGTACTGAGGATAAACCACACCAAGGCTCATTAAATAAATAACAGTAGATGTTTGTCTTTATTATTTAAAATAAACCTTTAAAGGTATTTATTATTATTTTATGGTTATTTTGCCTGCATGTATGTATGTCTGTCCACAGAGGCAGAAGGCATTGGATTCCCTGGAACTGGAGTTACGGATGGTTGTGAGCCACCATGTGAGTGCTGGGAATTGAACCTGGGCCTCTGCAAGAGCAGCCAGTGCTCTTAAACTCTGAGCTATCTCTTCAGCTCCTTTATTATTTTTTATTTTTTGGAATTCAATATGTAAACCAGGTTGACACTGAACTTACAGCTCCCTTCCTTCCTTTCTGTCTCCATCTCTTTCTCCTTTCTCTCTCTTTCTAGCAGTTAAAATAAAAACAGAATGTAATGATGCACACCTTTAATCCCAGCACTTGGGAGGCAGAGGCAGGAGGATCTCTGTGAATTTACAGGACAGCCTGGTCTACAGAGTGAGTTCCAGGACAGTCAGAGCTACATAGTGAAACCCTGTCTCAAAAATAACCAAAACAAACAAATTAATAAAATATAGTAGAGATAGAACATTCAATAAACAGTAATAAGAAAATTAAATATTTACATATAAAAATCCTGATACCGATATTACACACTTTCATAGTATCAAATTTTCATAATAAAACAGACTGGATTGTACAAGCAAAGACAAAATACAAAACTATAACAATCCTAGAAAAAAAAGTAGTAGAAAAGTTTAACTTGGGGCTGATGAAATGGCTCAGGAGTTAAAAGCACTGATTTCCAGAGGACCCGGGTTCAGTTCCTAGCACCTACATTACCCTCTGTAACTCCAGTTCCAGGAGGTCCAATGACCTCTTCTAGCCTCCTCAGGTACCAGTCAAGCATGTGATGCACAGACATACATGCATTCCAAACCCCTATACAATCTAAGTGACCTTGGGTTTGTGAACCAGCTGCCAGCTGTAGCTCCAAAGGCATGGCCATTTAGAGTGAACCACATTTCCCTATCACTGGCAAAGACCTGGGATTCATTCACAGCAATGGAAAGGGGAAAAAAATGCTAGAGCCATTTCCAGGAATGGGGGAAAATAAGGCGCAGACTAGGAGAAAATATTTACAAAGTATATATTTGATAAAGGACTTGTATATAATACACAGAGAACTCAAAACAATGGAAACAAAATACCCAATTACAAAGTGGGCGAAAAGGAGCTTTAGAGATGGCTCAGTGGGTAAAGTGCTGCTCACTCAGGCATGGGGACCAGAGTTCCACCTGCCTGTAGTCCTGCTCTATGGGACACAGGAGCAAACTGGCCAGCTATACTAGCCAAATCAGTGAGCTGTGGGCTTTAAGTGAGAGACACAAAGTCTCAGAGCTGATTATCTATGTGTCTGTCCGTCCGTCTGTCTAATCTATAGATATCAGAACTCTCTTTAAAGTGCCTATCCACACCACACACACACACACATACACACACACACACACACACCAATGGTGGGCAAAATAAACATACATTCCCTCAACCAGGTGGTAGTGGCGCATTCAGGAAGGCAGAGACAGGTGGATCTCTGTGAGTTCGAGGAGGCCGACCTGAGATATACAGAGAAACCCTGTCTCGAAAAGCCAAACCAAACCAAACAACAACAACAACAACAACAACAACAAAACATACATCACCTCGAAGTTTTAGCAATGCCAAAGCAGCTATCTGCTACACACCTATTAGAATGGTTAATATCCAAAGTACAGTGTCAAACGCTGGGGAAGACAGGAAAGGGCATTCTTGGGTGGAAAGCAGAATGCACGGCTGCTCTGGAAAACCGTTCAGCAAATTTTTACAACGCTAGATACAGTGTTACTGTGTGCAATCACTCTTGCTCAAGTTAAAAAAAAAACCCTGAACACAAATATTCATAGCATTTTTACTTATACCTGCCCAAATTAGAACCAATCAATTTCCAAAAGATGAATGGATTTAAAAAGCACTTGCACATTCATAAATAGAATTAAAATATTTTCATAGAACTTCATTATTAACTTTTTCTGCACTGGATTTTCAAATATGGAGTTATAGGAAATTGTGAGATGCTACATGGTGCTGAGAACTGAAACAGGTTCCTCTGCCAAGAGCAGAGAGTGCTCTTAACCACTGAGCCATCTCTAGTCCCTTGTGCAAGAACTGTAAATGCATACTGCTAAGTGGAAGAATCCAGTCTGGAAAGGCTTCACAGTGTGTGATTCAAATTACGTGGCATTCTGGAAAAGGCAAAACTGCAGAGTGAAAGAAAACATCTGCAGTTGCCAGACTCAGAGAAACACAGTAGGTACAAACAGGTAGGGGACTCTGAGTTTCAGATAGCGAGGCTACTCCTCACGACACTGTGACGGTGGGCAGGCCAGTGCGACGGAGCTGACAGAGCTGCGTACCACAACGCGGGAGCCCCAGTGTCAAGCATGGGCTTTCATTAATAACAGCGTATGATGTATTAACATCAGTTCCTCAGTTACAACGTGCGCCACACCGACATAGCCCGTGGGAAACTGGTGTGGTCCATGGCAAGTCTGTACTTTCTGCCCGTTTTCCTGGAAACCTACAAAACTGCTCTAAAAACTAAAGTCTATTCATTTTTTAAAAAAGGTTTTAAAATCCTGTATACCTTTTTGGATTCACTTTCAAAAGTTGATGGCAACATGTCTGGGAAGAGCTTCAGAAACACTGGTATCAAGAATTCCATAAAAGGTACAATTATGAACACCATAAATGGAACCAAGCGGAAGACATCAGCGCAAGTTCTCAAAAGCTAAAGAGACAAATGCATGAGCAATATTACACATCCAGGACATGCCCAAACCAAGCAAGAACGTCCAGCAGAACACAGCCTGCCTTGGTATTCAAAGCGCGTAAAAAAACTAAGGTTTTCTACAGCTGGAAAGGTCAAGTCTTTCCTTCAATGAAGCTCTGAAGTCACGTTTATGGGCTACCCTCGGAGAAACCTATGACAATCAATATGTATTAGTGGCATCTCTTAAGGGTCCACATTTTGATAACACAGTATTAGTTAAAATTAATTTTTCCATTTTGAGAGGAGGGGTTTACTATGCTGCCCAGGCCGATCTTAGATTCCTGGACTTAACTGATCCTCCCCCCTTAGTGTTCCCAGTACCCAAGATTAATAGTATGTTCCAATGCACTTGGCTTTAAAATTGGTTTTTAAAATTTATATATATATATACATATATATATATCTAATACATTAACAACATTAATATTAGGTTAGGATTAGGTTGTCTTATGAGACAGGGTTTCTCTATGTAGCCCTGTCCTGGAACTCATCCTCCTGCCTCTGCCTCCAATGTGCTAGGATTAAAGGTGTGCACCACCACAGCCTGGCTTATATTTCTAATATACAAAAATTTCAAGCCTCTCAAATCCTTGAAGAGTTAAAAAAAAAACCCACAAAGAATTAGCTGGAGAGATGGCTCAGCAGGTAAGAGCACTTGCTGTTCTTCCAGAGGACATGAGTTCGATTCCCAGCATCCACGTCAGGTGGCTCACCATTGCTCCAGGGGAGCAGATGCCTGTGGCTTCTGCAAACACCTCTGCTTGCATGCACATGCCCACAAGCAGACACACACTTTTACACACCTTAAAATAATAAAAATGGAATCCTAAAACCTCACAACTCTGTAGGCAGACATTCTAGCCAGTTGAAGATACGGTAAGATGAGAATTGAAACAAGCTCTCTGGGCTGGGAGTGCTTGCTCAGATTCTCAAGGAGGAACCCTGGCACGGCACGAAGCTTTGGTTTCTGATCAGTAGCTATAATTTCCACCTTAGGGTGGGGAGCCCTCTGCATCAAACCCAGGGCTTCGAGTATCATCAGGAAGTCACCTAAGGATTTTTACGGTGAAGTTTCACTTTGTTTTAATTTTGCGTTTTCCATTTCAAATAGGATTCTTGCCTACCCTTCGCCTCTCTCGTCTCGATAGCGCCTGTCCATGCAGTAGCCTCCAAACTATTCTGGCAGCAACTTTGGTGTCGATCCAAAGTAAGTAGAATCCATTGTAATAATATTTGAGTTCGTGCATGATTTTTTGTCTAAAGGACAAAACTTTTTGCCTTTCTTCTGTAGTCTCTGTCTCCACTTCTCTGGGAGGCTGAGGGCTCGCTGGCTTAGGTTTTACTGGGGTTTGCTCCGGCTGAGGTTTACCAGGGATATTCTGTAGCCAACACGTTGTGTGTAGTTTTTGTGTGAGTCTAGCTCGTAAAGGGTGGACTTGAGTGCTTGGTAGACTGGGACAGGAGTACTTCCTGCTTCCATAGGTCGTCCGAAAATGAGAATCTGGCAAGTGGAGAAACGCAAGTGATAGGGAATGGGAGCAGGAAGGATAGAGAAAATGGCTGGGCAATCTGGAAAAGAGAACAGTATTCTTTCAGTGAGATGTATCATTACAAACAAAAAACAATAAGCCTGTACCCAACTGATGTTTATTAATGATCAGAATATAATTGTATGTGTGTGTATACTTGCGTGTTCCTGGGCGTTAACCTAGGACCTTAAACTTCCTAAGAATGTACTGTATCATTGAGCTCCAACCCCTACTCCTCAGCCAGAGATACAACTTTGGTTCTTTTCTTTGTTTGCTTGTTTTCAGTTTTTTCGAGACAGGGTTTTTCTGTGTAGTTTTTGAGCGAGCCTGTCCTTGAACTTGCTCTGTAGGCCAGGCTGGTCCTGAGCTCATAGAGATCTGCCTGCCTCTGCCTTCTAAGTGCTGGATTAAAGGTGTGTGTCCCTAAGAAGACAGTGCTAGCAACCAAAAGTATTTCACCTATACTAGGCCAAGTGTTCAACCACTGAGCTATACCTCAACCCATAGAACTTCTTAAACAGCTGAACTGTGCTCAATTATTAAACATATCCTTAGAAAAAATATTAATAGAATGGTAATTTGCTATAGCAAGTTAGAAATTCTGTAACTATTATTTTAAATATCTAGGGGCCAGTGAGATAGCCCAAGGGTGTCGAACCCTGGTTAGCTAGAAGAATAGAACTGACTCCTACAAGTTGTCCTGTGATTACCAAAAGGGTGCCAGGGGTATGTTCTCCCCAGGAATTAAATAACAAAAAACTTAAGACATCTTATTTGAAAAAAAAAATCTATTCGAAAACATATTTCTGCCAGGGATGATGTTTGATAGTACTGTCTCTATCTACTCTCATAAAGCAGATGATTTGACTTTGCTATTAGCTACTTTAGTGATAACAAAGAATGTTTTAATGAAGTAACTTCATAGCCCCTGCGAGGACTAGCCAATTATGTAACATTGCTTTGTCCATGTGTCTGTGGACTCCCTCAAAGTGATGAAACATAATTTCCCTAAAATCCCTCAAGAGCACATAAAAGTAGGAATTAGAATTGAGCACCCCAACCAATACTGAAGTTAAACCGGAACATAAGATCTTAAGAACAAAACACATCCAAATAAAGTTACAGGCATCTAGCCAGTCATAGAATGTCGTGTCCCTTTAATCCCAGCACTGGGGAGGCAGAAGCAGGTGGATCTCTGTGAGTTCGAGGCCACCCTGGTCTACAGAGTGAGTTCCAGGACAGCCAGGGCTACAAAGTGAGATCCTTTCTTGCAAAACAACAACAGAAAAAAAAAAAAAAAGGAAAAAAAAAGCTATTGACAAAGAGTTGGTTGGTTTTTGTTTTTGGCTAAAAGATGTCTTTTTCCCATTCTTTAATCAAATGTTTTGAAACATAACAATAAATATACTCTTTAAATGGCCAAAAGGGAAAATACACAATGAATGCAGCACATGGGGAGTTTTCAGTAGTATTCTGAACACATATGTAAGTGACAAGCGACAAGAGCTTTAAGCTTCTTCATGAGCCGTTCTCCTCCTATAACTGAGGTCCTCATGTAATATTCCATAACAGAAATGCCACTCTAAACTAGTCCATCGATTTTCCTTCTAGAACACATCTACAGGATTGCTTTAAAGCAGTTTAAATCTAACTATGAGCTCCCTAAGGATGTATTTAAAATTCAGAGAGGTTTTGTGAACTCTGCCAAATCTTTTGCTGGTTTCTTTTCTCTTTTTTGGAGACAGGGTCTCCATAGATAGTCCTGGCTGGCCTCAAACTCACAGAGATCAGCCTGCCTCTGCCTCCTGAGTGCTGGGATTAAAGGTGTGTACCACCACATCTGGCCAGAAGCCAATCCTTTTACACACATTATTTTCCATAGAGATGCATGAATTCATATACATATCTGTGGGAAATTCTGAACCTTACCTTGTCCACAACATAGCTAAGAATGAATTATAACTGTAGATGGCCATATTTATTTTTTGTTTTAACTAGCCAATAAAGAGACCTAGGCAAAAGAAGTGAATAATTTAGTATTTTAAAAAGGCATCAATTAAAAAGCAGAATTCAGTTTTGTTAAACTAATGCAAGTGGAAATTTGAGCATTCAAAGTACAAAAGTTCCTTCAAGCTCATGGAAACAGTCACGGTAGTAGCTCTGCATGTGAAAACGGTACATTTGCGATCCCAAAACACAGAAAAGGGTTGGTTCTAAGAAGGTGCTCGCGAAGACGACATGGCCTCCAAAGGCTTTTTTTATTTCTGGTCAATAGTGTCTAGTAATCTGCTGCGACGGTTAAAAGGAGAAAGACATCTTTATCTGTAACCAGAAAATACAAGCAGAGAGTAAACATCCTGCATTCATTTTCGGTCCGTTTCCCACACTGTTTGGCCAAGCTACAGTCAACCCTAAAGTCTAAAAAGTATTCACCCATGTCATGCGAGGTTAGACATCATTAGAGATAGGTACCATTGCACATGGTACCTCTAATGGTTCAAAAGCAGATGAAAACGGATCCTATCCAAGTGTTACTGAATCTCGGGATTCAGTACCTGTAACTAAAACCGTCCTCCATCCTGAGCCGCTTTTCAGCTACTGGCAGCAACTCTGCTCTCTCGCAATCTCGCCGAGAGGAGGTTCTCCCTATAACTCTCCCCCACCCCGCCCCCGATCCCGCGGAAACCTCAACCCCAAGGCTACCATCGCGAACCCGGCTCAGCACCTCGGAAACCAGCCCCACCGCGGTTAGCGCTCCTCCGGAGGGGGGCCGGGCCCGCTGCGGAGGCTTCCCAGCCCTGGATCGCAGGCTACGGGCCACTCCCAGGCAGTCGGCCCGGCGTTTCGGGCAGCCCCAAGCCCAGCGCTACAGGGATCTCTGCACCCCGCGCTCGCCGCACCGGTGCAAAAGGCGCCCCCGGCTCTCGGCCGGCGGCCTCAGAGGATGTGGGGCGGACTGTTGTGGGTTTGGGGGTTGCTGGAGTGGGGTTAGGTACACGGAAGGGGCGAATGTCAGCTGGGCGCCAAATTTGACGGGCTGGGTGGGGGGCTGAGGGATGATGCGGGAGGGAGCGCGAGCTGTCTGCGGGATGATGGGGGCCCTCAAACCCTACCTTCCCAATTCCTCCCCGCCCCCAAGCTAGAGGGGCCGGAAGCCTAGTCTCCATGGTCCCGCCTCCTGCGCCTCGTCCTGTGACGTCACTCCGAGTGACGCTATAACCATCCAATGAGCTCTCAAATTCTGGGAACGGCTCGCGTCCTTCACGGTAGCAGCGCGGAAGGCAGCTAGGTCCCCGTGAGAGCCCGTGAAGTGACTTGTAGGTTGGACTTAGTTTAGGGGGCGTCTGTACTACAGGGGCCAAAACTGCGTTAGTAACGTCTGATAGTCGACTTGATAACCCATCTCGGAGTCAATAGTGACATCGCTTCGATGGTTTTTCTTCTGTCCCTATGTCCACTCAAACTCTGAAACTGCCTAGAGGTCTCTGGTTGGCGGAGGAGATTGTGAGGTCCGGGTAGCAGAAGGGACAGCCTTGGGAAGGGAAACATCTTTCTTCTGCAGGGTCGAAGGTTGGAAGGCTGCTGGAATCGTCATATGGAATTTGAATTTCACTAAAGAAATTGGTTTCTTAATGTTGTCGCTTATTACTGGTTTGTGTAGAAATCTCAACATTTAAAACATATTCTAAAGTAGCTGTTAAATAAGGTAAGCATTGCAGGTTTGGGGAGACTTTAGTTCCTGGGGGGGAGGGAGCGGTGACTAAGCCACCTTTGGAAAGTGAACGTTCTGAAAGTTTGCGTGTTCCCATTTGTTCAGCTTTTATTTTTTCATATTTATTTATTTATTTTTCCCAATCTTATGTAGCAGAGGCCAGTCTGGAACTTAATAGATAGCAGAAAATGGTCTTGAGCCCCTGAAATTTCTGCCTGCCTTCTGAGTGCTTAGATTACAATTGTGCACCACTACGACCGACTTGGGCTTTTACATTTATTTTTAATTTTTTTTTTGTGTGTGTTTTTGAGACAGGGTTTCTCTGTAGCTTTGAAGCCTGTCCTGGAATTCTGTGGACAGGCTAGCCTCAAACTCACAGGGATCCTCCTGTCTCTGCCTCCTGAGTGCTGGGCATGCGCCACCACCACCAGGCTTTGTTTAAGGTTGAGACAGGACTTCACTATGTAGTTCTGGCAGAACAGAACATGTTGTGTATATTTACCTCCCGACTGCTTGCATGTAAAGATGTGTACCACCATGCCTGGCTCAAATTTTTCTCAACCTTTCTCTCTCTGACAAATCTGGTCAAATTATGGGCTGAACAAAATAGAATAGTTTCTGAGGGCCAGGCGCGGTAGCACAGCCTTTTATCCCAGTACATGAGAGTCAAACCCAGGCGGATCTCTGTGAGTTCGAGGTCAGCATGATCTACAAAGTGAGTTCCAAGGCAGCTAGGGCTACACAGCAGGATCCTGTTTCAAAAGAACCAAAAAAGGGAAAAGAAAAAAGAAATGCAGGCCGCTTTTAATCCACAAAAGTATATTTCAACTGAACCGAATGGACTATTTAAAATAAGCAAATGTTTCAGTTTGGCCGCTAGGGGTCCCTTTGTGCATGTCCCACAACTTTCCACATAGGGGTTTAGTTTCACAGTTGATCTTCAAGAATTAAAATTTACAAAACTTACCCTCTTCTTCCCTGCCTTCAGACTGGGTCTCACTGTGTAGCCCTGGCTGGCCTGGAATTCCCTATGTGAACCTGGCTATCCTCAAACTCACTGAGATCCTCCTGATCACCACACCAGGCTAAAGCTTTCTTTTCTCCCCCTGAAAATTCTAATGGTAAAATTATAAGCTCTACGATAATAATTTTAATATTGATTTCAAAGTGAACCATTGCATTATCATAAACATGTACTCTTACAGAAAAGATTAATAAAGGATGCAAAAACATTCCTGTTGTCTCACAGTGAGATATTTAATACTGGAAAATTTCTTATCCATGTATTATATTCACTTACAAACAAGCACAGCAAGATTTATTAAGTATTTGTAAGCCAGCTGAACTAGCCCATACCCAATATTTGAAACACAAAGTAGATTTTCTAGCATGGTCACAAGTCAGCAAGCAATCCAATTCTTAAAAATCGGGAGGGGGTAAAACCGCTTTTTAT
This sequence comes from Microtus ochrogaster, assembly GCF_000317375.1. Taxonomy (NCBI): domain Eukaryota; kingdom Metazoa; phylum Chordata; class Mammalia; order Rodentia; family Cricetidae; genus Microtus; species Microtus ochrogaster. Next base: position 3,255,955 of record NC_022032.1, read on the forward strand.
GAAGTCCATTTCTTTAAAGCAGTGAATACTCTCTCCAGGTTTGTATATTTTATCGGGCTTGACATTTGGATTTTAGGATAAATGTAAATTTATCTATTTATCTAAAAAATTTTTCAGAAGAGAAGCCCCCAAAAGTTTTTACTGCCATAACTCCGAGAAACCTATTCTGCTTCTGTCTTAATGACCTGTTTGCTCATTTACTACGAAAAGAGTAAGCATGTTCTTGAACCTCAGAATATGCTAGATGTTGAAAACATAGGCATTATGTGTGCCTACTTCCCTCAATAAAATCTCTAAGGGGCATTTATGAGCTCCTCAGATGGGAAATCCAAATGCCTGATTGAAAAGCGAGAGCGTTACAGGAGGAGGGAAGTGGAGAGGGCTGGGAGAGGATCAGGCCAGGTCCACATCACTTCCCTGGCTCACCCTTATTTTACACATTTCCCTATTCGTAAGTGCAGTTGTGGCTTCTTTAAGTTGTAGTAATACTGAAGGATAGGTTAAAATAGTGGAAAGCCTGGCCCGGGACTCCTAGACTGTGATCCCAGCCACTGGGTAGGCTGAGGAAAGAATTCCTGAGTCCAGTTGGAAACGAGCCGGGGCCACATAGCAAGCCCCATCTCAAAATAAATGAGTAAGAATAAATAGAAAATGGTTACAGATTAGCTGGGAATGGTGGGTTGTGTTTATAATCCCAGTACTCTGGAGGCTGAGGCTGGAACATTGGCAGGAGTTCAAGGCCATCTTTGGTTAACAAAACTTTACAGATTAACTGTAAAGTAGGCTAGGGAGGTGGTTCAGTAATGTGGCTTACATGGTGAAAGCCTGGAATCAACTCCCACAAGCGTCCTCTGATGTTAACACACAAAAATTAAAATGTTTTGGTTTTTTTCCTAGACAGGTTTTCTCTGTATAACAGCTCTGGCTGTCTAGAACTTGCTTTGTAGACCAGGCTGACCTGGAACTCAGAGATCCACCTGCTTCTGCCTCCCAAGTGCTGGGATTTAAGGCATGTGCCTCCATGCCAGGCATAATAATAATTAAAATAATGTAGAAAATTAATAGTAATGCCCCCCAGCCCCAGTGGTGGCAACCTGGCTTAATTCCAGCACTCGGGAAGCAGTCAGGAGAACTATGAGTTTGAGGCTGTCCTGGCCTACATAGAGAGTTTTGGGATGGCCAGGGACCCTGTCTCAAACATTTCACTAAATAAATAAAATCAATTGGATTGCTTTCAGTGTTACCCTTAGTATTAGCAGTCACGTTAACAAACACATACACATTTAATGCCCATTAAAATCTCTGAACTGGCCCCGGAGGTGTTGATGCACCACTTTAATCCCAGCACCTTGGAGGCAGAGGCAGGAGGCTCTCTGAATTTGAGCCTAGCCTGGTCTACAGAGAGTTTTAGGAAAGCCATGGCTGTTACACGCCTCAGAAAAGCAACAACCCCCCACCCCCACCCCCACCCCCCAAGCTGGGTGGTGGTGGAGCACACCTTTAGTTCCAGCACTTGGAAGGCAGAGACAGGTGGATCCCTGTGAGTTTGAGGCCATCCTGGTTTACAAGAGCTAGTTCCAGAACAGGCTCCAAAACTACAGAGAAGCCTGTCTTGAAAAAAAAAAAACAAACAAACCCAAAATAAAAATAAACAACAAAAAAAGTCAAATCACTGAAATGTAGAAATTTTGTAAAATTTTGCGGTGGTGGGCTGGAGAGATGGCTCTTGCAGAAGACCAGAGTTGGGCACCCCACGTGGTTGCTCACAACCTTTACCCATGCCACCAGTTCTAGCAGATCTGACACCTCTTCTGACCTCCCCTGGCATGCACAAGACGCGGAGATATACACGTGAACCACGCACTCAAAAACATAAAATTATAAAATCTTCCAAAAAATTTTCCAAGATGGTATTTGGAAAGAAATACATCAGAAATCTCCCGACATGGTAGCAAATCGCACGAGCACTGTAGTATCTCTGGCGAGAGTATGACACTTGGTAGTGATAGGGTTCTGGACTTCTCGGAACAGAAAGCAAGGGCGTGTATCGGTTTCCTCATCTGATCGCTACGTCTGTTCCTTTTGTAAGTTCACGTCTCTGGGTTGATGGTTCTAAGTAATCACCACTAGGCCCCAGGAAACTACCTCTGCACTCCCTTCGAGACTGTTTACCCGGCCCTGTCATTGTTTCATTCCTATTTCCTAGAACGGGGAGGGCTGGAGGTTTGCAGAGCACGGCCTCCTTCCTCTCTCTCGGGTGATCGCTCAGGGACAAATACCCTCACGTCACTCGGTGCCGAGGTCTGGCCCCGAGCAGCGCAGGGCCCGGGCACGTGACCCGCCCGCAGTCTTCGCTGTGGCCCGCGGCCCGGGATGCAGTCGCGCTGACGTCCTCCTGGTTACCCACAAGCCTCTGTGCCCCGGTGCGGGCAGGAAGAGGGCAGCCGGGTCCAGCGCCTGCCCAGGAGGTCGGGGTGCCTTCTGAGCCGGACGCGGACGCTGCTCGGCACCCCCTAAGCCCCCAGTGCTTGCAGCCTGGCAGCCTTCTTTCTCTCAGAGGGGCAGCAGGGGAGACTGCCAGCCCTGGCTCAGACTCTCGTCCTAAAGTGCAGCCCCTTGTCGGGACTCCGGGGGCCGGGCGCTCTGCTGACAGCTGTCAGAGTGACAGCGACTCCCGAACCCGAGCACTCCCTGCTCTGCGTAACCTCGTCCGGCTCCTTAGGGTCTTCCTAACGTCTAGGAATTGTAGAGCAGGGTCACTCGAGTACCATATGGCGTCTAGTACGTGCTGCCGTTTAGTAAGTATTAGCCCCGCAGGCCCGACCTGGCCGCCCCTCCGCACCAGCCCTTCCTGTCCCTCTGCCTCATCGCCTGCGGTCTCGCGTCGGCTCCAGACTCTCGCGCGCCCCTCCTCTCAGCGGCTGACGAGCCTCTTCCTCCTTTGCTCCCAGCGCCCGGGCTCAGGACTGCATTTCCCGGCAGGCGTCGCGGCCTGTGGCCAATGAGGGACCTAGGATTTGGCGGCGGCGCCGCCGAACGGGGCGGGGGGGCTTTGTGCGCGGAGGCGGCGGCGGCGGCGGCGGCGACGGCGGCGGCGGCGGGAGCTGGCGGCACGGAGATCCGGACGGAGGCCGAGGCCGGGGCTGTGTGCTGGGCGCCTAGGAGAGGTGTGCAGCTTTCGATTGAAGCCCCGGGTCCCCGCTGCCCTTCGGGGCCGCCAGCCTCCGGCTCCTCTCCGGCACCAGCAGCTACTCGGCGACCCCCGTCCGGCCGCCTCCCCTTCGCTCCGCGTCGCCCGCAGCCTTCCGTCTGCCCGCAAACGAGCCCAGCCGGCCGGGCCGTGGCCCTCCTCAGTGCCGGCCGCCATGGCAAGGGTGCTTGGCGCGGGGGAAATCTAGTCCGAGGATTTCATGCGGCCTAGCTCGGTTCCGTCTCCTGCGCCCGCGGTCCCGGCAGCTGCCGGCAACCCAGCCCCACTTCGGGCCTCCGTGTCTCTCCTGTGATCGTACTGACACGGCCAGGGGGTTAGAATGGAACAAACTGAAGGTAAAGTGCTTGTGTGTGCCTGCGTGTGTGTGCGTGTGCGCGTGTGTGTGTGCTTGTATGTGTGTGTGTGTGTGTTGCGCGTCAGGGCTGAGGAGGCTCCCTGGGGTGGGGGCGACCTAAGACCCAGACACCGGTATGGAGTGAGATCCTGGAAGGGGAGGTGCCGCGGGGTGGCCTGGAAGGGTTCGAGGAAGGAAGAGCAGATGGTAAGGTGGGTGTGGAAGGAATCGGGAGGTGGGGCAGGTAGGCTTGGGATATGATGTAGTGGTGCTGAGCTGGGAATTGGGAGTAGAGGTGGGATGGGGGCGGGGATAAGGATGGAAACGGGGGAGGGGGAGGGAAAGAAGAGTTAGAATTGGACATTAGAGACCTCAGTAGACTGCAAATTAGGGAGGTCTGGAATGGAATGTGGAAACTAGAAGACTTGGGGGAAAGGGATGGGATTGATGGAGAACGAGGCATCGCCTGGGAATCAAGGGAGAAACTAGTGAATCAAAGTGGAGGAAAAGATAAGATTAGGAAATAGGGATGAGAAATGATTGTGTCAGGATGCAATAGGAGGATAGGAAATAGACGCAGGAAACTGGAAGACAGACATACGACTGGGCTAGGGAAAGGACACTAGCTGAGTGTTGGAAGGGATGAGAATTATCGACCAGGCGTCACCGGAGTGTGAGGAAAAGAAGGATGGAGATTATTGAAGTGTTAGAAAGGAAAGCCTTTTGTTCCTATATTTGTGTGTATTCTGTCTTGTATTTCAAGGCTAGAGAAATAGAGAAGCTAGTGGTTATGGGGTTGTGATTGTTGTGAAATGAGGGCGGTGTGGGTGTTACTGTTCTGAGCGAAGAGGAGATGTGTTTGTGTTATGGTAGGGAGACAGGGAGAGACATGGCCATAATTTGATGGTTTTGGTGAGGGAGTGAAGACTATTCAGATTTAAAGGGGGCAGGGGCAGCCATGTTTGCTACCAGGCACTGCAGTGTAAATAAATTCCTTTTCCTCTCCCGACATCTGCGTGAATCTGGAGCCGACCAGTTCACATTGTTACACCCCCCTCCCTTCTATTCATGAACTTCTCTTAGCTCTTGGGTCATTTACGATTGCTCATAACCACCAAAGAAGGTAGTGATGTTTTCCATCTTGTGTGTTTTGCTGCTTCTCCCTTTTTTCCCCTTCTTCCTTCTGGTTGCAGAAGAAGCATACGGATAAATTGCAGTGTAAAATTTAACCCTTTTTTATAAATTTAAAATTACAGTTGTTTTTTTTTTAACTAACTGAAGAAATCATTACTAACCTATTTCAAACATGATTGTGAAAAGTCTTAAATATTGATTGGTTTCAGACACCTCAGAAGCAAGTCAACATTTTTTTTTCAATTCTTTAAGTAAACAAGGAAATTGAATTGGTTATTTTACTTGGGGCGCTCTTCGGAAGGGGTGGGGAAGATCAGCCTGTATCTGCTTGCCTAATTTTGAATATTGGAAAATTAGAAATGTTCCTGGTGCTAGGTAATAATGCATGTTGTTATGGATAATGCTTTTTTTTTTTCAAATCAGCTTTCTATCACCTCTTCCCTTTGCTTTCCTGTAGCTAGCTCAATACAGTCTCCAAATGCCAGTTCAGCACAGCACTGTGATCTGTGAAGTGACTTATAATCCTTAGATCCTCATTGAGTTGCCAGGGTTTAGGGGGTGGGTGGGTAGGAAGTTCTGTCACTCTCAGGAAAGCTACGGTGAATCTTTAATGTCACTACTTGTATGATTCTGAATAGTTACTAAGGGTCTGAATCTTGACAAAGTAGATCAATTAGTACTGGGTGAAATCTCTTTTCTCTTCATACTGAAAAGAATTCAGTATGTGCCCTACTTAAAAAATAACCATAATTGTGATAAATCCAAAGTTTAGCCCATGACTGAGTAGTGAAACTGTTTTCTAATACCTATGTAATGGGCTCAGCCCATTTGTACTGCGGGCTGATGCAACAAATCTTAATAGTAATGTTCTCTCGGTTTTTATGGAGTCTGGTGGGAAACTTAAATGTAATGTTGTTGAAGTGGTGCTTTCTGAGATTAGACTTGGCATAAATGTTGGGTTTATAGCGGGGTATTTTGATTTGACAATATATGGTATGAATTTATTTATTTTTTAATTCTGGAGACAAATTCAGTTCAAAAAGGCCATTCAGCATGCTCTTGAAATTTATTTTGATGCAGGTATTTTCTTTCTTGGTTTGCATTTTATTTGTAATTAAGTAAACTTACGTGCATGAACTATTAATGCCGGCATTTTTAGGAAACTGAGCAATTGTGTATTATAATAGAAAACATCTATTTGGAAACGCAAATGAGCCATCTTAGAGTGCTCTGTTCTGGGTTCCTTGGATGGGTATCCATTCAGTGAAGAAGTCTATCGTAGTTATTAAACACCTGAAATAACAATCTGTGCTGATTACTAAATTTTTAAAAATTATTTTATTTTTTGTGTACGAGTGTTTTTACCTGTATGTGTCTGTGTGTTCGTGGAGGCCAGAAGAGGGTGTCAGGTCCCTTGGAATTGGAAATATGGATGGTTGTGAGCTGCCATGTGGGTGCTGGGAATTGAACCTGGGTCCTCTGGAAGAACAGCTACTGTTTTTAACCACTGAGCCATCTCTTTGACCCTGGTATATCTTTTTATTTATGTAGTGAGACACACTCTCTCATATATTCCAGGCTGGCCTCAAACTTTCTCTGTAGCTGAGGCTGACCTTGAACTTCTGATCTTGAACTGCTGATAGTATAGTTTAGAGCTAGCACGCCTCATTTATGTCAGGGTGCTAGGGGTCCCTCTAGGGCTCTAATGTTTGCTAAGCAGGCGTTTCACCAACTAAACTACATCTCTCTTCCCTTTTCTCTGAGTGGCAAATTAATGAATGGTTTTATAATGGTTAGATTAAAGAAATTTTGAATGAAGGAAGCTAATTGCCCACAAAACTAGTTAGTTTTGGTCCAACTGTCCAAAGTAACTCTAAAGACAATAGTTTCTGGAATTTTAAAATAATCATAATCAACAGTAATAGCTCTAGTAATAGTTGTCCTCTTGCTGTGTGCTATGCTTAGTGACCTGCGTGCATGCTTTCCCCTATCTTCACTATGGTTTTCTGAGACACTATGTCTAACTGCTTTTTGCAAATGGAGAAAGAGGTTAGATAACAACATTACAATATTTCAATATTTAAATAACCAAGCTGGTATTTGAGTATAGGTCTTTTGAATTATAGAACCCAGACAGCAAACTGTTTCTGCTCATTTCTTCTTTAAAGTCATAAGAATAACACATACTTGTTATTTAAGATATTTCAAAAGAATAGTGCCCCCATTGTCACTGTAACTACTTGGAAGTGTCTTGAGTGTCCTAGACAGTTTCGGTGGATTTCCTCACATATATTTATCGGGCTCACACTCATAATTCTAGGCCTCTCAACTACACCTTGGCCTTTTGTTTCTTTTCTTTTTGGGGCTTGTCCTGGAACTAGCTCTGTAGGCCAGGCTGGCCTCAAACTCACAGAGATCTGCCTGTCTCTGCCTCCCGAGTGCTGGGATTAAAGGTGGCCTTTTCTTATTTTATTGTGAGTTGCTCAAACTGGCCTCAAACTTGATATCCTCTTGCGTCAGTTCTTCCATGTATCTGACATTATGTGTACCACAGCTCTGACTGCCGATTTGCTTTACTCAGCAGGCATATGGACCTACAACTTTAAGTCAGGGTGTCACTATGTAACTCTGGCTGTCCTGGAACTCCCTATATAGACCAGGCTGGCCTCCGACTCACAGAGATTCATCTGCCTCTGCCTCTGCCTGAGTGCTGGGATTAAAGGCATCCCCCATTAGGTCCAGCTAAATTTACCATTCTTTTGCTATTTTAAGAATCAAAGCCACAGAGAAACCCTGTCTCGAAAAACCAAAAAAA
>NC_022032.1:3263908-3269778 GCF_000317375.1 Microtus ochrogaster
CTCTTAACCTCTGAGCCATCTCTCCAGCCCTGGATAAAATGTTTTTATGTGCAAATGAATTATATCCAGGCTATTTTGAAGTTTGTGTTTTGTTCAATATAATAGGTTTTGGCAGAATTTTTCTTGTAATGAAATTGTCAATGAAATAGTTAGCAATGACGGGGGAAAATTAGAAGCCTAGTCTTGGTCTTAAAGTAAAATTGAGACACTGATCAAGTTTTCTTTGTTTTTGTTTTTAATGAGCTGGAAATTCCTAATTAAAGGCAATAGTTTTAAAAGGATATCAGGCTGGGCATGGTGATGCACGCCTTTAATACCAGCACTTGGGAAGCAGAGGCAGGTGGATCTCTGTGAGTTCGAGGCCAGCTGGGGCTACAGACAGAAACCCTGTGTTGAAACACACACACAAAAGAGAAGAAGAGTTGTCAAATATGAGGCCAAGAGAAACATTTAGGATCCCAGGAGGATCTCAAGTTGAGGCCAATCTGGTCTAAACAGTGAGACTTTATCTCAAACACACACACACACACACACACACACACACACACACACAAAGAGTTATAACATCCGTACTGTTCATTATAAAAACGAAGAAATGATAAACACAGCATGGATGGATCTTGAGTTAATTCTCTTAAGTGAAGCGAGACCAAAAAGGAAACATATACTATGATTCCAAACAAAAGTCATATATATGCACACTGCTCCACAGTGACAAGCAAATCAGTCCCAAGAAATTAAAATTCTTAAAGCTTTAAAAAGATTTAGGAGTTGGTATTCATAAAAATCTGTTTTTTAATGCAATGCTGTTTTTAGTTTTACTTTAGAGAAAAAAACCAGTATTATTACTTTTAAAGAAGCAACTAAAGTGATTTTTTGATTAATAAACAACATATCTGACACTTGAGTTTTTAAATAATTAATGAGCTTTATTTCTTTAGACTAATCTTTTCATAAATTATTACTAGGATGGGGCCTGTGGGTGAGTTAGCTCAGCAGGTAAAGGCACGCTGCCACACATGGCAGCCTGAGTTAGATCACTGGGACCTTAATGGTGGAAACAGAGAACTAACTCCTGAAAATCACCCGACCTACATAGACACCTGCACAGATTAGTTTAATCTTAAACATTATAAAGAGTAACTTATCAACTAGATGTGTTAGAGTCACCTTATTTTAGTGTGTGTGTGTGTGTGTGTGTGTGTGTGTGTGTGTGTGTGTGTGTGTGTGTGTATGTGAGAGTGCAGGTGTATTTCCTTTCACTCTAGGTTCCAGGGATCAAACTCAGGAAGTCAGCTGTCCAGGCATGTCTCTGACCCCTGAACTGCCTGGACAGTCCTTCCTACCTTGTACTTTGTAAAAGCTTACAGGGTCTCCAGGCCGTGGTGGTGCAGGCCTTTAATCCCCAGTACTCGGGAGGCAAAGGCGTCTTTGTGAGTTCAAGGCCAGCCTGGTCTACAAAGTAAGTTCCAGGGCAGTCAGGGCTGTTAGACAGAGAAACCCTCTTGAAAAAAAAAAGCTTACAATTTCATTTTCATTTTTACTAGTAACCTTAGGAAATATGTAGTAAGTTCTTTAAAACACCACTGTAGCATGTATAATACCTATATAGTGTAACATGAAAAAGTAAAAGATGTATTTTGAATTTTGTGAATTAGAAAGCACTGTTTTTACTGAATGTGTGTTGTTACTCCTGTAGTACATCTGAACAAGATTTTGAATTTGAAAAGACTCCCTAAAGAGGATTCTTAGCTTATTTAAAAATTATAGGTATGGCTTATTTTGTTTTGTTTTAAGATGGGGTCTCCAGTAGCCCAGACTGGCTGGCCTCTGCTGAACTCCCTATGTAACTGGGAGGCCTTGAACAAGTGATCCTTTTGACTCTGCTAAGCATGGGCATTCTCTACTACACTGAACCAGATTGTTTTTTCTCTTTGAGACAGGCTGGCCTCAACCTGGAGGAGGCTAGCCTTGAACTCCTGTTTATACCACCTTCGTCTTCCAAGTGCTGGGGTTTATGAGCATGTATCACCAAGCTGGGGTTGATATGGACCTGATCCTAGTTAAGACTTACATGGAGGAGAAAGCAAATGGGAAAATGAAAAAGAATTATATACATTATAGTTTTCATTTTATGTGCCCTCTTAGGTTGTTTTATAAATACTCATGCAATAACTCCAGTTTTTAAAAAATGAACTTGAAAGCACAATATTTATTTAACTCAGGAATGGGAGAATTTGAAATTTCCTAGATGCCTCAGACCAAAAATACTTTAATTTAATATAGAATAAATTTTTAGATTTCAGTCCGCTTTAAAAATCATTATTTTTTCAAAATTTATTTATTTTTCTTTTTTATGTACATTGATGTTTTGCCTGCATATATGTCTGTGTGAGGGTGTTGGGTCCCGTAGAACTGGAGTGATACAATTGTGAGCTGCCATATGGTTGCTGGGACTTGAACCCCAGTCCTTTGTAAGAGTGACTGAGCCATCTCTCCTGTCCCCCCAAATTAGTTTTTAGTAAACCAAATTTTATTTATTCATTTCTTGCATTTAGGATGTTATTTAACTTACTTGGCCTGATACTGTGCTTGCTGTAGCTCTTCAAAGAGGATGACATTCGATTTACTTTTTCAAGATGCAGATCTTAGAACTAGTGAACCTTTAATTTGAAGTCTTAACAGCTTTTCAACATTGCAATATTTAGGACCTAAAAGACTTGCCCTTAAGGCTGGTAACATGACATCAGCACTGCCAACCTTTTTATGTCCATAGAAACGAATTCAGATAAGTAGACCAATTGGCTGGCTTTACTTTTATTTATTTATTTACTTTGTTTTCACAACGGGGTTTCTCTGTGTAGCCCTGGTGGTCCTATAGACCAGTTCTGGCTTTGAGCTCAGAGATCCTCCTGCCTCTGGAATTAAAGGCGTGAGCTGCCACCACCCAGCTTTTTTTTTTTTTTTGATTGGTTGGTTGATAGATTGATTGATGATGACAGGGTTTCTTTGTGTATCCCTGGCTGTCCTGGAACTCTGTCTGCTCCCAAGTGAAGTGGTGCCAGAGTTCTAGACACTTGGAAGTCAGAAACAGGAGGATCACTTGACTACAGTAGTGTCAGACCAGCTTGGGCATCTTAAGAAGAGCACATCATAAACACAAATGAGTCAACAAATGGAATGCTGGCAGGGAAGAGTGGTGCACACTTTTAGTTCCAGCACTTGGGTGAGCTCTGTGAGTTGGAGGCCAGCAGTTTGGTCTACACAATGAGCTCTGGCCAGCAAGGACTATACAGTGAAAAGCTTAAGCAGATGGCTCGTTGGGTAAAGGTATTTCCCACCAAGTTGTCATGTGACTTCTACATACGTGCTGAGGTACATACATGTTACAGCCTCCAACGCACATGTAAATAAATGTAATTAAATGAATAAAGTGAAACATTTTGAATCGGGTTTGATTTATAACACCTTATTTTAAAAATGTACACGGGTTGGGTGGAGGTGGCATACTCCTTTAATCTCATCACTTGGGAGGCAGAGGCATGTGAATCTCTATGAGTTCAAGGCCAGCCTGGTCCACAAAGCCAGTTCCAGGACAGCAAAGGCTACACAGAGAAACCCTGTTCAGAGCTGAGTGGAGGAGGATGTCCATGGACAGTGTGTTCTACCTATCTATTTTACTGTAAAAGATTTGCTTTGATCTAACTGACCTTTATTCCACTAGTTGTTCTGCAGTTGTGTTTGCTTTAAGCCGGTTTAGCAGAACTGTGTGTGTTGGGGGCGTGGTCTGTGCACATGTGGCTGTGCACCTGTGTGCACAAGCACAGAGCTCTTGGGCGGCCTTCTCTCCCACTCCTTACCGTTTCCTCTGAAGCAGGGGCTCCCTGTACCTGGAACTTATGTTCTATTTCTGCTAGGCTGTTAGCTAGCAAGCCTCCAACATCTTCCTGCATCTGCCCCCACAGTACTGGGGTTATAAGTGTGCATCTGTGAGATCATGCCTAGCTTATTATGTGTGTGCTGTGGTATAAACTCAGATCCTCATGGCTCTGCAGCTCTCAACCACAGAGCCACCCCTCCAACTTCCTCCTCTCCTAAATTGGGTGGGCAGTGGAGGTGAAGGGCCAAAGTTGAAATCTGAGTTCCTACCACCATTTTGTCTTACCACTGAGGATTAATGTTCTTGTCATTGAATAGAGATGACTACTTCTTAAAATTGTAGGATTTCAAATTGGAAGTGCTAAAGCACCTAGACTATAGTAGGCATGCAGTTGATAATACATACTTCTTAAAAACAGAAATAAAGTATTGGGCCAGGCAGTGGTGGCCCATGCCTTTAATCACAGCACTTGGGAGGCAGAGGCAGGTGGATCTCTGTGAGTTCAAGACCAGCCTGGTCTACAAGAGCTAAGACAGGCTCCAAAGCTACAGAGAAATCCTATGTGGAAAAACCAAAAAAGAAAGTATTAGAGGCTGAGGGTATGGCTTAGTAGTATTTTTCTATACGTAAAGAGGCCTTGGGTTTGATTTTCAGCATTAAAAAGGAAAGGAAAGAAGGAAGAAAAAAATGCTGCTTACAGATGAGGCTGTCTTTAGTGGATGAAGAGGTGAACTCACTTGGTTGCCTTAGAAGAAGTTAAAATATGTTGGAACAGCGTCTCTGCATAGGTTGTGTGGGTGGTGGGTGTGCTCAGCAAGAGAACTCATGTTGGTACAAGTATGAGCAAGAAGTTAACTTTCCAGTCCAAGTTTACTTCCACTATTGTTATTGTAACGTGATGCATCTATAACTGAATAATGTTTAGTTTTCTAATGAAACAAGTAAGTGATGTGAAATTTGAATATAGTTGAACCTAAAATCCTGAAGTGATAAAACTGGTGAAACAAAACAAAACAAGAGAAAACACCCAAACATCTTTATGGGAAATTAAAAATTTATTAGTTTTATATATTGCTTAGTACTTTAAAATGTATTATTTTTGTCATAATTTTTTTGTTTTTGTTTTTCAAGACAGACTTTCTCTGGGTAACACCCCTGACTGACTTGGACTCACTCTGTAGACCAGGCTGACCTTGAACTCACAGAGACCCTCCTACCTCTGCCCCCCCCCCACTAGGATTAAAGGTGTTCGCCACCACCACCTGGCTTCATAATTGCTTTTTTTGACTTGAGGATCATATAGAATCTAAGGTATAAAAGAAAGTAAAATATGAGCATTTAGAAAATCTAAGAACCAACTGGCTGTGGTGACATGACTTTAAGACCAGTATTAATAGTACATGCTTTTATTCAGTAGACATTCTGCTTGTCCCTGGGTTTACCTGAAGCTTTATTCTAGCATGTGGTATGATTGCTTAAATGTCTATGTATGTGATCTCTCTCCTTTTCTTTCGTTTTTCTTTTTTTGAGACAGGGTGTCTCCCTGTAGACCATGCTGGCTTTGAGCTCATAGAGATTCACCTGCCTCTGCCTCTGAGTCCTGAGTGCTGGGATTAAACATATGTGCCACCGTGCCAGGCCAATTTCTTTGTTGCATCACATTTGCCCATTTCTTCACAGATCATGACTAACTTGATTTCCATGAGCATGTGAGAACGTTCCCTGAGGTTGCTTGAAGGACAGTGTTTTACTAGGTGAGCACTGAGCAGTCAGTGCTGAGTGGTAGAACTGTAAGATGGTGGGAAGAACTGAGTTTCCTTTTGAGATACAGTTTCCAGTCCAAGCAGCCCCAAACTTGCTGTGTCTGACCTTGAACTTCTGACTACAGGCGTGTGTCACCACCAAGGACAGCAGCTAGGGATTGGACCCTGCCCCCAAAACTAGATTTTTTTTTTTTTTTTTTGTTTTTCGAGACAGGGTTTCTCTGTGG
>NC_022032.1:3271000-3272745 GCF_000317375.1 Microtus ochrogaster
TATTTATTTATTTATTGTGTATACAATCTTAAAATTCTTTTAGTCAGTGGAATTAACAGCGTATAGACTTCTGAGCAATAAAATGTTTTTGGCTTTTTCTTTTTTGCTTTTTTTACAACTCCATATCATGACTTTTAAAACTGCAGTTTTTATTTTTTTTAATTAATTAATTAATTAATTTTCAGTTTTTCGAGACAGGGTTTCTCTGTAGCTTTGGAGCCTGTCCTGGCACTAGCTCTTGTAGACCAGGCTGGCCTAGAACTCACAGAGATCCGCCTGCCTTTACCTCCCGAGTGCTGGGATTAAAGGCGTGCGCCACCACTGCCCGGCAAGTTTTTATTTTTTTGCAATTTAATAAATACTCCTCTATAACTGCTCATGGGTAGGCAGCTTGATAGTATTCAGAAAGATCACAGTGATGGTGTTTTCCTAAGGGTGTGTGGTTTTCAGGAGAAGTCACTATCAAACCAGCAAGGCTGCATTTATGTACCCATTATTATTTTTAGGATTGTTGGTAACTTGGGCATACTTTCCCCAGATAACCTAGCCTCCCGTGTCACAAGGCCCAGTTTGCTCACATTCGCTTCAATAACTGTACTTTGGTGATTACACCGAGAGGTGCGTATAATGGGGACTGTGGATCTTTTCACACCAAGTATTGGCAGGCGAAAGGTAGCTTTCAGCTCAGGATGTATGACATGGGCTTTTTTGAAACACAGACCCATTGGCCTGATAAGCCTTTCATATTTAGGTGGTTTTCTTGTAAAACCATCACCAGCAAAGACTTTAGTAACCATCCTCTTCCATGCCTTCTTTTTTCTTTTTCCTGTTCAAATAACTTCCGATACATCTGTTTCTCCTTTGGGTAGAGGACTTCCCATTTTCCCGCCTTCTCTTTTCGCTTTTGCTTAATCATGTTGGAAAGCTCTTTTGCTCTAGATTGCCCCTCTCTGTCCAGCAGGTCGGCAGGTACTGCTTGTAGAGTCTTTTCATCATTCTTTTATTTGGTTTTATTTTCATGCATCTTTATACTCTTTTTCATTTGTATTTTCTCAGCATGGCGCTGCGTATGGTGGAGCTTAGCCTTCAGGACAATCCTTTTTCTTTTCTTTTCTTTTCTTTTTTTTTTTTTTTTTTGCCTTCTTTGAACGTTCATGGTCCTCCCAACTTTCTTTCTCTTTTTCTCATGGTAATCCAAATGATATCCATAGCGTTTAGGGTGTAATTCATTATGTTCAATATGTTCATTTTGTGGCATGATGACAGCCATGAAACAGCCGTCTGCAACCTCCCGGGTACACAAAACCCCTTCTGGGTCTCACTGACCATGACCCCACTACGTGCAAGGCGGAACAGAAAAGCGCTTTTTTTTGTTTTTTAAAAATATGACTTCTCTGTATAGTCCGGGCTGTCCTGGAATTTGTTCTGTAGACCAGGCTGACCTTGAACTCAGAGATCTGGTAATAAAATGTCTTAAATGTAGAATTTATGTCCATATATTTTGGAATAGTGCACTCTTATAATCCCCATTTCTTGTACTTGGAAGGTGAGGCAAGGAGCAGTTGAACTTTGAGAGCTTCAGTTTTACCAAGATTGTTTTTGTTTTTTGAGATAGGGTTTTACTATGCAGCCCTAGCTCACCTTGAACTCAACAGAGATCTACTTGTCTCTGACTCCCCTCCTCAGTACTGGGATTAAAAGTATATTTCACCTTGTGTAGCTACTACCAAGAATTTCTGTTAAGA
>NC_022032.1:3272894-3275717 GCF_000317375.1 Microtus ochrogaster
CCAAAGCCACAGAGAAACCCGGTCTCAAAAAACCAAGAAAAAAAAAAAAAAAGGAGTTGCACTCTTCCATAACAGGAGAAGTACTGCCATGCTTTGCTTTGGATTTTAAAGACATCTAAATTTGCTGATCATGGTGTCATACACCTTTAATCATAGTTCTTGGAAGGGGTGAGTAGAGACAGGCAGATCTCTGAGACACTGTCTCAAAAAGACAAACAAACATGAATTTTAGATACCTGAACTGGCTACTATGTCAGTAGTGAAGCTGTGCAAAAAGACACTTCAAATGTGTATGACTTTAGTGTTCAGGACAGAGTTGGTATTAATCTATAATTAATATCAAAAAGTCATTTTTCTTGGAGTCATTTTTATAGCGGTCAGGATTCTAATATTCTCATAAGTGTAACATGACTGTTTCTTGTAATCCCATTAACAGTGACTCAAATTTTTATATACTGGTACAAAAGACAGTATTTCATAATGTACCCAATATGAATTATACCACTCTGTCGGTAGTTTTATGTGCTTTTAAAGTTATTAGATTTATGGTAGAGAATATCATATTATATAAAGTTATGTAAATAATATTTCTTAAAATATATTTTTTAATTATTGACTCTTAGATGATATGTTCTTCATAGTATGTATTTGCAGCATTAATTTTTTTTACATTTATTTATTTGTGTGTGTATACCGTGATGCATGAGTAAAGCTTAGAAGATAACTTTGGTAGTTGATTCTCTCTTGTTGGTTCCAGGGTTTTAACTCAGGTCATCAGGATTGCTGGCAAGTTCCTTTACCCCATTGAATCATCTCACTGTTCCTGTTTTTGGCATTTAATAAAATGCTTTCTAATTTTATTTTTTAATGGAAGTATTACCAGCTAAAATATAGTTGCATATTATAACTATTGAAAAGGTTGAAAAATAATTGGGGTTCATTTTATTTTGTTGTTTTTCTCATAGTGAACTGATTACTTAGTGATTGGCTTTGTGCTTGGTGTAGAAGTAATGTTGCAGGTGCTTTCTGAGCTTTCTTCACAAGTTCTTTTAGAAAGAAAGAGCCAGTCTCCCTGGGCATGGTGAGGCACACCTTCCACACTCAGGAGGCAGAGGAAGGTAGGTCTCTTGAGTTCAAGGCTAGTCTGTTCTACATAATGAGTTTACATAATGTCCTAGAGGACAGCCAGAGCTACATAGTGAGACCATGATTCAAACAAACAACAAAACAAAACAAAAAAAAAACCAAAAAAACAAATCCGGTACTGGCCCAGTTGTTAAAGCATGAAACCTTGAATTTGGATCCCCAGTTACCCCCCCCCCCAGCACACACAAAAACAGGTATAGTAGTTCGCCTGTGATCCTAAAACTGGGGTGTAGACAGGTAGAATTTCTGGGAGCTCTTGGCCACCTGTCTCAAAAGATAAAATGGAGAATGATATGGGAAAACCTAGTCCTGCAGGTATGTGCACAAACACATGTGTATTACCACACAGGTGCACACGAAGTCTGTAGACAGCTTTGATTCATGCTAACAGCAGGTGGCATCTCAGTAACACTTAAACTTAATGGTAATAAAATATTTCGGTGGTTAACTCAGTTCTGTGTCCCCTGATATTCTTTTTCTTATGAGAATTGATGTATTGATAATGCGCCAGATATTGCAGTTAGCTGTGGTGTTCAAAGATGATTTATTCCAATGTTCTTAACACACACTTCATTCTCACCTTAGTTTCTAGATCTGCTCCTCAACTCCAGTTATGTGCTGTGTTTTCATTTAATGTCTCTAATTTGATTTCACAGAATTTCAAGAAAACATTTCAAAAATCTAACTCACTTAGTATTTATATTACTGAGGAGCCCAGAAAGTTCTTTACTGAGATTCTTTGAGGTGCTATCTACTGTCGGTCCAGAGAACTCAGGTCAGTGCTTCTCAGCCTGGAAAACTCTGATTTCTCGAATTTCACCTTCTTAGTCCTGGATATTGTCTGCCAGGAGGGACTGGACTGACTCTGTCTCATTTATCTTTTATCTCTGGTGCTTAGTGCTTGACATTAGGCAGGTGCTCAGTGTGAAGTGAGCACTCTTATCAGGAATCCAAGCCACCCCCAGCATTTCCCTTTATTGCCTTCCTCTCTAATGCTTTTGTAAGCTGTAGGATTACAGGGACCTTGACTGAGTCTTCAGCCCTGTAACTTTGGCTCTTAGCACAATGTCTGCCCAATAAATGTTTGTTTTGTTAGAGAATTCTGAATGAGTTGGGGCTGTAACATTTGGTTTCTTTCCCATTATAGCAGCAGCAGAATGGGGAAGAAGGAGCTGGCGTGAGTCTTCACTGAACCTTGTCTCAGCCTACAGAGGGTGATTGACAGCAGCTGGTGTCCAGAATTAGTAGAGTGGAGTTCTTTTTTTACTGTTCTTTTTTGTATGGATGTTTTGGGATTGTGCTTACTTCACACGCATACACACCTTCCCTTTATGACAAGATTGTCCTAAATCAGATATTCAGTGCTGTGGGGGAGGAAGTAGAGTGCTCTGCTAGTGGAGGAGACACAGGACCTGGCTTTAGAGGGCCTGGCACTCACAGGGTTCTCCGGAATAACGGTGTGCATCACCATGCCTGCTTGATGACTTCTTTTTTAATTTAAATTTTTATGGTTAAACATTTATTTCTGAGCCATTTTTAAATAGTTTGTCTCTTGCTGTACTGTGCCGCTTCTGTTGTAGTGAGGAGGTGGGGGCCGCTTGTTTGTTCCCTACTGTTCAGCCCTGAAATAACCACACAGAAACTGTATTATTTAAATCGCTGCTTGGCCCATTAGCT
>NC_022032.1:3276276-3280613 GCF_000317375.1 Microtus ochrogaster
AAAAAAAAAAAAAAAAAAAAAAAACTCCAGAAGGATATAATATTACCTAAGTAAACAGGAAGTGCATTGTAAGCTACTTCTTGAAACTCTAGAATTGACAGATATCTCACAGCCTGGACAGTCACTCAGAGTTCTTCTGTACTGTTGGAGCATCCATCTTCAGCCTATAGGCCCATAGTATATGGCAGACTCTTTCATGAAGCAGGAACCCTGAAGGATCATCTTACCTATAGGCAAGTTCAGCAGTCATCTCTCGGTGGGTCCTGCATGTCCAGTTTGTCAAGCAGTCCAGGCAAGAGCAGTTTCTTGCCCAAATGGCTAGCAAACCCCATAAGGAGCCTCTTTGATGCCCATCTTCCTCTTGAAGTAATTGGTACTGCCAGGAGCAGATGTGTCTCATTATCATGAAAAGTCCTAAGTTATTAAAATATTTAAATGCCATATTCTGAAGGTCTCTGAAAGATTTGAAGAATACCTATCTAACTGAAATATATCTCTCATATATCTAGAAACCCTAACTAACATGAGTACAAGCTTGACTATCATAGATGATTATCTACTAACCTATATTTCATAATTATACATTACATTTTTAAATGAGCTGCACAATATAATACCTTAATCAAGATCAGAAATACATGTACACAGTATAACAAAATTGACCTTAAATTTGTATCAATAAACCAAGATCTATACCAATGCAAATCTCTATAGCATATCCCCCTTTAAATGTAAAAAAAAAATTTTATAAACAATATTTGGAAATATGGGTGTAGTTATTCTCCAGACTGCTTCCTACTGTTTGCTGGGCCAAGTAATTTTTTTGAGGGGTGTTCAGGGTAATCTTTCAGGGGGTCTTGGTCCATCAAACTTTATTAGTCTGGAAGCAATCCACAGGTTCTCATCCTCTGTGGAAACAAAAGAAGAACCTTTTTTCTAAAGCAACATATCCTTAGACTCAAATTTTGAATTCAAAATACCTTTGAAATATATATATTGGCTTAGCTTAGCAGTCCCAGAATCAAATGTCTCTCTGCAGTCAAAAAATTCAAAGATAACACAATAATGTACGTAATCTAAACTCTCTGAATTTTCCATCTTTACGGCTTGTTTTTACTCTATTTTTGTACAAGTTTGATATTTATTTTATTATCTTTACTCTTTTAATCTATGAGTGTCTGTACTTTGTCTCTTTAAAGACTTTGTTTTATTTTTAAAAATAAAGCATTTACTTTTTATTTTTTTGTTTCTAAAGAAATTTCTATTTTTTTTTGCTTTTTTTATTTTTATTTTTTGTTGAAAAAATTTCCGCCTCCTCCCCATTTACTTCTTTTTTTTTTAAACATTTATTTATTTATTATGTATACAATATTCTGTCTGTGTGTATGCCTGCAGCCCAGAAGAGGGCACCAGACCCCATTACAGATGGTTGTGAGCCACCATATGGTTGCTGGGATTTGAACTCAGGACCTTTGGAAGAGCAGGCAATGCTCTTAACCTCTGAGCCATCTCTCCAGCCCTCCATTTACTTCTTTTTATAACTCTCTGTACTCTTTTTCTTCTCTCTCCCAAGCCTACATACATTTATCCAACACTGTGACCCATTTAGAGATCTTTTATGTCTGAATCTGTCCTATTGTGTATCTGTAATTCTTTACTGTCCAGGAGCATTTCTTAAAATGCTAAGCACTTCTTTAAAACTTATTGCCTGCTTGCCTTGCCCAGTCCAGCATGGTGGAGCTGCTGGCCGCTTCTGAGAGCCATGCACACCACCCCACTTCCAGGCACACAGCCAGTCCACATTGCCATCAAGCAAGCCACATCACGCTTCTCACAAACCCCATCCAAATGCTCGGTCTCCTGAAAGACCCAGTGGTCACACTGGCAGGACGGCCCAGAAAGTCTGCATTTCAAAACTGTGTCTTTTTTTTTCTGCTACCACTGAGTCAGGGAAACTTCTCCTAAAGGAGCTGTGGCAAGCTGCCAGCAAACAGCCAGAAGCTGTGTTAAACTCTGTATTTTTGTGTCTAGAATTCCTTTCCAAGCCCTCTTAGATTTCAAGGGGATTTTAGTCAACCACGCTGGTGCCAGTTTGTAGTAAGGAGGGGGCTGCATGTTTGTTCCCAACTGTTCAGCCCTGAAATAATTAAACAGAAATGGTATTATTTAAATCACTACCTGGCCCATTAGCTCTAGCTTCTTATTGGCTAACTCTTACATCTTAATTTAACCCATCTCCATTAATCTGTGCATCATCATGAGGTCATGGCCTACCAGCAAAGTTTCAGCACATCTGTCTCCAGTGGCGACTCCATGGCTTCTCTCTGACCCCACCTCCTTTCTACCAGCATTCAGTTTAATTTTCCCCGCCTAGCTAAGTTCTGTCCTGCTAGAGGTCCAAAGCAGTTTCTTTATTCATTAAGTGGTGATCACAGCACACAGAGGGAAATCCCATATCATGTTGTGTCACTTGTATGCAGACTTAGGTCTGTTCCTTTCTACTACTTCACCTTTTAATTACTGTACCTCAATAACATGAATTGCTCTACCTCAGAGGTGCTAACATTTTATTTTAAGTTTGATTACCATGTACAGTGAAATCATAATTCTTTGAATGGATAATATAAGTTTTATTGTTGTGCAATGTACATACTTTCTTCATGTTTTTTTTAAAGGAAAAAAATGATCTTCCAGAACTTGGGAAGCAGAGGCTGACAGATCTGTGTGAGTTTAAGGCTAGCCTGGTCTATAAATGAGTTCCAGGACAGCCAGAGCTACACAGAGAAACCCTGTCTCAAATGAAACCAAAAAGAAAAAAAAGAAAAAAAAAAGAAAGAAAAGAAAAAGAAAAACATTGTCTGTTTGTGGGAGTTTTTTTTTTGAGACATTCTTCATGCTTATTAAAGCTCACTTTTTAAAAGATTTTATTTTAGACAGGGTCTCAGTATGTAGCTCTAGTTAGCTTGGAACTTGCTATGTGGACCAGGCTGGCTTTGAACTCCCCATCTCTGCATCTCCAGTGATGGAATCTAAAGCTAGCCATCATGCCTTGCTAAAGCTCACTCTTTTAAAGTGTACAAAAATGGTGTGGCTTTTAGTGTCCTTGCAGGTTATCCAACCATCATTTTTATATCCAGAGCATTACCTGGGAAGAGGCCCCAGTTCCTGTTACACATAAAATAACCACTTAAAAAAATCTCGCTCAGGGGGGCTGGAGAGATGGCTCAGCGGTTAAGAGCATTGCCTGCTCTTCCAAAGGTCCTGAGTTCAACTCCCGACAACCACATGGTGGCTCACAACCATCTGTAATGAGGTCTGGTGCCCTCTTCTGGCCTGCAGGCATATACACAGACAGAACACTGAATACATAATAAGTAAATAAATAAATATTTAAAAAAAAATCTCGCTCAGAATCTGAGCTTAGTGCTGTGTGTAGTCCAGTTACCTGGGGCTGAACTGAGAGGAAAGCCTGAAAAACAGTAATTAGGTAGGACTTGCTTCTTCCTTTGGTGGAAAGTGAGTGAAGGCACATGAAAATATAAAGTGAATGTAGTCTCTCCTTAGGATTTATTTTTATTTAAGAATTCAATTCCAGGGCTAGAGAGATGACTCACTGACTGCTTCTCTAGAGCACCCAGGTTCAATGCTCAGCACCACGTGGTAGCTCACAGCTGTCTGTAACTCCTGTTCCAGGGGATCTGACACCCTCACACAGACGTACATGCAGGAAAAACACCAATGTCCATAAAATAAAAAAAAAAAGAGATTTAAATCCCATTTGTTTGTGTGTGTGCAGCGTATGGACACAAGTGGTGGTCTGGGTAACTTGTAGGAGTCGATTCTCCCTGCCTGGACTAAGCTCCGGTGGTCAGGCTTGGAAGCAGGCACCTTTGCCAGCCAGTCGTTCTTTTTACTACTTTTTTCAGTTGTCTGTTCTTTTAAGCAAGTAGGTTTTCCACTTAAACTTAGCAATTAGTTATCAGGTTCAATTTCTATTAGAAAGACTGCCTTGGAAAGTACCTTTAGTGAAGATCCACAGATAAGGTTACTAAAACAGAATGCTAATTCTCATAAGAAAGGCCGCTGCCTTGGTGGGATAATGTTTATTAGTGTGACACTGAGCAGTCACTGGGGGACACGCTTCCTTGTAAGTCATAGCCTGAAACTTTCAGAGCTAGCCCAGCCAGAATGGCGGCCCTTAGTTCCTTCTTTCTTTTTCTTCTTTATATATATATATATATTTTTTTTTTGGTTTTTTTCAAGACAGGGTTTCTCTGTGGCTTTGGAGCCTGTCCTGGAACTAGCTCTGTAGACCAGGCTGGTCTCGAACTCACAGA
>NC_022032.1:3280713-3284190 GCF_000317375.1 Microtus ochrogaster
GTTTCTCTGTGGCTTTGGAGCCTGTCCTGGAACTAGCTCTGTAGACCAGGCTGGTCTCGAACTCACAGAGATCCACCTGCCTCTGCCTCCCGAGACAAGGTCTCACTATGTAGCTCTGGCTGTCCTGGAACTCATTATGTAGACCAGGCTGACCTGGAACTCCAGGTGCTAGGGTTAAAGGCATGTGCCACTACTCCCAGTCTGGTAAAAGTTCTTTCAAACCTTAAAATTTTTGATATTGTCAAATTGTCTTTTAAAAAGCCACAGGAAAACCAAAAAAAATTATAAAGAACCTGTAGAGATAATATCATTATATAATGGCCTGAAAAATCTATGTTTGCGTTACTATGAGTTTTACAAACTGAGAGAAAATGCCCGAATTTTAGTTAGAAATTAGATATCTCTACCTCGATTTTTGTATATGTATATATAAAATGTCATTGAAAGCAGTTCATGTTTGTTTGTTGGCAAAATAGTAAGTCTTGTAATCTGATGTTCTCTCAGAGGGCAGGACAATCTGAAGACAAACGGAGCAACCTCCTCCACTTGAAAGCTTGTTTGTACTTCCCCACAAAACATTTTCAGGCAGGATCCATTTTGTTTTAAAGATTAGCTTTCTATTGAGGTCACTGTGCCAAATTCCGGTATTGCCTTTCATCTCTGGGAAATGGATGAGATGCTTATCAATTCTAGTTGTGGTTTGTGAAAGTAAACACTGTTATTCATTTCCTTTTTGGTGCTTCAGAGGTGTGGTCAGGTTCTTAGAACCCTGTAAGTTTCATTATTTTTTTTCCCAAAAACTCTATCGCATTTATAACTTAATGGTAACTTTAAATTTTGAGTAGAAACAACCCATGAGAACCTCATACTAGGGAGGCTGAGGCAGATGGATCTTTGTATTTGAGGCTTTAGTAAGTTTCAGGATAGCCAGGGCTTCACAGTGAGAACCTGTCTCAATTTGAAACAAAACTAAAAAGCAACAACAAAAACCCCACAAAACCCCATATGAGTTAGAGAAAGGATGTTAGTTTTTAGTGTAATTGGGACCCTGTGTAGAGTACAGAACTAGACTTTTCCTTCTGTTCTTAAGAGCTGCTGAATGACTTACAGTTTAACATAGGTATAAAGCAAGATAACACACTTCCATTATTCTAAGTGCATACTTGTTACATTACTAAAATTTTAAATTTAAAAAGTTAATTTTATATTATGAACTCAAAATGAGCAGTCCAAAAAATATTATTATTACTATTGGTTTTGCAAGGCAGGGTAAACCAGGCTGGCCTTTGATTCAGAGATCTGTCTGCCTCCACCTCCTGAGTGCTGGGAGTAAAGGCGTGCTCCACCACTGCCCAGGGATGATTTTACGCATTTATCTATCTATCTATCTATCTATCTATCTATCTATCTATCTATCTATCTATCTATCTATCTATCTATCTATCTATCTATCTATCTAGAGTGTCTTAGAGTTTCTATTACTATGAAGAGACACCATGACCACAGCAGCTCTTATAAAGAAAAACATTTCACTGGGGATGGCTTACAGTTCAGGGGTGTAGTCCATTATTTTCTTTCTTTCCTTCTCTCTTCCTTTTTTTCTTGTTTTTTGAAACAGGGTTTCTCTGTGTAACCGTCCTGGGAATTCACTCTGTAGACCAGGCTGGCCTCGAACTTAGAGATTCACCTGCCTCTCCCGAGTGCTGGGATTAAAGGCGTGCGCCACCACCGCCCTGCTGGTACTGGAGGAGGAACTGCGAGTTCTACATCTGGATCCAAAGGCAGCAGGAATTAAATATAGTTGAACACATCATTAAATATAATTGGTCACAGAACCAAAATAGTATAGCACCTCTGTATATTTCAAAGACTCCACACTTTTGTTTTTTTTAAAAAGGCGATTCTCCACTCTTTCAAGGTTGTATGTCTTAGTTGTCTTTTAAGATGACCCGGTTAGGTTTAAAATATTGAAGCCCCTCTGAGCCTTCTATTTGGGTTCTAGGAGCATGTACATGTAGTATGACAAATTGCCTCTTAAAAATTAAGATAAACAGCAGCTGGCGAAATGGTTCGGTGATTAAGAGCACTTGTTGCTCTTGCAGAGGTCCCTATTCATTTCCCAGCATCCACACAGCTGCTCCACAGCGGTCTTTTACTCTAGTTCCAGAGGTCTGAGGCCCTCTTCTGGCCTCTTTGAGCACTGCATGCATAGGGCACACAGGCACCCATGTGAGCAAAACACCTATACATATGAGATAACAATCAATAGGGCTGGGGAGAAGGGTCAGTGTCTAAGAGTGTGTGTTACTCTTATAGAGGACCGGAGTTCAATTTCCAGCACCACATTAGGCAGCTCACAATTGCCTGGAACTCCAGCTCCAGGGGATCCTCTGGTCTCTAATCTACTACTACACACATGGCATACAGATACACACACGATTAATCATTAAAACTATTATCTAATAAGTATTAAATGTTATGTTATGTGTATGGGTTCACCTGCATGTGTGCTTGCGCCACACCACGTGTATGTCTTGTGCTAGGGATCCAATCAGGGTCCTCTGGAAGAGCAGCCATTGCTCTTAACTACTAGTCATTTCTCTAGCCTCCCAAATACACAAGTCTTAAGAAAACACAATTCACATAGGCAGATAGTCCAGCGTTCATTCTAAGAGGCACACACAGGGATGCCGGGAACTTCCTCAGACAGCTAGACTTCAATGACCGTTTCTGTGGGATCACTCTGACCTCAAGAGGTGGACAGAGTCAAGAGGAAAAAGGGGTTTAAGGGGCACATTACATGTAGAAGGACATTAGTAAGAACACAGAGGTGTGGCCCGAGAGCAATGATCCTAGCATTCAGCATGCTAGATCAGAATGCCTTCAGAGTAGCTGAGGGTTAGCCCTTGCCTGGAGGGTGGTAACATTTGCTCTGTCCATCAAGGTATTTAGACTTTTTGTAGGTAGTGGGAAGCCTCTAAAGGAGTTTGTCTTGAAAGCAATTCATTTAAATTTACAGATTGACACTGGAGTATTTAGGGTTAGGTAGTCTATCACAATGGGCATTTTAGAGACACTTCTGATTCTGAAAGGCCTTAAGCGGTGTTCAGTAGAAGGAATTTTGAATACAACAAATACAAAGTTCTTACATTTATACAAACTCATATAAATGAGTATGTTTATGGCCTAGCATGTAATTCTATAAAATAGAATCCAGCAAATGTATGTTCTACCAAAGAAAATTGTTCATTTTGTTGATTATTAAATGTATTAATCTATACATTTAGCATGTTGTTAATGCTTAGTTGGTATTTTTATCTTAAAGTTGTTCATTTAAAATATTTAATATGGTTACTTTCTTTTTTCTGTCTCCGGTTTGACATAAGAATCTAATCCCCCTTCCTTCCTTCCTTCCTTCCTTCCTTCCTTCCTTCCTTCCTTCCTTCCTTTTTTTTTTTGGTTTTTCGAGACAGGGTT
>NC_022032.1:3284290-3290945 GCF_000317375.1 Microtus ochrogaster
CAGGGTTTCTCTGTGGCTTCCTTCCTTCCTTCCTTCCTTCCTTCCTTCCTTCCTTCCTTCCTTTTCCTTTTCCTTTTCCTTTTCCTTTTCCTTTTCCTTTTCCTTTTCCTTTTTTTGAGACAGGGTCTCTCTATGTAGCCATGGCTGGCCTGGAACTTGCTATGTAGGTTAGACTCGTCTGGAACTCAGAGGGATTCATCTGCCTCTGTACCCTGAGTGCTGAGATTAAAGATGTGACCTACCATGCCAAGGTTGATATACTTTGTGAAATTATCACTGTTCCCATGAATAAATTGGAAGAAAAATAAGAGTCCACAACTATAGTTGATAATTTTCAACTTTTCCCCCTTCTCTTCCTTTGTTTTATTTTTTTCCTCTTTTTTCTTTCTGCTTTGAAACTGTATGGACAGCTACAACCGAATATTTAAAAGCATTCATTAAGGGACTAGAGAGATGACTCAGTGGTTAAGAGCACTGGCTCCAGCCAAGCGGCAGTGGTGGCTCACACCTTTAATCCCAACATTTAGGAGGCAGAGGTATTCGAGGCCAGCCTAATCTACAGAGTTCCAGGACAGCCAGAGCTGTTGTTACACAGAGAAACCCTATCTCAAAACAAAATAAAACAAAACAAAAACAAACACTAGCTGCTCTTCCAGAGGACCTGGGTTCAATTCCCAACACCCATATGGTAGTTCACACCTGTCTGTAACTCCACTTTCAGGGGATCCAACACCCTGACACAGCCTAGACACATAGACAGATGAGGCACCAATGTATATAAAATAAATTAAAAAAAGAGAAGTTTATCTTTTGTGTGTGTGTGTGTGTGTGTGTGTGTGTGTGTGTGTGCATGTGGAAGCCAAAAGTCAGCATCAATGTCCTCTTTAATGGCTCTCTTTCATTAAACAGGTCTTTCACTGAGCTTGGAGTTTGTCAGTGTGGTTAGGTTTGCAGGCCAGCAGGCCGTAGCTGTCTGCTTGTCTCCTCCCTAGTACACTATTGTGCTTTGTGTAGAAGGAGACTTGTTCATTTCCCAGCCTTCCAGACCCAAATAATAACATAGAAACTATATTAATTAAAACGTTG
This sequence comes from Microtus ochrogaster, assembly GCF_000317375.1. Classification (NCBI taxonomy): domain Eukaryota; kingdom Metazoa; phylum Chordata; class Mammalia; order Rodentia; family Cricetidae; genus Microtus; species Microtus ochrogaster. The sequence goes on from NC_022032.1 coordinate 3,285,377, forward strand.
CTTGGCCAATAGCCTAGGCTTCTTATGAACTAACTCTTACATCTTAAATTAACCCATTTTACCATGAGGCTTGTGGTTTACCAGTAAGGTTCTGGTGCATGGGCATCTTTCTCCTTCGGTGGCATCTTTCTGACTCTGCCTTCTTTTCTCCTCTATCTCTGCTTGGAATTCCCACCTTGCTCTATTCCGTGCTGCCATAGGCCTAAAGCAGCTTTTTTTATTAATCAATGGTAATAAAACATTCACAGCGTACAGAGGGAAATCCCACATCAGCTGTGCTTTTCACATGGGTCTTGGGGCTCAAACTCAGGTCCTCGTGTTTGCTTAGCAAGCCCTTTTTTTTTTTTTTAGCAAGCCCTTTTCTGACTGAGCTATCTTACTAGCACTTTACCTTCCTCCAAAAAAATACTGCATTTATTTAGCATGTGTATGTGCATGAGCGTGTTATGGTGTGCATGTGGAGTCTAGGGCCAAATGGCAACTTGTAATTGTCAGCTTTCTTCATCCTCCATGTTCCCAGGGACTGGAAGTGGTGTCATCAGGCTTTACTGTCGCACCAGCCTTTAAAAAAAAAAAAAAAAAAAAAAAAAAAAAACTTTGATAAAAGAAAGAGTTTATCAGAAATTGTGTAGCAATTTTATTTACTTAAAAGTGCAGACTACAGGATTAGGGTTATGGATCATTTAGGAGAATATTTGTCTAGCACACACAAACAGAACACAAGGTTTGATCCCCAGCTCAGCATAGAAACAGCAATGGTGGTCCATGTGTAATACTGTCACTGAGGAGACGGAGGCAGAGGGATTGGAAGTTTAAGGTTGCCTTGATGCCAAGCATGTTTGAGGCCTGCCTGGGCTATCTGAGACCCTGTCTCTGAAGTACAGGTTATGATGAAGAGAAGATCTGTGCAGTTATTGAGTCTCCACCAAATGGTTAGCCTTGGGAAGGGGTGGGGAGTGTGCAGTATGTGAAGAGCTTGGTTTTTTTGTTACTATTTACTTCACATATTTAGGAATTGGGAAAAATTACTCTTTAAGAGCTGATGTTTTTGAGCAAAGTGTGTATTTGAAACCTGTTGTTAATACATGTGGGACTATGGTCTTGGCTTTTCATTTGAACAGTGTGGATAATAATAGTATTTTTAGAGAAGTATTTGGAGAGTACTTGAATAATGTAATAAATATGAAACATTTGGAGCATACTGATACACAGTAAACTGCTAAAGGTTAACTATTTTTGATATTAACTATTTAAAGAATTTCAAAACGTTTACTTTATATGTATGAATGTTTTGCATACATATATGTATGCAGAATAGCTGTGTATCTGGTGTCTGGTAAGAAGAGAGCATCAGATCCCCTAGAACTAGAATTACAGATAGTTGTAAGTCACCATGAGGGTCCTGGGAATCAAAGTGGGGTCCCTGCAGGAGCAACAGTGCTCTAAACCTCTGAACCATCTCTCTAACCCTGATATTATTAACTCTTTATATCAATATGTTATCAATGTTTAGTAGAAAAATTGGGATTCATTCATTTGTTTTCTCATTCATTCATTCATTTACAGTGCTGGGATCAAACCCATGACTTTATACCACCAGGATACACCGCCACCATAGGTCTATTACCCTTGCCTGGGTTTATTTAGGACGCAAAGATGTCAGAATTTTCAAATACTTGTATAGAGCGGTTTTAATGCAGCGGTGAAAAACTCCCTAAGTTCCCCAGCCTGCTTTTCGTGGCCTTGGCCTCCTCGCCTCGCCTCACGTTACTTTTCTTCCTCAAGCGTCTTTTCATTAGCAGTGGCCATGCAGTTTGACCCCTGGTCACCTTATGTTTCACACTGCTCTCTTCTATTTTAGGAGCCTTACTCATTGAGTCTTACTAAAGACATTGTAAGGGCTGGAGAGACGGCTCAGTGATTAAGAGCATGGTGACTCCCAACAGTCTGTAACTGGGTTCTCAGGCATCTTACATCCTCTTTCGACTTCCATGGTCATCAGGCATGCATGTGGTGCACGTGCATACATGTAGGCAAATACTCATGCACACAAGATTAAAAATAAAAAATACATTGTAATGCTTTAGGTCTTTTCTTCTTAACTAGCTCTTTTGTATCCAGTATTGTGCCAAGTAACAGGGAAGAGGAGTGAGGGTGAACCAAGCAGGCACTATCCCAAGTCCTTTTGTGGACTGTTACTTCTCCCTACAACCCTGTACAAGGTAGACACAGGCTCTAGAAGAGACAACTAAAGAAGGTTAAGGGATCCAGAAAACACTGCCTAAAATCAAAGGTCCACATGTGTTAGAGTTGGGCATTAGGCCCAGCACTGTGTGTTAGTCAACATAGAATGGTCCTCTTTTGTGAGGTTCTAATCCTGGCATCAATCTATGTGCCCTCTGTTTACAGGTTCTTCCTGGCTTTCCTGTGTATAAAAACCACTATAGAATGACACGTGTAGTTTCAAAATGCCGTGAAAAACAGAATTATCAAAAAACCTGACTTTGCTATTCCAGCACTTGGGAGGCAGAGACAAGTGGATTTCTGTGAGTTTTAGGCCAGCCAGAGCTAGTGATACTCTGTCTAAACAAGATGAAACAAAAACTGTTTCATGGACTGGTCAAGATGGCTTAGCAGGTGAAGGCACTTGCTACCAAATTAAGTTTGATCTGTGGGACCCACATAGTGGAAGTAGGGAGCCAACTCCTGAAAGTTGTCCTCTGACACATGCCCACATGTGCATATGAGCATACAAAATAAAAATGTACAAATCCAACCTTTTTCAACTTTTACTTTAAAAAGTTTAAAACCTTTAGAAAGGAGGGTTGTGTATGGTGGCTTCAGCCTTTAATCCCAGCACTCTGGAACCAGAAGCAAGTGGATCTCTGAGTTCAAGACTCATTACAGGCCGACCAGGGCAACATAATGGAACTGTGGACACATTTAGAGTAAAAATCGAGTTTCAGATATGAGGAGTGCCTCCCACAGACATTTGGATCACAGTATGGTGTTGGGGGGAAGTGAGAAGGCTCTTGCAGAGAAGGTACTGTTGGGATCTCAGCCTCACCATTTCATCCCGCTTCTGTTGACTGCACCGACTGAGAGCAGATCATTTGGTTACTTTTTAAATCTTCTCGTGTGAAATGGAAATATTATTTGCTTCATAGAATTAAGAAGTATAATGTGAGTGAGTCCATAATCTGAAGCTGTTTGGCTCATGGATGCTCAGGAAGTTGGTTCATGCACAAGCTGTCTGGATTGATGGAAACAGGTTATAGAAGCCCTTGACAGGCACAGAGCAGATTTGCTATTATGAAGGTGTAGTCTTTCAGAGCTTGGAACTAGACTTCTAGAAGTCTAATTTCAAAAATTATCTTCTAACTGTTGTGAAGAAAAGTTAGAGGTGACTGTTACCTTTAGTCACAGCATTTAGGAAGCTGAGGCAGAAAGATTGCCACGAGATCACTCCAGGTCATCCTGGACTACATTAAAAATGAAATGAGAAATATCTATAAAATCAGTGATCATAGTCTAGCATAAGGTGCTGAGGGCTGGTTTGTGTTTTGAAATTAGAAGTCAAAAACTAAGTCAGATTTTAAAAGAAAAAACTTCCAGGCGTGGTGATGCACACCTTTAATTTTAGCACTCAGGAGGCAGAGGCAGGTGGATACCTGAGTTCAAGGCCAGCCTAGTCTACACAGCAAGTTCCAAGCTATCCAGGGCAACATAGGGAGATCCTGTCTCAGAAAACAAAACTTAAATAAGAAGCTATAGGATTTGTTCTAACTAGTTAATTTAACAGGGAAGGAAGAATAAGTCACTTGTAATTTGTAACATGGGACACTATAAAAGAGCAGAAGCCATGACAGAGTGATTAGGAAGCAAAGGTGAGTGGGGATAGGCCTGCTTCCAGTCCTGAATGTGACTCCTGAGGTCAAAGTATGGTTGACCTTATGTCATCAGTTTCTGGCAAAGATACTGTGAAAAAGAACACAAGATTAGAAAGCAGGAAATTTGGTTCTCAAGCCAAGTCACTAATTAGCTTTGTGGCCCTGGGAAAATGTACATCTCCGGTATTGAGTATAGTTATCTTGCAAGTGAAGCTAATGCACACCTGCCTTGGCAGCCTTCCAGGGTTGTTTTGCAGATGGAATAAGAGTACACATTGGGGGCTGGAGAGATGACTGAGAGGTTAAGAGCATGTACTGCTCTTGTGGAGGATCCAAGCTTGGTTCCCAGCACCTATCTGGACAGCTCACAGCTCCCTGTAATTTCAGCTCCAGGGTATCTGGAAGCTTCTGTGGGCCCTTGAATCTTACGTATGCACATGATGTACACGCATGCATGCATACATATACACATGCATGCACGTACAGACTTTAAAAACATGCTTATAGTACTAGAAATGTAGCTCAGTAGAGCAATTGCTAGGGTACACAAGGCTTTGTGTGTGACTCCCTAGCACTCTCAGTACTCATTAAAAACCCCCTTGTCATTGCAACTTCTCAGTTCAAACTAAAATGAAATTTTATATATAAGTAGGGCTAGAGAAGGGAAAATAAGAAAAATGTCGAAATTCTTTTTTTAAAGATTTTATTTCCTCCATGTATGCCCACATGCCCGAAGAGGGCGCCAGATCTCATTACAGATGGTTGTGAGCCACCATGTGGTCACTGGGAATTGAACTCAGGCCCTCTGGAAGAGGAGCCAGTGCTCTTAACCACTGAGCCATCTCTCCAGCCCCAAAATGTCAAAATTCTGTTTGGTATTAATGAAAAGTATAGAAACTTGAGTCTGATACATGTATCTGAAAACTGTAGACTGATTTGGGACTCATTTGGAAGCTTACGTCATCCAAGACAGTGATCACAACTAAAGATACAGTTGATGTGAATATTTAACATGCCTTTAAGTAAAGTCTCAATGGAAAGTCTCTGTTTCCGTCTGTGCATTGCTCTGTGTGTGGTGACAGAGTCAGAAGTCACCCTTCTAGGTCGTTTCTCTGTTACTGTAATGAAAGCAACTTGGTTCTGGAGGGGAGAGTCTGTTTCATCTGATACTTCCAGATCACCATCCCTCTGTGAGGGAAGTTAGGCGGGAACCCTGAGGAATGCTGCTTACTGATTTGCTCCTCTTTTCTGCTCCACAGCTGCCTAGCGATGGTACTGCTCAGAGTGGACTGGGTCTTCCTTTATTAGTTAGCCATCAAGGAAATACCCATAGGCTAGTACGATGGAGGCAGGTCCCCAAGGAGATACTCAGATGACTCTGGGCTGTGTCCAAGTTGACAGCTGCACCAACTAGGAGAATCTTCTTATGTCTGTTGCTGTGAGCTATGTGTTTTTGTCAAGGATCAAATTGCAAAAATGTCTCTATCCTTGCTCTGTATCCTAAGACATCATTCCTCACACTTCTAAGCACTGTCTGTGACTGGAGTGTGCTAGCTGGGGTACAGATCTAGAGCTGGCTGAGTTGATGCTTACTGTCAGTTGACAGAGTTTGCGTCCGTCCTTCCTTCCTTCCTTCCTTCCTTCCTTCCTTCCTTCCTTCCTTCCTTCCTTCCTTCCTT
>NC_022032.1:3291045-3297714 GCF_000317375.1 Microtus ochrogaster
TTTTCTTTATTTTCTTTCTTTCTTTTTCTTTTTACATGATCTCCATAAATAGCCCTGGCTGTCCTTGAACTCACTGTGTAGACCAGGCTGGCCTTGAATTTACAGAGATCTGCCTGCCTCTGCTTCGCCAAGTGCTGAGATTAAAGGTGTATGACACCACATCTGGCCATCACTTGCCTTTTTATTAATTTGTTTGTAATTTTAAAATGTCTCCAGTTATTCATTTGCTTATAGAGGAACAAACAGCAGCTGTATGAGTGATGGGCATGGCTCAAAAGGCACATTGTTAGGTTTTGTTTCCCTCTTGGATTTGCTCTTCTGAGTTTGGTAAGTGCTAGACACTATTGGAACTAAGGTGATAGACACTGTTGATTAGTTACAGAATTGAACTGGTCCATATGCCTCAGAAGCCTGCACAATATTCTAGACAGCTAAAATCAGCACATCAGACTTAACATAGTAATAGAAACCTGTTTGCTCTGTAGATGAAAATGTATAAGTAATATATAGACTATTCATTAATCGTTTCTCTTGGCTGTGGTCTTGTTAAACACCTGACAAGACAAGATGGTCTTGTTGCAGATGCTTGTCTACATTATAGCATCATTACCCAGTGGGCATGTTCAAATACATTGTAGATACTTTACATAATTATATAATAAATATAGTGATGAACTGCGGTGATCTAATAAAACTTGCCTCAAGAATCAGCTGGGATGTGTTGTTAAAATACTTATGCTCTGGTCCCCCCCCCTCTCTCACACACACACACAGAGACTTTATTAAACTGGACTCTTGAAGAGTAAAACATTGACATGTGCATTTCAAAATGAGTCTCCTGTATACAACACCACTTTTAAAGCATCTAGATAATGGCCAAATGTGTAGAGAATCAGACATGTTTACACACTATTAATATGATTATAAATTGACAATAGTACAGTCAGTAGAACAATTTTGCAGTTAGACATAAAGTTTTTAAATCTGCCTATATGAATAAATTTATAATAGATTTATAATCTGAAGTTTTTTGTTTTGTTTTTCCCTGTGTAAGACTGTGTCTTTTTATATATAGCTCAGTTTGGCTTTCAACTCAAAATTCTTCTATCTCCACCTTAAGCTTGGGATGACAGGCATATCATAGTGAACCTGCTGAAGGAGACATTCAAGAGCTGTATATGGTAGCACATACCTATAATCCCAGTACTTAGGGGCAGAAATAGGAGGACCATGAATTTGAGGACATCTTAGGCCACATAGTGAGACTCTGCCTCCAAAAGTTTTCTGTAGACATGTTTATATACTAAAAACTTGTAAGCAGCTGATTGATTTATAGTGCATATACAGTTGAACCTATGAAAGTAATACTACAGTTTACTAAACAACCATTTAAAGAATGAAGTATAATACTGGGTGGTGGTGACGGTGGCGGTGCATGCCTTTAATACCAGCACTAGGGGGCAGAGGCAGGTTGATCTCTGAGATCAAAGCCAGCCTGGACTACAGAACAAGTTCCAGGACAGCCAGTACTGTTGCTCAGAGAAACCCTATCTCAAAAAACAAACAAACAAAAAATATGAAGTATGTATATAAGAAAATTACTTATGCATGCTGAAGTTGTTATGAAAGTATGCAGGATTTTGTTGGACATATGGTGTGTTCCTATAATCCCAGTACTGGGAGGATGAGTGAGGAGGCTCCCCAGGTTAAGGACAGCCTGGGCTCCATGGTAGATTGTATTTGTCTTATGTCAGATTATGTAGGTTTAATGTCTGCATATCTGAATGTGAAAAATTATTTTATTGTGGAATTCTTATCAGTTGGTTGACTTCTTGCCTAGTAGAATTTTAATACTTTTTAATCCTCCTCTTTTTATTTTAGGCTCGATGAGAGAAAGGGAAAGTTAAGGATGCTGGAGCAGAACAATGGATTTCTCTTTCTCTTTCATGCAAGGGATCATGGGAAACACAATTCAGCAACCACCTCAACTCATTGACTCCGCCAACATCCGCCAGGAGGATGCCTTTGATAATAGCAGTGACATTGTTGAAGATGGTGGCCACACACCCTTCGAAGCTACTTTGCAGCAAGGTTTTCAGTATCCACCTACAGCAGAAGACCTTCCTCCACTCACAAATGGCTACCCACCGTCGATCAGCTTGTATGAAACACAGACCAAATACCCGCCATATAATCAGTATCCCAATGGGTCAGCCAACGGTTTTGGTGCAGTTAGAAACTTTAGCCCCACTGACTATTACCATTCAGAAATTCCAAACACACGACCACACGAAATTCTGGAAAAACCTTCTCCTCCACAGCCGCCACCCCCTCCTTCGGTACCACAAACTGTAATTCCAAAGAAGACAGGCTCACCTGAGATTAAACTAAAAATAACCAAAACTATCCAGAATGGCAGGGAATTGTTTGAGTCCTCCCTTTGTGGAGACCTTTTAAATGAAGTACAGGCAAGTGAGCACACCAAGTCAAAGCATGAAAGCAGAAAGGAAAAGAGGAAAAAAAGCAACAAACATGAGGCGTCCAGATCCGAAGAGCGCAAGTCACACAAAATCCCCAAATTAGAACCAGAGGGACAGAATGTAAGTTGAGACATTTTGTGAGAAGTTTTGTAATCTTTCATGTTTACTGGAAACTGGAAATCTTTTTATGTTTGTTTTTCTCTCCAAGTATATTTCTGGTGAGTTCTTTCCTGTAATCATTAGCAAGGTGCTTGGAAATATTATAATTAATGAATAAATATTTGGTGAGTATAATGTACATTATTAACAAAGAGATTTTAAACATGTTTGACATGAAGAATCTTGTTTCTTTTTCTTCTTTTTTTTTCTTTTTGTTTTGTTTTGGACAGAGTTATTCTGTGTAGCCCTGGCTATCCTAGAACCCTCTCTGTAGACAAGGCTAGCCTTAGACACAGACCTGCCTGCTCCACCTCTGACTGGTTTATTTTCTTATCTTGAGAGGCTCAAATATCTTTACTTTCTTATATCAAACTCTTGGTTTTGGAAGATGGAGAAAAAGGGCGAAGAGAAATGGGATTTTGTTTATTTGAGGCCAGATTTGCAGGTAGTTTAGATTTAACACTGTATCCACTTGTTTGCTGCTAACTAAGCGGAAGTCGGAGAGCTCTTCACAGCTCCCCTGGGGTTGTGGCTGGGAAGTAGAGACAGATGCACAACAGGTAGATCTCTGCGAATTTGAGGCTAGCCTGGTCTACATAGCCAGTTCTAGGCCAGCCAGGATGATATAGTGAGACTCTGTCTCAAAAATAAAAAAATAAAGTTAGATCATTTAAACATGCTGATTAGGACTTTAGGTGAAGGGTTTTTTTAATTTTATATTTTTATTGATTTTATTGAGCTCCGTTTAGGTGGAGTTTTTATAAAAGCCCATGTGTACTGGAGGATTTTTGTTGTTTATTTGTTTGTTAATTAATTAATTAGGTTTTTGCTCTGAAGGCATGAGCCACTATGCCCAGCTCTCTATATTATTTTACTGTCAGATTTGATTGTGAAGTTTCATGGTAATAAGATAATAATAGTAAGTATGTAATAGATCAGGTCTAACTTGAATGAAGAGTTTGTGATATAAGCTACAGATGTTTCCTAGATAAGCATTTAGGAAGAAACTAATAAATGCTTATGTTGTGACAGTTATTTGCAGTCATAGTTCATATAGCTGAATAAGTTAATTTATTCTTTGGTTTAAAGAAAGATTACTTCTTGTTAATTGAACATTTCTTGGGTAGCTGGATCCTGTTATTTCATATGACTCAAATGTGATTGATTCCCTCCCCCCACCCCCTGGGGTAAAGATCACAGTAGGTATTTCACTTATTATCCTATTTTTCTGTCATTTCCTTACTCATTTATCACATTAACATTGATTGAATATCATGTGTCTGGCACTGTTCTAAGAATTGAAAGTGTAACTGAACACAAAGCAATGATATCTGCTCACAGGTGCTTCCATCTCAGTTCATTCATATGCATATATGTATATGTATATACACACCATACGCACAGAAGCTTAAAGGATATCACATGCTGTGAAAGAAATAGAATTGAGTAATTAAGAGGAGTCAGATAATCAGCTATTCTGGTGTCAGTTTCACATCTGTAAGAATGAAGGCTTTAGAATGAAGTGCTTTCTTTTTGAAAAAAAAAAATGTAAGTGTATGGGTGTATGCATGCATGTATGTCTGTGTACCACATGAATGCAGTGCCTGTGGAGACAGGCAGGACATTGGATTCCTGGAACTGAAGTTACAGTAATGAGCAACCATGTGGGTGGTGGGAATCGAACCCAGGTTCCCTGGAAGAGCAGCCAGTGCTCTTAACTGCTGAGCCATCTCTCCAGCCCCCCTCAGCCCTTTCTTTCTCTTTCATTGGTTTTTAAATTTAGCATACTATGAAATGCTCTCTAAAATGTTCTGTTTTTAAAGCATGTATTACTTGTGTCTGTGTGTGCATGCACATGTGCCCATGCATGCCATACTCCATGTATGGAGGTCAGAGAATAACTTGGGAGAGAAGGTTGTTCTTTCACATGTTGGTCCTGAGAACTGAACTCAGGTTGTCGGGCTTGGCAAAGTGCCTTTGTCTTCAGAGTGTCACTCCTTCCCTCATTTGTTCTTTTGTGTGTGCATGCGTGTGCACACAGGTACCCCTGGAGGCCAGAAGAGGGCCTCTCCTGGAGTTAAGGTTGAGCCAAAGGGGCGGTGGTGGCTCACGCCTTTAATCCCAGCATTCAGGAGGCAGAATCAGACAGATCTCTGTGAGTTCGAGGCCAGCCTGGTCTACAAAGCGAGTTCCAGAACAGCCAGGACTATTTGAAACCCTGTTTCAAAAAAGAAAAAAGAAAGAAAATAAAGACTTACAAGCTGGTGTGATCTACTTACTGTGGTTGTTGATAATTGAACTTGTGTCCTCTGGGAGAACAGCAAATGTTCTTAACCACTGAGCCATCTCATGAGCCCCTCCATGAGTTCTTGATGTTATTTAACAAATACCCCACATAACTACCTTCCTTATGTCTGATTGGCTTTCTGTTAAGCGAGTGAATAAATAGGGCTGTGCACTCCAGGTGCTCACAGCCTTTCTCTCTACTCCAGCTTTGCACGTGAGTAACTAAGCAACATTCCCAACCCCATTGTAACATTTCTTGCCTCAACCTTTAATGAAGAGAAGAGAGTCACAAAAATTGAGATCTGAATTTGGCTTTTTTTTTTTTTTTTTTGCATTTTTGGAGACAGGGTTTTGCTGTGTTTAACAGTTCTGGCTGCCCCACAACTCACTTTGTAGACCAGGCTGGCCTTGAACTCAGAGATCCACCTGTCTCTGCCTCCCAAGTGCTGGAAGTAAAGGTGTGTGCCGCCACTACTTGGCTGGATTTGGCCATTAGTTTCCTAGTTTCTGAGAATTGCTGTGCTGGCCTGTCTTACTTTTGCTATAAAGAATCTGGCAAGGATGGTAATATTCAACTGTATTTATTAGGCTACACTTTTTGATAAAGTTTATTAGAAACATATCCAAATGGTGCATGCTTGTAATCCCAGCACTTGGGAAGTAGAAGCAGGAGGATCACAAGTTCAGAGTTATCCTTGGCTATAATGGGTATGAGGTTAGCCTGGGCTATATGCAATCCTGTCTCAAAAAACTAACAGAACAACAAAAACCCAACAAAAAGCAAAAAGTACATGAAAACCCCTAATAGAAAAGAGCTGGGAGCCATTAGAAGCTAGATTAAACAGTCTATTTAGTTGTGGGTTTTTTTTTTTCTTCTTCTGGTTTTTCAAGACAGGGTTTCACTATAGCTTTTGAGCCTGTCAGACTGGCCTCAAACTCACAGAGATCCGCCTGCCTATGCAGGATTAAAGGTGTGCGCCGCCACCGCCCAACCCTTTTAGTTCTTGAACTTGCATTTAGGAGCCATATATGGTAAAGCTGTCTACAACCACAGCACTTACCTTCAGGCAGGAATGTTTGCAGAGCAAGTTCAAGACAGCCTGGGGAATTGTGATGGAAGAGAGTGGGGTGCAGGCCATTAATAAATGCCCTTATGCTCTTGAGAAATGTTCTTGTACACACTTAGAAAACAACAGCATAAACTGTGTTACTCAGACAGTGAAAGAAAAAGGCTCACTCTATCCCCTGTAAATTTTTTCTTTGTTTATATGTATGTGTGTGGCATATGTACATATGTATTGGAGGCTCAAGGAGAATGTTGGGTGTCCCACCTCATCACTCCACCTGTTCCCTTGGGTAGGGTCTCACTGGTCCTGGAGCTGTTTAGGCAGCAAGGCCCAGCAATTCTCCTGACTCTGTTGCTCACAGTGTTGAGGTTACAGGTGTGTCATGCTTGACTGTTTTTTATGTAAATGCTGGGATGTGAACTAAAGTTCTTGGATTTGCACAGGAAGTTATCGTGTCTACTAAGCCCCATATCCAGCCCCCTTTTTTCTCATCATTAATGTGAACATTTGTTTTTTTGTTCTTTTGGAGAATATGATTTTGCTTATATCTTTGAAGTTTATTTAGCTAATGTTATTAGAGCTTAAATTCTACCAGAATTTGCTTTTGTTTTTTGTGGGTTTTTTTTTTTTTTTTTTTTTTTTTTTAAAAAGTTTGACTCTCAGCTAAAGGAGAAGGT
>NC_022032.1:3297814-3334701 GCF_000317375.1 Microtus ochrogaster
TTTTTTGGTTTCTTGAGACAGGGTTTCTCTGTAGCTTTGGAGCCTGTCCTGGAATTCACTCTGTAGACCAGGATGGCCTGGAACTCACAGAGATCTGCCTGTCTCTGCCTCCCGAGTGCTGAGATGAAAGTGTGCGCCACCACCGCTTGGGAAATTTGCATATTTTATTATTTACTTATATGTTTTGTGTGTGTGCACACACACGTGCTTGTGTCTCAATTGCATGTTTTAGCTATTTGGAATAATAGTGATATGAGCATAGCTGTAGATGCAGCTCTCTAAAGATCCTGCTTTCTGTAAGTGGAATTCCTAGATCAGGGAGGAATTCTGTGGGGTTTTTTTGTTTTTGGTTTTTTTTTTCCTGTTTGCTTTTTCAAGACAAGGTTTTTCTGGCTGTAGACCAGACTGGCCTTGAACTCAGAGATCTGCCTGCTCTGCCTCCTGAGTGCTGGGAATAAGGGCACATGGCACCTGTCCTCTTTTTCCTCTTTGCCTGTGCTTCTGGCAGCACCACAGAAGCATCTAACAGAGACTTGGACCTGGATTACTGTAGTGTTCTCCTTAAGCATCTGCTTCCCTCCTGCTTCCTTCCAGAATGCTCTCTGCATGGCAGCCAACAGCATCTTCTAAACAAAAAACGACTAACTGCATGTCTCCCTCAGCCTCTTCAGTGGCTCTTCATTGCCCTTGAGTTAAAATATAAATACTTTGTTGTGGTTCACAAGGCTCTTGCTCTCTCATCTCTTAGCTTCTCTCTTCTTTGGGTCAGTGGGTCAGTAGGTATGACTTTTTTTTTTAAAAAAAAAAAAAGAAATTACCTAACTAATTAATTATGTTAGTGTATATAGGTGTTTGCCTTATGCATGTCTGCACTATGGTCTGTGCCTGGTGCTTGCAGAGATCAGAGAAGGGTGTTCAGTCCCCTGGAATTGAAATTACAGACATTTATAAACTGTCAAGTGGGTGTTACACATCAAACTCCAGAAGAGTATCCAGTGCTCTTGACCACTGAGCCATCTGTCCAGCCCCTTACAGAGCCAGGGTAGTGCCACACACCTTTAATCCCATGCCAGGGGGCAGAGGCAGGTGGATCTTTATGAGTTTGAGGCCAGCCTGGTCTATTAACACAGAGAAACCCTGTCTTGTAACCACCGCTTCCCCACCAAAAAAATCTGCCTTTTAACTTTGAGCACATCATACGTGCTGTCTTGGATACTGTTCTGCTGTGAAGAGACACCAGGACCAAGCAGCTCATAAAAGAAAGCATTTAATTGGGGGCTTGCTTACAGTTTCAGAGGGTGAGTCCGTGATTATCGTGGTGGAGAGCAGACAGGATGACGCTGGGGAAATAGCTGAGAATTTTGTATCCTGATCAGCAGGCAGCAGGCAGAGAGAGGTGCTAGAGCTAGTGTGGGCTTTTGAAATCTCACAGCCCACCCCTAGCGACACACTTCCTCCAACAAGGCCCCACCTACTTACTCCAACAAGGCCACACCCACTCCAACAAGGCCACACCTACTCCAACGAGGCCACTCTTCTAATCTTTCTCAAAAGGTTCACCAACTGGAAACTGTTCATTCAAACATGAGCCTATGGGAGCTGCTTCTTTTCCAACCCCTGCACCTGCTTGCTTCTTCCTGTTGTTTTCTTTGTCTTCCTTTTACTAAGCCAGCTCCTCTTCCTTTGATTCTCAGATTATAACTTTCTCAGAGAGGCCTTGAGGTCAGAGCCATGTCTGTTTATAAGCGTATGTCCTCATTTAAGCTATATGAATTCTATCCTCTGAAAAGAAATTAAAAAAAGAAAAAGAAAATCTTTTACCAGGCATGGTATTGCACATCTTTAACTATAGCACTTGGGAGGCAGAGGCAGTTGGTTCTCTGAATTTAAGGCCATCTTGGTCTACATAGTACATTCCAGGACAGCCAGGGCTACACAGAGAGACTAAAACAGACGGACAAATAAGAATAAACCTTTTACTTTACAGAATCTGTCTGTCTGTCTGTCTGTCTGTCTGTCTGTCTGTCTGTCTTTAGGGCATAGTCTCATTAGCCCAGGGTGGCCTACCTCTGTCTCCTGAGAAAATTTACTTTTTCCAGAAAAAGCAAACAATACAAAAGTATAGATTTTCTTTTAGCACTTCCCTAATCTCGTTGTCAAAACAGATAATTACTGTTACATGTTTGTCTTATGTTGTGTCAGATCTTTTCAAGGTGCATACTGATTTTTTATTTTTAGGAAAAAAAATTGGAGATGTTGACAGATGTGTGGATTGCTGCTTGAATTAATACTATAATTATTGTTCCTCTGGTTAAATTTCTTCTTTTTTTGTGTTTCTGTAGGATTCGTTCCTGAAATGTAATTTCTGAATTGAAGAGTAAACATATTTTAGACATTGGTAGCTAGTTCCAAATTGCCTTGTAGAAATTGTTTTCTTTGAGCCTGTAGGGAATGAGCCCAGTGCCTCATACATGCTCTGGCAAGAACTCTGCTCTAGGACTACATCCCCTAACCTGCCTGTAACATGTTTTATGTGTGTATGTAGGGGGTCAGAGTACAGCTTTTGGTAGTCAGTTCTATACTATCTCCCCACCCCTTGTTTTTTTAAAGACAAAATTTCTGTTACTCTGCTGGCCTCAGCTCAAGCTGTCCTCATGCCTCAGCTCCCAAGTATTTGTGTTAGAAGTGCACAACACTGGACCCAGCTTAGACATTTACTTTAGAAGTTCCCTGTTTGTTTGTTTGTTTGTGGTGTTGTGTGTGTGCGTGTATCATGGTGCACAAGCAGAGGGCAGTGAACAGTCAGAAGGAGTCAAGGCTCTCCTACCATATGAGTCCCTGGTATTGAACTCAGCTTGTCAGGTGTGGTGGCAAGTACCTTTACAGTCTTGCTAACCAAAAGTTCACTATTCCAAAAAAAATTATATTTATTTTTTATATTCATCAGTCTTTTGACTGCATGTATGTCTGTGTACCATGTGCATTCTTGGTGGTTCTAGAGGTCAGAAAAAGGCATTGGATCCCCAGGAACTGGAGTTGTGGCTGCTGTGAGCCTCCATATGGGTGCTAGAAACCCAGCCCAGGTTCTTTGCAAGAGCAGCCAGTGCTTTTAACCAAAGAACCATGTTTCTAGTCTTACAAAGTTCACTTTAAAAAGCATGTACTTATAGGGCTCCTGATTTAAAAAGTAATATAATAGTTTATACATTGAACTTTTAGGTTTATTTTAAATTAATATTTTAGTTAATGTACAAAATAATAGGTTGCATTATGACATTTTCATGTTGTTCCTCACTCATACTTGTCCAAGTACCACCCTTCCGTGATACCCCACCCCTGTCTTGCTAGTCTCCTTTCTCCCCACAAATGCCTGTCTTCTGCTTTCATGTTACATGCATATGTGTGCATATACAAGTGTGTGTGTATATATAATGTTGTATATATAGATAGGTAGATGATGTATATGTTACCTTTATGCCATAATTTAACCAATTTTTTCTTTTTATAAGTACATTTTTAAAAACACTTATTCGTGTATTGGATTATGCTTATGCACATAAGTGCCTTCAGAGGTCAGAGGCCGTGGCTCCCCTAGAGCTGGAGTTATGGGCAGCTGTGAGCCTCCAGATGTGGTGCTGGGAACTGCAGGTGCTCCTAACTGTTGAAGTGCCTCCAGCCCCATCTAGGCTGTCTCGTGTTGTTTTTATAAGCAGGATGCTTTGCAGATCTTCACGCTTAGCAGTGTTTTTCCTCAGTGCCTTTTCAGAAACAATTCTAGAAAATATTCTGGACAAGAGTCTGAAAATGTAAGGCTTTTCCTCCATTTTACCAAAGTACTTTATAGAAAAATTCCAGGTTAGACTCTGTGAGTAGTCTCAGTGTTCCCTTTTCCTTCAGTCTGTTACATTTAAAAAAGAAAAGCAGACTGGTGAGTTCTGATTGGGTAAAGGTCCCTTTCCAGTAAGCCTGGTGGTCTGTGTCCAGTCCCTGGAAGCTACATAAAGGTGGAAGGAGAGAATGGATCCCAGGTTGTCTTCCTACCTCTGTACACATCAGATTTAAAAAAGAAAAAAGCCTGTTTGCTTAGAGCAGTGCTGTTTAGATGATCAAGTAAGAGATAAGAGTTCTAACTGTGGTTTAGAATGGAAAGTGAATGTTAGCGCCCCACGTCATGTACTGCATAAATAATCCCACTCCTCACCGTCCGTAGTGCACTTCCTATGCTCATTACCGTTCAGTTTTCTTTGATTCTTCTCATTCATCACAGGTCCTTGTTTACTGCCTCTTTATTCTGTCCCCTACATTTTTCTGCCTAGAGACCAAATGAGAGAGTGGATACTGCACCAGAAAAGCCAAGAGAAGAGCCAGTGCTCAAAGAGGCCGTCCCGGTGAGTGGCTTGTTGAATACAGTGACCAGGTACGATGTCAGGGCTGGAGAGATGGCTTAGCAATTATGAGCTCTAGTTGCTCTTTCACAGGACCCAGGTTCAATTCCCAGCACCCACATGGTGGATTCAGTTCCAGAGGATCCAATACTCTCCTCTGACCTCCGGAGGCATTAAGCACACATGTTACACATATGCATATGTTACTCATATGCAGGCAAAATATTCATACACATGAAGTAAAATAAACTTAAAACAACAGCAAACGAGGTGACAGCATAGTGACATTTCTTCTCAGTGTGCCATTACAGCTCCATGCCCATCTTCGTGTGAGAGATTGCACTGGGAAAACCTTGAGCTTTTAAGGAATAGGTAGTTTCTAAATTTCTACGAATTATTTTCCTAATAAAAACCATGATCATTTTGTTTTCATTGGACTCTCAGGATGCTTCATCATTAATCTGGCAATAGAAACCATTACTCCTGTTCTCAGTATTTGGAATGGACTTACTATTTTTTATTTATTCTTTTTTTTTTTTACTAGTTGTAGATAACTGACATCAGAGAAGAATATAATTGAAGGTAGTTTTTACACTATAGGCACTTTGTGTGTGTTCATGTGTGTAAGCATGGTTGTCTGCCACAGTTTGCAGCTTGGAGGTCAGAAGACAGTTGTGTGTATTCTTCCACCTTGTTGCAGATAGGCTTCTTTGTTGTTTGTCCCTGTGTTTGCCAGGCTGTCTGGCCCATGAGCCCTTTTCATCCCCCTTAGGAATCCTGGGATGAGGATGAATGCTAGCACACCTGCTTTGTGTGGGTTCTGCTCCTCATGCTAAAGTGACAAGCACTTTACCCACCGAGCCATCTCCCCAGCTCCTGTAAGCACTTGGAATGTACTTTATACATAGTTCCCTCCCTCCCTCCCTCCCTTCCTCTTTCCCTTCTGATGGAGTTTTGTGACCTTTTCTTGTAGGTTCAGCCAGTACTGTCTTCTGTTCCAACAACAGAAGTGTCCACTGGTGTTAAGTTCCAGGTTGGTGATCTTGTTTGGTCCAAGGTGGGAACCTATCCTTGGTGGCCTTGTATGGTTTCAAGTGACCCCCAGCTTGAAGTCCATACCAAAATTAATACAAGAGGTAAGAAAAGTAATAAATAGATAACAGTTCGCAATAAAGAAAAGTGACTTCAGTGTTGTATGTGAATGTAAGAATATGCGATTATCTGACATAAAATATGTATCTTTATTGTATTTTTGTGTATTATTGTTATGTGTTTTTGATACAGGTCTTATACTGTAGCCAAGGCTGGCTTTGACCATCTAACAATCCTCCTGTCTCTGCTCCTTAGGGTTTTCTCATTTTTTAATGACAAATGAAATAATTATGGTTGTTTTATACTGGCAGAGAACTTCTGTAACTGATATCTTTATTTTCTTACTATGTAGCCCTGGCTAGTCAGGAACTGGCTGATTCTGCAACTCAGAGAGAGATGCCTACACCTTCTCAGTGCTAGGAAAGCTATATGTCATCATACCCAGCCCTTATAATAACTGTTAAAAATGTTTTTACATATGCATGTGTGTATGTTTATGTTTGTATGTGTTGGTGCCACAGAGACCAGAGGAAGGCATCAGATCCCCAGGACTAGGGATTAAAGCGAGGGCTTTGCACACATTAGGTGAGCATTCTGCTACCGAGTTTTAATACCCCTTGTTGTTTTGTTGTTGTAGATTTCCTTTTGTTTCCAATAATGCATGTGTATTGGGACCTGTGCCCCATGTACCCACAGAGGCCAGGAGAAGGTGTTATAGGCATTGAGAGCTGCCTGGTGCAGGTGCAGGGAAGCAAACTGGGTCCTCTGTAAGAGCATCATGTACCTTTAGCCATCTCTCCAGCCTCCTCAGCCACAGACTTTTTAATTTATTAAAAAAAATTTTTTTTTTTGGTCAACAGAGAGGTGAACCTACCTGAGGGGTTATCTTAATTGCGTAAGCTGATGTGAGAAGATCTATGTGTAGTGTCAGTTCCCTGAGCATGGTTTCCATGATACATGAAAAAGTGTAGAAAACCAGCCAGTGGTGTTTTTCAGTGGGTAAGGGCCTTTCCTGCCAAGCCTACGAACGTGAGTTAGATCTTTAGAACCCATATGGTGGAAGGACAGAACCAGCTTTCTGGAAGGAGAAAACTGAAAAGATGTCCTCTGACCTCTGTGCTACCCACTACCCAGTGATGAATAAATGAATGAATGTTTTGTTTAGTTTCTTTAAAAAAAAAGTCAAAGTGGAGCATGGTGTGGTACATCTTTTTAATCCCCGCAGTATGGAAACAGATGTAGGCAGATCTCTCTAGTGACTTCCAGTTTACAAAGCTACATAGCAAGACTCTGCCTCAAAAATAAGTAAATAAATAAACCAAAAACAGAAATAGAGAATGTGAACCAAGCACTAGCATGCATTAGCTCCTGCTTTCTGTTCTTGGTTGTGGCTGCAGTGTGAGCAGTTCTCCAAAGTCTGCTGCTCTGACTTCCCTGCTCTGCTGGGCTTAACCAGCAATTGGGAGCCAAAATAGCCCTCATTAAATTGTCCAGGCTGGTCTTGGACTCACTGTGCAGTCCAGGCTGGTCTTGGACTCACTGTGCAGTCCAGGCTGGTCTTGGACTCACTGTGCAGTCTAGGTAGGCTTTTGGACTTGTGGTCTTTTCACCTCAGCCTTATCAGTAGCGAGGATTACAGGTCTGAGGCATCATCCCTAGCTCTTGGGTTTGTTTGTAATTTCTTTCTTGCTTACTTGTTTTAAAGACTCCAGTCTTACCGGCTTTCCTATTTCATTTAAAAATAAAAGCATATTAACAAGTGATTGGATATTTTATATGAGTTTAATGTATAGGCTAAGCCTTTTTTTTTTTTAATTATGCTGTGTTTTGTTTTGATACAGAGTCTCATTCTGTAGAGTTCAGGCAGTTCCCAAGCTTATTATCCTTCTCCTCCTAATTCTGAGTTCAGGGATTACAGGTTTCTCTCAGCATGCCTGACGTGGTTGATCATTAGCTCACTATGGATTCCTTTGGGAATCATTGCCACCCAAACAAGCACTTTTCATATTGAATTTCACTTGGTGCTTTACCCTCTTCTGTTTCACTGATTGCTCTGAATACACTGGGAAGGCCAGTGTATTTGCTAGGACATAGGACTGTAACTGTGCCTACTTATAACACATAATCTTAGTTTACAATGTTCAGATTAATAAAAGTTATATTCTGGGTGTATTTTATCAAACATGATGTGTAATAGATTTCTAAGATTCTCCCACCTGGAAGTTCTTAGTTCAAAGAAACTTCGGCTTGTAACTTAATTTCAGGGTACTTGCTTTATAACTCTGTTTTGCCATGTGTTGAATTCTTCATTATTTGTGACAGTTTTGCATCTTATTCTTTTGACATTAGACTTCCTTCTTGATTCTGCTTAAACCTAGCGAATCAGACTTGTGGGTTTTCCCGTATTGGTGACACTGAGCAAGACTCTGCCTAAGTATAGTAGGTAGTGTGGCTTACCGTCTTTCATTTTGGCAGTTTGTGCCGATTAAAGTCTAGGAGAATAGAAGTGGGGCAGGAATGAAAAAAATCAGCCTTGTTGTTTGTCTAGTTGTGTGCAAGGTACTGTATTAGGTGGTTCTGCGGTGGATTTTCTTAAGAATTTTTGTTTGTTTGTCTGTTTTGGAGGCATGATCTCATGTAGCCTAGGTTGGCCTCAAACTTGCTATGTAGCTGAGGATGATATAAAACTTCTGACTCTCTTGCCTGTACCTTGTGCTGGAATTAAAGTCATTTGCCACTGCACCTGCTTTAGTGGGCCCTGGGAATGGACTCGGGGTTCTTTGCATGCTAGGCAGACACTTTACATCTCTTACCTACCTAGTGAGCATTTTCTTCTGTGATGGTCACAGCAGCTGCAGGGAGGTATGTCCTGTGTCTCAGAAAAGTAGGCTCAAAAACATCTTACTTTATAACCCTTGCTCTACAGCTCTTAGCAGCTGAGTCCATGCAGTCATAACTCAGAGGCGGTACCTAAGGGGGCATTTACAGAAAAGACTGTTAGGTCAGACTACGGGAAGTACTTTGGAACTAACCTTCTTCCTTCCTTACTTTTTTTTTTTTCTTTTTCTGGTTTTTCGAGACAGGGTTTGTCTGTGTAACAGTCCTTGCAGTCCTGGAACTAATTCTGTAGACCAGGCTGGCCTTGAACTCACAGAGATCTGGCTGCCTCTCCCTCCCAAGTGCTGGGACTAAAGGCATGTGCCACTACCACCTGGCCTACTTTGGAACTCTTATAACTCTGTGAATAGAGAAGAAGAACAGGACAGGATTATCCAAGAGATGAAATACATGTATACAGGTGCCCTTGGCCGCTCCTGTCCCCTGGAGCTAAAGCTACCTGAAGAATCTTGGGAACGGAGCTTGGGCCATCTGTAAAATCTGTAAAGGCAGCTGCATTTGTCACTACTGAGTCACCTCTGCAGCCCCAGGAGCTTTCACATTTAATTCATTCATTCATCTACTAGTCAGATGCTCCCCGGGCATTTTCTACTTCAGTGCTAGAAAATTTGTTTATATTACTCTTAGTAATTTGAAAATATAGAATTTAAAAATCTTTCATGCTTTGATTAAAAGCATGATTTTTTTGTCTTTAATATTTAAAGCCTAATTGCTTTATTGAAATATTCATATAATATACAATTTAATCATTTATTTATTTATATTTATTTATTTGAGGCAGGATCTCATTATGTAGTTCTGTCTGGCCTGGAACTCCCTGTGTAGACCAGGCTATTCTAGAATTGCCTGCCTTTGTCTCCCAAGTGCATAAAGAGATCTGGTGCTCTCTTCTTTCATGCAGGTATATATGCAGGCAGAACACTGTGCACATAATAAATAAATAAATATTTAACAAGAAGAAAAACCAATAAATAAACAAATAGATAATAACTCCTTGCAAGAGTGTCTTGAACGATGTTGAGGCTACATTTTTATTTTAAATTATATTTCTTCATTTAGTTCTTTTTGTTGAAATTAAATGCTTTTTATATTTTAAAAGTATTGTATATTGATTAGGGAAGGCCAAAACTCTTGAGTATCTATGACAGAAACCAACAGGTATCCATCATCTCTTCTTACATCTATGTAAATTCTATTAAAATTTGAGAGGGGCAAGACGGGCAGTTGTGGCGCACACCTTTAATCCCAACACTTGGGAGGCAGAGGCAGGAGGATCTCTGTGAGTTCAAGGCCAGTTTACAAGAGCCAGTTCTAGAACAGGCTCCAAAGCTACAGAGAAACGCTGTCTCGAAAAACAAAAAACAACAACAACAAAAAAAAAACAATTGAGAGGGGCTGGAAAAATGACTCAACAGTTAAGAGCACTGGCTGCTTTTCTGGAGGACCCAGGGTCAATTCCTAACACTAACATACCATCTTTAATTCTAGTACCAGGGGATCTGATGTCCTGTGCGGGCCTTCTTGAATACCAGGCACTGGTGGTGCACAAACATACATGCAGACAAAACACCCATATTTATAAAATAAAAGTCAATTTTGAAAAATTGGAGGTAATTCTTTTTCTCTCTGCATGTTTGTAATTAACAGACATGGAAATGAATTTCTTTGCTATAAGGGTTTCTCCTGGGGAGGGAGTTGATTTTGTTTTTGTAGTATCTCACTATGTTGCCCAGGCTGGCCTGGAACTTGAGGTCTTCATGCTTTCAGAGTTCTGTATCCTATGGCACCTACTTTTCCTCTATATGTATGGAGATGTGTTTACCTGTGCGCACACCAAGCTGGAGGAGGACGTGGGCTATCTCGCTGCCCATCACTTTTCACCTTACTCCTAAGAGTCAGGCTCTCTCAGTGAAGCTGGAGCTTATCTGATAACCAGAAAGCCCCAGCAGTCCTGTCTCCACTTCCTACAGCCCTGGGTCCAGGGGGTGAGGATATGACTCAGATCCTCATGCTTGTGCTTGCAGCAAGTGTGTTTATCTGCTGAGCCATCTTCCCTTTTCTCAGCCTCATTCCTCTGCATGCTTCCTCTTCCCCTCCACTCTCCATCCTCTCTCCCTCCCTTGTCCCTTCTTCCCTTCTGTGACCTTCTTGTTATGCAACCTTTACTGACCTGGAATTCGTTATGTAGACCAGGCTAGCCTGGAATTCACAGAGACATTCTCTGCTTCCTGTGTACAGGGACTAAAGGCGCATATCTCCCACCAGCCTTCCCATGTTTACTAACACTGGCAATACTTTTATTATCTATTTATTATTATTATTTTTAAATATTTTATTTATTATGTATACAGTGTTCTGCCTGCATGTATACCTGTGGACCAGAAGAGGGCACCAGATCTCAGAGATGGTTGTGAGCCACCATGTGGTTGCTGGGACTTCAACTCAGGACTTCTGGAAGGGCAATCAGTGCTTTTACCCTCTGAGCCATCTCTCTAGCCCCTATTTATTATTTTTAAATTTGTTTCATAGGCAGGGTTTCTCTGTATAGCATGGCTGTCCTGGAACTCACTATGTAGACCAGGATGGCCTCAAACTCATGGAGATCTACTTGCCTCAGCCTCCTGAGAGCTGTAATTAAAGGTGTGTGCCTGGGTTAGCAATATTTTTAAAGTTATAAAAGTACATAGTTTTATCTTTGTATTATTTTACTTAAAAATATTTACATGTGTGAATGTTTTGCCTGCTTGTATATCTAAGAAGCATATGTGTGTCTGGTGCCAGAAAAGAGGATTGCGTCCATGGAGTTACAGGTGGTTGCAACCTGCCATGTGCTGCTGAGAACTGCATGCTCTTAGCTGCTCTGCCATCTTTCCAGCTTCTACTTTAAAATCAATTTTTTTTAATTAAAATTAATTATTTTATTTTTTATTTTTTAAAAATATTTATTTATTTATTATGTATACAATATTCTGTGTGTATGTCTGCAAGCCAGAAGAGGGCGCCAGATCTCATTACAGATGGTTGTGAGCCACAGTGTGGTTGCTGGGAATTGAACTCAGAACCTTTGGAAGAGCAGGCAATGCTCTTAACTGCTGAGCCATCTCTCCAGCCCCCTAAAATTAATTATTTTAAAATTCGGGGTGTGGGTATGTGTACCCGAGTACAGGTGGCACAAGGTTAGAGGTATAAGATTTCCCCTTGGAGCTGGAGTTACAGAGCCGCCTGACATGGGTTCTGGGAACAGACTCCAGTCCTCTGAAAGAGCAGTGAGTGCTCTTCACTGAGCCAGTGCTCAGTCCCTGCATTATTTCTCATATATGAAAACACTTGGTCTACAGATACAACCTTTGACAGAAAGTTTAGAAAATTTTGTCAGTTATTCAGAGACGTGTGTTTGCTTTTTGAGTTTTCATGTCTTCAGGATTTATCTTATTTTTGCTTTTACTTTTTTAGATTTGTGGGTGAGAAGAACTGGGGCCCCTATAAGTGCTCTGACATTGAGCTACACCCTTAGTCTTTGCAGAGGCCGATGGATCTGTGAGTTTGAGGCCAGCTTGGTCTACAGTGAGTTCCAGGCCAGCTAGGGTTACAGAGAGAAACCCTGTCTCAAAAAAACAAACAAACAAACAAACAAACAAAATTAATTATTGTTTTAGTGAGTCATGTAGATCTTTTGTATGTTGATGCATTCCTTTGTATCTTTTTCCCTCTTTTCTTTTTGAGGCAGATTCTATGTAGCCTTGGCTGTCCTGGAACTCTCTGTGTAGACCAGGCTGGCCTTAAAGTAAGAGTTTCACTTCCGCCTGCCTTCTGAGTGCTAGGATTAAAAGTGTGTGCCACTGTGCCTAGCAGAGTATCTGTTCTTCTAAATTACCTCTGCTTTTCTCAGGAGTTCTCTCCAAGAGGCGAAGGCAGGTTTCCCAGCATTCTGATAATTACCTGAAAGGTCAAACTGTATTCTTGATAACAAACAGTGTTGTTTTCCTTGATACAGGAGCTCGTTCTTGAGAGACACCTGCCACCTGCCCACTTTTGAATAGCGGCCGAAAGGCACTTTTTCTAGTGACTGTGACTTCCGTCTTCCACCAAATGACCATAATTAGTGCTTCCCTCAAGGCAGCCTTCACTGTCCAGGATGCAGGAGTGTCTCATTCATTGCTTTTGTTAGCTAATTACACAGAGTTTTTAAGAGGCATAGATTCAAGGCTGAAATGTAGGAAAATTAATCATTTTTCTGATTTATCGAGGACATCACATAAAACTATCGTTTTTAAAAAGTGCCAGTGTATAGTGGAGAAGCACCCAATCGCGGGGTGTGGTTCTGCGCAGTTCGTATTGTAATGCTAAAGTTTTATCTGCCGTTGCTTTTGTGTCTGAAGTGTAAAAACGAAAGCAGTGATATTGTTATCACAGTACTATAGGGGTCACAGGACCCCTGAAACAGTCTTATGTTTATATAGCTAGAAAGATGATCTGATCAGTGCTTGGCTCTTAAAAGTTCAAGGAGACGTGTAGTTTTGGAAGGAAACATTGTGTGTTTATATTCCAATTTGTAAAAATATTAGAGACAAGTAAAAATTATGTACTCAAAGTAATAAATGGGGTGATTAGCAGAATTTCACATTTCTTTCTCTTAAAACTTGCTGCCCTGATTTTAATCATGTGGAATGATTTGATAGTAGCCATTAGTTTTGAGGTTACTGAGTATTGTAGTGTATCTTTGGGTAACTTAAAATGTCCAGCTTTTGATAGGAAAAAATGCTGAGAAACCTGTGTTTTGTGGTGTGGGGGGAGAGAAGGAAGGGGAACTGGGATTAGTATGTAAAAAATAAGAAATTTAAAAAAACCCGTGTTTTAAGATTCCTTTGGCAAATTATATGTGGATTTTTATGTCCTAACATAGTATGATCTTTTACTTACAGGTGCCCGGGAATATCATGTACAATTTTTTAGCAACCAGCCAGAGAGGGCATGGGTTCATGAGAAACGGGTACGGGAGTATAAAGGTCACGAACAGTATGAAGAGTTACTAGCTGAGGCAACCAAACAAGCCAGCAACCACTCGGAAAAACAGAAGGTAACTGACAGCCTAGAGGGTGTGGTTTGTTTAGTTCATTACATTGGAGCCCAGGGTCCTTCCCATGACAGACAAGCAATCTACTGTTCAACTATACCCCCACTGTCCATTGACACATTTTATAACTGGGCAGAGAAACACATGTCCATAATCCAAGCACTCATTCATGAGGCAGAAGTATCACTTCAAAGTTTGAGGCCAGCATATAGCAAGTTCCAGGTCATTCAGAGGTACATAGTGAGACCGTGTCTCAAAAAATGTAATAAATACATAGTTGTATATATCATGTAACATTATAGTACTGTTGAAAACTGTCAGCTGAGGTTGCAGCTCATTTGGTAGAGCACTTGCTAGCGTACTTAAAGGCCTGGCTTAGGTCACTGGCACCACATAAACGGGGCATGGCTACATATCCAGTAGAGGTGGCAGGGTCAGAACTTCAAGTTTTGCCTTGTAGAGTTTAAGGGCTAGCCTGGGTTACCTGGGATCCTCTCTCAAAAAAACAGAGACCAACTTTAGGGTCTGTGGTGAACTGATGTGAATATGTCCAGTAGGGGTTAGATCATGATGCTTACTTTGCTAAGGATTTTAAGTAATTTTTCTGTATTAGTGTCTTCCCTTAATTCTTCTTTATTCTGTTAACAAAGCTACTTTATCAAAGATTTTAAAATTCTTGAGAAGAGCCAGGAGCATGAGCTTCTGTAATGCCAGCATTTGGGAGTCTAACAGAGGAGTCCCAGATTACAGTCGCCCTAGGCTACACAGTGAAACTATCTCAAAACCAAACCAAATAAATAATAATAAGTCTAATACCTTCTGTGAAATAAGTGTTGTTGAAAATATTGGTATGCTTATTTAATCTTCGTAAAAATCTATAAGGTATATATTTTTCTTTTTTTCATATCAAGAAACTGAGGTACAGAAAGCTTCACTTACTGGTTCATTTTAGGCCATTAGAGTTATAGAACCAGGGAATAGAACAGAAGTCATAGAACTTCAATGCATTTGAAGTGGTGGTGGATATTTCAACTTGAAATGGATTCTCAGTATGTCTTGTTGATTTCCTATTTATCTTTTTAGTTTGGTTATGTTTTATTTATTTTATGTTATTTGCATATATTCATTGTACCTAGTACTAGGTTCCATAATTTTGTTTTTCTTTTTGGCATTTTGAGACAGGGTTTCTCTGTGTAACAGTTCTGGCTGTCCTGGAACTAGCTCTTGTAGACTAGGCTGGCCTCGAATTCACAGAGATCCACCTGTCTCTGCCTCCCAAGTACTGGGATTAAAGGTGTGTGCCACCACCCCCTGGAGATTTTTTCCAAGTATATTATGCAATTAATGTACGTCTTTTATAATTCAGAAATTTCTAGTTTTTATACTTTTAAAAGCTACATTGTGGCTAGGAGTGATGTCATGTGCCTTTAATCCCAGCATAAAGGAGGCAAAAATAAGCAAGTCTCTGAGTTCAAATCCAGTGAGTTCTAACCACTACCAAGAAAAACACCAACTTTGATCACAAGCTTTTAAAAAGCTCTTCTCCTCTTCCTCCTTCTCATTGTCCTTCTTTTCTTCTTTTTGCTAAAACAAAAAACAGAGTTCAGAAGCATTGGATCCTTTGGAACTGGAGTGACAGGCAGTTGTGAGCTGCCTGCTGTGGGTACTGAGAATCAAACTCTGGTTTCCTGGAGGAGCAGTACATGCCTCCACCCCCAATCCCTTTTTGAGTGAGACACGGTCTCTCCCTTTGGCTATTCTGAAACTCACTATGTCCTTAAACTGCCAGGCTGGCCTCAAACTCACTGAAATCTGCCTGCCTCTGTCTCCGTCTCCCAAGTACTAGGACTAAACAAAATTCAATACATAAAGGGGATTTTAATTAATTTTTTCAGACTTATATTTTAAGGATTTAGTCATCAACATTTAGCATATACTCTACCATCTCATAGTCTGACTCCTAAAAAGAAATTTTGTCTTTTTGTTGTTGTTATTTTTTGAGATAGAGTTTCACTAATTAACTCAGTCTGACCTAGAATTTGTATTGTACACCAGACTGACCTTAAACTCCCACAGATCTGCCTTTCTGTGCTTCCTGAGTCCTGAGATTAAAGGTGTGTGCCACCATGCGCGGCCCTATTGTTATATTTATTTTGTGTGTGTGTGTATCAATCACATGCCACAGTGTGTATGTGGAGGTCAGGGGACAACTTGGGGAAGTTGTTTTTGTTTCTTCCTTTTGCCATGTGGGTCCCAGGGATGACTACGAAGGCCAGCACCTTTACCCGCTGAGCCACCTCACTGGCCTCTATCTAAAACAGTTCTCAGTCGCTGTGCTCATCACTGTCAGTTAGCTCCTCTGTATCTCACACACTTTGATTCAGAGCTTTCTGACCTCCTGCCCACCCAGACTCTTGTGCTCAGCTGCCATGGACAGGGCCTTAGGGTTTGTTTTCACCACCCCGTCCCCTCAACAGGCATGCTTTTCTTGTTGTGCTGTTTCCTTGGGTCTTCTTTCTTTTTATTCTATCAGTGTTTGTGTATTGGCATAGACTGGCCACACATCTCCAGGTCCCCACAGTCCCTGACTTGCTTGCCTACTTCTGGAGGAAATAGCAGCTTTGCAGTGATATGGTTAGTGTCCAGGTTTATCAGCCCTGAAAACAAGTCAGTTCTGTAGTCTGTCTTCTTTCCCTTATTACTGTTGAGTAGTATGATGTGGAAGGACAACTCCTCTTTGGGGTGTTCTTCAGCAGAGTAGTCAACAAAAAAATGTAAATAAAAACAGATCTCATGCCATTTAATAGAGTAATACTAGCTTATTAATGGCGTGCACAGGTCAGCACATTCCATTTATTTGTCTTGAGAATCTGAAGATATTTATGTGTACTTTAAAAAATTGCAGGCTGCCTAGAAAATACACGTTAGTTTTAATGTGCCTATTGGACTAAAGAAGATATATAAAATTTCACATAATGCCTGTATCTCTTTTTATAAAGATTCGGAAACCCCGGCCTCAGAGAGAACGTGCCCAGTGGGATATTGGCATTGCTCATGCAGAGAAAGCATTGAAAATGACTCGAGAAGAAAGAGTAGAGCAGTATACTTTCATCTATATTGACAAGCAGCCTGAAGAGGCTTCATCCCAAGCAAAGAAGAATGTTACCTCCAAGACCGAAGTTAAGAAACCCCGAAGACCAAGATCTGTACTGAATAGTCAGCCAGAACAGACCAATGCTGGGGAGGTAGCCTCCCCACAATCAAGTACTGACCTTCGGAGGCAGAGCCAGAGGCGGCATGCCAGCGTGGAAGAGGAAGAGCCACCTCCTGCTAAAATACCCTGGAAAACTGCCGCAGCCAGGAAGTCCTTACCTGCTTCCATCACAGTGCACAAAGGGAGCCTAGACTTGCAGAAGTGTAATATGTCTCCAGTTGTGAAAATTGAACAAGTGTTTGCTCTTCAGAATGCGACAGGAGATGGGAAGTTTATTGATCAGTTTGTTTATTCAACGAAGGTACCTCTTGTTCTATAGGGGTTTGGGGAATGGGACTAAAGAAACCACTTAAGAATGTAATTTAAATGCCCTTTGGATCCACTGCATTTGAAGCATACAGTCTCGTTTACTCTGGGCAAAAAGCTGTGTTCTTCCCGCTTTCCTCTTGCAATACTCCCATCTGTAGTCAATTAATCTTGAACAATGCAGTCAGGCTTGAGCTTAGCTCCTGAAAGTCATGGAAAAACCGGCAGTTTGCCTGTTTCTCATTTGTAGAGTTAGTTTTTCTTTGTTGTAAAGTATGATTTTTATTAAAACTTTTCTTTTATCTGAATTGTTAAAAAAAAAAAAAACCCTACTGGAATAATTGTACTTGCTGGTCTGTTTGGTTGTACTGGCGGTAGCTTTTTTGTTTTGTCTTAATTTTAACTACACAGTTCACTTAACTCAATGTACCTAAGCATTATTTCAGTATGTAGTCGGTACAAAGTGCTTGGAGAGCTGCTTCCTGCTTTTCTCTCTCATCTGAATCTTTGGAATTCAACATATAGCCTCTTCCACCCACCTCTCTAGTGTCTTATGTAGCCCAGGTTAGCCTTAAACTATGTGGTTGAATACAACCCTGCAGCTCTGATTCTCTTGCCCCTACCTCCTAAGTGCTGGAATTGCCACATGCAGCTGGTGTAGGAGTCATACACATTAGACAAGCTTCGTACCAACCGAGCTGTGTCCACCAGCCGTGTTTTTACATCTTGATGGAGTCTAACCACATGTCAGGTGAGCCACATGTGGCTACTGTGTTGGATTATGGAAATTTAGTGAGGATTTCTTGCATTAAATCTGCATATTGTGAGTTCCTGTTAAAGAATGTGCTCCCCTGATAGAGTGGGCTTGGTAGCTTGTGCCTGTCATTCTAGCACTCAGAAGGCAGAGGCACAAGGCCAGCTTGAGCTACGCAGCAGAACCTTATTTCAGAAAATAAAAATCCAGGCTGGTTATGCCTCCTGGCCAGAACTCCTCCTAACAGTGGTATCAATACCTTGCTCGGGGCTTCTCTAAATCTAGCTTGAAGCTGTTTGAGTAAAGACCACATTCAGCTTGGCCTTGCTGAGCCAGCCGTTTTGTTAGATTCCTGTTAGATTTAGAGACATTCCACTACTCTGTTGGTCCTGTAATGGCGCGTGGTGAGGAAAGGGTAACTAAATGGTATGGACCAGCTTCTAAAACCTCTTTCGGCCGACTCTGGGTTCCACTTAAGGCAGTTAGTCTTTGACTTGAAGGTGTCAAATTTTTTTTGTAACATTGGAATAGGTATGTACCTCACAACCCACTCCATAGTTAGGGATTTGTGATTTTGACTTAGGTGCATCTCATGCATGTGCATATAAAGAAATTCTGTGTTTCTTTTTCCATCAACATACGCACATATAAATAGTTGATTGAAATTATAACGATGCTTCATCCTCAGAAACATTCTTAGAAATGCTAAGGGCACTCTCCACATCTGTTTCCGCCTGTGGGTTTAATTGGTTTCAGTAGGGCTCAGTTCTCCAGAAAAGCTTAGTCTAGTTTCCACTTGACTTCTCCATTTTCTTTTTCCTTTACTTTCTCCTTTCCCCTCTGTCCTCTCTTCCGCCTCTCTCATTCCCTTTCCTTCTCAGAAGAAAGTGTCAGATCTCTGAGCTCTAAAGCTTGGTGTTGGGTCCTGGACAGAACTCAGTCCCTGAGGGGAGCAGCAAGTGCTTTTAACCTCTGAGCCAGCTCCCCAGCCAACATTTGCATATTGTTTGAATGTGAATTGCCTTTATTCTTAGAGCTAGTTTTATTTGTTTCTAAATGAAAAAAAGCCAACCCCCACAAAACACACCCTAAAACTATTAAAGGAAATTCAAGATAAAATTGATCTTTTGGGGCTAGAGAGAAGACTCAGCCCTTAAGAACATTCGCTGCTCTTGTAGATCTGGGTTCAGTTCCAAAGGACCCAAGGCCACATTCTGCTCTCTGCGGGCATGCATGTGGTGTACATACATGCGGAGCAACACTCAAATACATAACATGAAAATAAATAATCTTTAAAAACAAATTGTCTTATAACACTTAAAATGGCTCTTATTTCAATACCTTTAAAAAAAACCTAAATTCTTTTCTAATATGAGTTGACTGCACCTGTGTCTACTCCGTGTGACCTACTTGATGACATTTTATAAAAATAAATGGCATATTTCTTTAAAGATAGTCTCATCTTAAAACACATTGGCCTTTGTACCTTTGTAACAGACTTCAAATGACAGTGGTGTAATGAAAGAAACTGTTCAGGCTAGGGAACTGTTCAGACGAGGGATTGCTTTGTTTTTGACAGAAAATGGGGTGATGCAGGTTCATTTATTAAGGGTATTTATCACCTGCACTTAAAGCAAACAGTTTTCATTTTTCTCTAAAGTGATCTCACTGCATATTTTAAAATACATCTGATGACTTAATAAAAATGTTTTATGATAACAACTAATCATAATTGACAATACAAGTTTGAGAAAATTATGATCATGTTAATTAATCCATCTTTATAAGCTCACGATACTATGTACCTGCTAATCACTTGTTTTTTGTTTTTTGTTTTTTTTATTCTACCTCATTTTAAAGGGAATTGGTAACAAAACAGAAATAAGTGTCAGGGGGCAAGACAGGCTTATAATCTCTTCACCAAGTCAGAAAAATGAGAAGTCAACCCAGAACGTGTCATCTCCTGAGGCAACGTCTGGTTCTGCAGGTGGGTATGACCGAGAGATTCCTAAGCAACTGTCGTTATTGAAGGTGAACTATGATGGGCGGAAACAGTTCATAATGGCACATATACATAAACATTTCATAGTGAGAATCATTCCTTTGTATGCTAATTCTGTAACCCCAGTCCCAGAGGATCTAACTCCTTCTCCCGGCCTCCACCTGGTACACACATGGTGCACACACAGACATACATGTAGACATATTACTCATCCACATAAAATTAAATTTAAGGATTTTGATTGTAAAAGCAAATATTTTAGTTGAAAAAAAAATGGGTCAGAACTAGAGCACTTTATTCATAGTTCTTTTTCCTACAGGAATTTAAATACTAGAGTAGTTCCATAATTAAGAGTATAGCTGTAATTTCTATGCTGAGTATGTAGTATGCATGTAATCCCAGCCAGAAGAAAGCAGCAACACCCAGCTCTAAATAAATGAATACATACATGCATACATAGAGGAGAGAGAGCAAGGCTATGCACTGTAAGCTTGTCTGAGTCCTTTCTCTCCATAGAGCAGAGCTTGCTTGTCCAGCATCACAGACACCCTCACCATTTGCCCCTTTATCCTCTGTGCGCAGTGTCTGTAGCTCTGGGCCCAGGACCTGGCTACTCTGATGTGACAGACCCCTGAACTGAGAACTGAGCACAGTCACTCTTCCTTGAAAGAGAAACACCTGAAGCAGGGAGTGGACAGCAGAGGCAGGTGGAGCTCTGTGAGTTTGAGGCCAGTCCCAGGCCTGCCAGGACCATACAAACAAATGAAAGAAAATAACAACAAAACACAGAGAAAGAAAAGCTCCTGTATTTAGGTTGTGCCTTTGGAAGATTTAAGGCTATGTTTTGGTTTAAAATTTTAATTCCACTTATTTACTTGTGTGTGTGTGTATGTGTGTGTGTGTGTGTGTGTTGTGTGTTGTGTATGTGTGTGTACGCGCACGTGTACACATGACATGGCATGGCACGCATGTGGATCTCAGAGGAGGACCTGTGAGAGTCAGTCTCTTAGTGTGGGTCCTGGGGATCAAACTCAGATCAGACTTGGCAGCATGCGTCTGGATTCACTGAGCCATCTTACCTGTTTAAAGCTAATTTTCAAAAGGACTTACAGTATATCTTAGTTTAAACTGGTTATCTGGTAGATTTGTGTCACAACAACAGAACTCTGTGACTGATAAATGAATATTGTTTCTGTAGTAGTGCTTTGTGTAACCAGTAAACACAGAACCTTAATCTCAGTTGAAGAGGCTGCAGTTGAAGAGGCTGCCGTGGGCATCACAACTCCAAAGCCAGCATGGGTAACTTAAGTGAGACCTTGTGTCAAAAACTACAGTGGGGTGGGAGCCATGTGGTGGTTCAGAAGGCTGAGGCAGGAGGATTACTGTGGGTCAAAGTTAACTTGGGCTATGTAGTAAGTTCCAGGACAGCCTGGGCTACAGACTGAGAACCTGTTTAAACAACTCTTCCCCACACCTATAGGCTTTTATAAAAGTCAGTGGTAGAGTGCTTGCCTGGTGTGCAACAGGCCTAAGTTCAGTACTTAACTGAAAAAGAAATTTTAATTAGCTTGGGCATCTAGAATCTTATCTTAGAAATAAGAACTTATTTTATTTTGTTTTTAAAAAGATTTTGAATTCTAAGAAATGATTTCGTAATATGGGGGGAAAAAAACCCGTTTCTTTTCTGTCTCACTTTGGCCATTTTGCACACTCTTGTAACCTGGGTGAGTGGATTATTTTTCCCCACACTCACCATTTCTTAGACACTTGCTAAGCAGCCATTTTGTTTGTGAGACAAGGTCTTATTATATGGCTCTGACTGCTCTGGAACTCACTTTGTCGACTAGGCTGGCCTCAAACTGAGATGCCTCTTGCTTCTGCCTCCTTAGTTTGGGGTTAAAGCATGTGCCACCTCCTCTTTGGATTCACTTCTCACCTCTCAGACCTTGAGGGTGAAACTTACCTGCTTCTGGTGTGAAACCCAGACTTGTTCTAAACTCACTACCTCCTGCTCCCACCTCCCAATTGCTATCCTGACCAACATCAACT
Organism: Microtus ochrogaster; assembly: GCF_000317375.1. Classification (NCBI taxonomy): domain Eukaryota; kingdom Metazoa; phylum Chordata; class Mammalia; order Rodentia; family Cricetidae; genus Microtus; species Microtus ochrogaster. Next base: position 3,319,589 of record NC_022032.1, read on the forward strand.
CCCACACCCTTAGGCTTAGTTAGATTCCAGAAGTCTCCAGGACGTGGGGGTTTTGTAAAAATAGGATTCTCCTTATAGCCCTTGTAGTCCAGGCTGGTTTTGCATTCCAGATCTTTGGCCTCACCCACCAGGCCTGACCCTTTCTCCAGAGTTTCTGGTTGGTAGCCTGCACGTTGGGTTGCTACTGTTCCCTCCTCTGATAGAGTCATTTGCTAGAGTGGCTCACAGAACCCAGGCAGGGCACTTCATTGACGCTTACCAGTTAGTATTAAAGATGCCACAGAGGCTACAGATGTGCAGGCAGATGAAGGCAAAAGGCTGTGTAGTGTCTCCGTTCTCCCATCTGAACCTTCTGGTGCCGTAGTTCAGAGGACGTCAAGGAGGCTTCATCACATAGGTATGGCCTGTTGTTAATGTAGACTCCAGCCTGTCTTGCCTTCTTGGGCAGGAATTTGGGCTTGGAACTAAAAACTTAGTACAGCTCTGTCCTTCTAGTGACTAAGTTCTGCCTAGCAGCCATCAGCAGTTGTCTCACTATAGTAAAAGACAGCTCCACTTGCAAGCTCTGTGCCAGGAACTAGGTCAAAGACCAAACAGGATAAATATGCATTCATATTTGTAATTCAGAGAATTACAAAGGACTTAGGAATAAAGGGCAGAGATCAAATATACACTTCTCCTTTTTAAAAAGATGCCATTTATTTATTTGTATGTATGGTGCATGTATGCCACTATGAATATACAGCGAGGTCAGGGAACAGCTGCAGAAATGGGTTCTTTCCTGCCACAGTGTGGCTCCCAGGGTTGAGCTCAGCCATGTTGCTAAGGGCCTTTACCCGATGTCTCACTGACCCGGTATACCTCTTAGTGCATTGTGGTAATATACTGATTGAATTGTCTTCTGGAAGAGTCAGCTTCTGGGAAGAAGAAATAGAGATCTTGAATCAGTAGCAGTCCAGGCAAATCTGTAGTGGAGGGTACAGAGGGTTATTTTTGTGAGTCAGAATCTAAGTAAAATCTGAATTATTACAAAAACTGTACAAGCACCATACAGGAAAAGACTTGGAGGTGCACATCTTTAATCCCAGCACTCATGAGGCAGGGGCAGGGGGATCTCTGTGAGTTGCAGGCCAGCCTGGTCTACAGAGTGAGTTCTAGGACAGCCAGGGCTTCACAGAGAAATCCTGGCTCAAAAAACAAACAAACAAACAAAACAAACAACACCTGGGCTAGCTTTCTAGAGACAGGTGGGAGGACTGCAAGACAGGACAAGGTCATTCTCAAGGGTACTGGGCACTGTTGAATGGGGCACAGTAGCTGAGTATCTTCTTCCAGGATGGAGTTAGGGGAGGAAGCGGAACTGAAGAACCGAGGGAGGTCTGCTGCTTGCATCATGTCAGCCACCGTTTAATAAAGTGGTTGAAGATGAGCAAGTGACTTAGGCTACAATGTAATATTTATTTTCTTTTGACTATTCATCAAACAAAGCCCTTTGGCCTGGGCTGTTCTAGTAGGCATATCAGTTTTTATAGCAGCTTTCTTCATTTGTCCTGCTTTAAGTGAGATGTCTAGATCTTTATTTACATACCTATAGTCTTCCCCAGAAGGAAAAAAAATAGAAAATCTTAATTTCATACTGGACATTTCTTATTTTTGTTTTTGATTTTTGAGACAAGATTTCTTTGTTTATCTCTGCCTGTCCTGGAACTTGCTCTGTAGACCAGGCTGGCCTCGAACAGAGATCCGCCTGCCCCTGTCTCCTGAGTGCAGGGATTAAAGGCGTGTGCCATCACTGCCTGGCTTTACTGTTACTGGACAGTTCTTAAGTGCCACTACTTTTATTAAAGAGTCATGATTTTCTTCCCTTTTCCTCAGCTACTGAGTATGTCTTTGTGTAATTCCTTCATTATGAAATTCAAGTTCTGCTGTGAGCTTTCACCTTTGTTTTCTTGTTAAACAGAATGTTCTCATTATTTGTACATAGAAAAAGGCAATCCAGATTTCTTCCTTAGACAACTCGAGGTTAGGCTCTGAGTTTGGACTAGACCCTTCCTTCAGGGACAGGTGCTACAGCTTTGATGTCGGTTTTAGTTTAGTTGCCAGTGATTGTTGATAAACATACTTTTGTCTTTTTAAATAATTATCTCACTATTTTATAAAAATAACTTTTAGTAGTCCAAAGAATGATGTGGGAGTATCATCTATCTATCTGTTGCTTTCATTGGTTAATTAATAAAGAAACTGCTTGGCCCTGATAGGACAGAAAATTAGGTAGATCTGTTGCTTTCATTGGTTAATTAATAAAGAAACTGCTTGGCCTTTGATAGGCCACCCCTTAGGTGGGTGGAGTAGACAGAACAGAATTCTGGGAGAAAGAAAGCCGAGTCAGGCAGATGCCATGCCTCTCTTCTCCAAGATGGACGCAGGTTAAGATCCTTCCTGGTAAGCCACATGGTGCTACACAGATTATTAGAAATGGGTTAATCAGGATGTGAGAATTAGCCAGTAAGAAGCTAGAGCTAATGGGCCAAGCAGTGTTTAAAAGAATACAGTTTCCATGTAATTATTTTGGTGTAAAGCTAGCCAGTGGCCAGGAGCTGGCGAGCTGGGAGGCGAGAAGCGGCCGGCTGTTCCATACAACAAAAGGTCAGAAAAGAGGCTTGTTTCCCCTTAGGAGCCATTGTATCATCTCAGCTGCAAGCTGAGAGTTCTTGAGCTTTTTCTTTTCTTTTTCTAACTTAAGTACATAAACTGTGTGCCCCTGACATATCTCTGTGGTTTGAAGAGTGATGTTTATTCATTCATACGAGACCACTAAATTATTTTCCAAGTTCCTGCTCCCCCTTAGAAAATAAGTATAAAAAGTGTTAGTGGTTTTAAATGTGTCTGTTCTTTAGGTAGCTTTCAGAATAGTCATAAGAAATCATGTTGCTTTCCTTTTGTAAGACAGTAGGTCAGGGTTGGGGTTGTAGTTTAGTTGGTAGAGAGCTTGCCTAGCATGCTTAAAGCCCTGGGTTCAATGCCAGTCCCACATAAACTGGCATGTGAGCGCGTGCCTATCATCCCAGCACTTGAGAGATGGAAGCAGGGCGATCGGAAATTCACTATCACGCTTGACTATCTGGTGTGTTCAAGGATAGTTTGGTCTACATGAGAGCTTGTCTCCAAAAAACCAAAAGGCTTAATCTGGTCAGCACATCATAAGGTGGCAAGAAGTTAGGACTGCTTGCAAACCCCCACAACACCCTGGAAACAAGTACGGATTTGCTCGCTCGCTGTTGCTTCCAAGCTGTTTTCATTTTTGTCTTCCTAGGTGGTACTTGAGTATTGATGATTGCGCTAAAGTATCCTCAACTGGTCTACAAGGGCAGGTGCTCTTCTTTTAGTAAACTTTTTTTTTTTTAAGCTTTTGGAGCCTGTCCTGGAACTAGCTCTTGTAGACCAGGTTGGCCTCGAACTCACAGAGATCCGCCTGTCTCTGTCTCCCAAGTGCTGGGAGTAGGCGTGCACCACCACCGCCCGTTATCAGTTTAAAGAGAAAACTTGAGAGTAAAGAATAGTTCCAGAACCTTCATTGACTAGATTGTGACTTCGGTGCTAGAAGCAGATTAATTATACCTCTGAAATATACTGTTGCTGCACTGTGGAGCTAGCCCAGCAAGCGAGAGGACAGGAACCCACATAAGTGGCAGGTGAGCATGGTAGCCCTCCTATAGTTCCAGCCTTGGAAGGTGACTTTGGAGACTGTCCATATTAGTGAGCCCTGGGTTTGACTGATTCCTGATAGCGCCTTCACCTGCATGTGTACAAACTTGCGCACACACCTGTTTACATATATACCCATGCATGTGAATGTGTATGCACACGGTGTACCCCATGCATATATATGAGAAAGGAAAGAAACTGGCAGCAAGCCCTGGAGAACCTTCTTCACGCCTCAGCAGTAGATAACAGGTGTGTGCTGCTCTGCCCTTTTCTGTGTTTGTTCTAAAGTGGTTGCTGGGGATCTGAACTCAGTCCCTTTGTGCGTATGGGCTAACAGAGCGCTTTGTGCTGACCCATTCAGTCCTTCACCCCTAGTCACACTTCCTTAAGTGCGTTACTGGCCTTAGGGAGTAAACTGTGCCTCTGCCTAAACTAAAACAACCTCACTTATTTGTGTAACAGGATCTTGTACAGAGCCCGTTCTCAGTTATTTGAGCTACTAGCTAATTATGTGTTCCCAGGTGTTTTTAATGACTTAATTAAAATTCTGTCAGTAATGGATTTAAAAAAAGTAAAAAATCTGGTCAGCTCTTAACCAAATGAGTCAAACAGTCCTTAACATGTTTTTCTTTATGTGTGTGTTTAAATCATGTCATAGGCCCAGTAGAAAAGAAACAGCAAAGAAGATCAATCAGGACTCGATCTGAATCAGAGAAATCCACCGAGGTTGTGCCAAAGAAGAAGATCAAAAAGGAGCAGGTTGGCTTCCTACACGTAGAGAGTTAGAGTGTATCTGTAATGTGGTGGCTTCTCTCCTGTCACCAAAGAAAGATCTCCCCACCTGGGCCTCATTCCTGAACTTGTTTCCATCTGTTGTGGTGGGTCGCGGTGGCGACTTCTCAGACAGCTGTGCTGTGATGCTGCTTCAGGCATGGTCACAGAGAACAGGTCTGGAGATGGGAAGCCAGCGGTGCAAGACCCTGGCATTCGTTTTGAAATTTCTGTTATAAGCACAATGAGTTCATGTTTTCATGAGTTTTACTTGGAACCATCATGGAGTTCCCTTTTTAAAACTTTGATTTTTGGTTTAAGCTGCTGATATATATTGTTTTTATTTTTTAAACAAATCAAATTAATTTAATTTATATTCTTATATTTAAGAAGCAGGTAATCATATATAATCTGGTCTTTCTGTTGGTATCACAGATCTTTTGAAATGTTATTTTTTTCAGTGGAATGGCACTCATCTGAAATCAGACTGTTAGATAAATAATATTCAAGGAAAAAGTGTGTGGGGAGGGAAGTACATGTTGATCGAATGTGTACAACTGGTGTAATCAATGTAGTAATATACATGTTAAATTACCTTTCAAATAACTCTTAGAAATGGTTCTATAAATTATGAACTCACAGATTTTTTTTTTTAAAAAAAGTGAATGATAAGCACTTTGCCACGGAGCTGTGTCCCCAAAATATTCTTTTCTTCTCTTTCCTTTCTTCATTTTTTTTGAGATGGTCTCACTATATAGCCCTGACTGGCCTGGAACTCGATGTATAGATCAGGTTGGCCAGGCATGCACAGAGATCCTCCTGCCTCAGCCTCACCAGTGCTGGGATTAAAGGTGTCTCACACCTCAACCAGCTTTAGAATATTTATTTTTTATAGCCCAACCACCTTGTATTCAATCCAGAATTAGTTCCAGTTAAGTGTAATATTTTAAAGCCATTTACCATGGAAGAGTATGTACTTTTTTTTTTTTTAACATCTTCACAATTTTAAATTTCCAAATTTAAAAGCTAACTTTGTGGGTGCTCTATGGTATCACAAGCATATAAAACATTTTTGAGAATATTTAGCTAAAATTTAGCTAATATTCATCATTTATCATATAATTTACATATCTAGGAAATTCCAAAAATTTCCAAGTCTGACAAATCCTATAGTATTTGTTACCAAAATGAAGTTGTGACTTTGCCACCTGGTTTCCAAATTCAGTCTGTGACCATTCAGTTTAGCATTTATAACCAGAATGAGTAAAAATCATGGGACAAATTGTTACTGCCACTGTGTTATATATAGTTAGTAGTAGAATAATGACAGTGATTGTTTAGAAGACTTTATATTTGTACAACTAATTGTATCGTACAAAAGCATTCCTGTTGTATGTTTTTTTACCTGTTGTAAAAAAAATAAAAAAATTTTTAAAAAGCTTAGAACAATCCTTAAATATTTACAAAATGTGTTTCAACATGCATATTTCACACCTTAAAGAAACATAAAATTCAATCATAGCCTAAACAGGACTCCAGACAGCATCTTTTCCCTATTCTAATGGTTCAGTCTCCCACTACCACGTGTTTTACATATACATTGGCAGAATAACTTCTGATCTCGCTCTCCTGATGTAGGATCAAGACCCTGTTCATAAGACACTCAAGAAAGTGCTATTGCAATATCCCAGACTTACTAAGTTTGTTCTAGCAGCACAAGTATTGAGCTTCCAGCTGTATGGAGCCATGTAGCACTCTCTACAGAGAGGGTCCCGATTCTCAGCACCTTAGCTGTGAGTGCAGGCGCGGAGGGTCTTAAAGTGGCGTGAGTTACATTAACCTGAGTTTCATAGTAAGTAAAAATTTATCCTAATGTCTTTGGGGCGGGAGGGGTTCCTAGCAGTGTTGGGGCTGGTCGAAGAAACAGCCCCGCTCCTGCCTCCCAGACACTGAGGAAAATAATCTTGTTCTCGTCATGTAGCAAGGGAGTGGTGGGAAGTCTGCGAACGAGCATGTGGCTGTGTGGTGTCACTTGGTATCAGCACAGGCAGCTAGGATTTAACCTCCCTGACTCCGAGAGAGAGCACTTGACCCCAAAGATGGGTCAGATTCAGATTTTTGGTAACATTGGTCACTCATCACTACTTAGATTGATGAACATGTTATTCTTCCCTCTATTTTTAAAAGTGAAAGCCTTCCTGCTAATGCTGTGTTGCTCTGTCCTAACAGGTTGACACAGCGCCGCAGGCTTCCCTGAAGACTGGATTACAGAAAGGTGAGTTAGCGCTGGAGTGCTGCTTGGCACTTCCTTGATTTAACCAGTTGTTGAGAAGAACTTATCTGCACTTCATGGATCTTTGTCTGTCTCTGTAAATCATTGTTGCTCTTTGGTGTGAAGTTTCATCCCCCTTGTGGTGTGCGTGCACGTGTGTGTGTGTGTGTGTGTGTGTGTGTGTGTGTGTGTGTGAGAGAGAGAGAGAGAGAGAGAGAGAGAGAGAGGAGAGAGAGAGACTTTCAGACTTGATCCTACTCTGTCCTCCCACATAAAAGTCTTTCTTGTTTTGGTAAATTGGAGAACACCATGTAGACTTGATATTGTTACCCACTTTTCTTTGTAAGATTTTGGGATTTCACTGGCTTATAAACTAGGGATGTGACGAATCCACTTTTTTGGTATTCGACTGAATACCGAATAGTAGCTATTAATGTTTGTCAAAAATGGACTATGGCAAATCAGACAGGACAGCTTTACTGCAAAAAGTGTTGCCACACTTCCTTTTTACAGTGCTGTACAATCCTTTTGTAAGTTACCCATAGCATAGCTATGACCACTATTTGATGACCATATATGACTCTAGTGGAGATGTGCACAAAGTTTAAGGAGCCTTAAACTTTCTATGTGTTTTCTGTGTGCAGTTTGAGTATAGTACAAACTCCATAGCATGACTCATGCGATTTTGGTGAGCTCAAACTAACTGTATTTAATACCTGTAGTTTACTCTGGGCAAATTGCATTATTTTAAAATAAATAAAATAAAACACCAGCCTCTCTGCATTCTCGGGGAGAAGTCTGCAGCGATGGTCTCCGTGGAGATCCTCAGCAGAACTGAACGCCTCTCGGAGGGAACACTGCTTGGCGGAGCTCCAAGAAAAGGCATCGCGATCGCTGCGAGATTAGGAGGCCTGATTGCGTTGTGTTTCCACCATTCCACAGGGTCGGCGGACCGAGGAGTGCAGGGCTCTGTCAGATTCAGTGACAGCTCCGTCTCCGCAGCGAATGAGGAAACTGTGGACTGAGATTCCTGTACAATTTCATCCCAGAAACTCCAGACTTGTAGTCTCCGTGCAAGATTTCTTTGTCGGCGGCTCGATAAAGTTTCTTTTCTTTTGATTTTGATTTTGCCAATCATCATTATTGGCATTCTCTGGCCTGGTTTCTTCCTCAAGACTCTGAACAATTGCTTTAACATTCAGATGATTTCTCTCTCTTTTTATTTTTATTTTTTTGTCTAAGCTGGATGGGTACAGCTTAAATCATGGGTCCAGCCTAAAAACCATTAACTTACCCTGATCAATTCCAACATGGACTGTTTTGCTTTTGTTTTTGAATAAAGCATCATTAATACACATCTGCAGGGTTTTGCCAAACGGCCCAATCTGTATACATTGCAATCATTAAAAGCTCTTGTTATTTTTTTTTTAATATTAGTGCCGTTATCATGGAGAACAGCTTGACAGCTGTCTTCAGCAGTCTGTCATTTTTCTAGTGTTTTCAGAAACTCATCGGAATTGGCGGTACCTGTGTTTCCCTTCGAAAGCCTCTCAGTACAGCACTCCCGTTCCTCTGTTAAAACTCCTTGTTAATTCAGTGACCTTTTAGGCCAAGGAAGTACTTTGTGGTGGTGTTCTGGTTCCACACACCAGCAATGACAGAGATAGATTTGTGTTCTTGTGTTTTTTTAATCAGCGTTCACACGGGCAGGCCCCCTCCTTGGTAGCTGTCAGGAAGCTTTCAGTGCAAACTTGTAGGATGGGATGTGATAACCCGAGCAGTCTCCCGAGGCCCACATCCTCCACCACAGAATATGACTGCACACCAAGCGCTGCTCCCACCCAGCCCGTTGCGGATCTTCACGGCCTCAGGAGACTCCTTTCTCCGTAGTCTCTTCTGGACTGCACTTCCCCCATAGCTTGCTGCGCTGCTGTAGATGTGTGTGGTCTGGAAAGGTTGGGGGAATCTAAAACACAAACTGTGGGTGCAAATATTAACCGTCTCCTTGGTTCCTTGGTATTCACCGTGCCTGTCTCGGCATAGCCTACTGCATTAGCCCAAGAGATTGTTGCTTTGTAACTTTTTGCACTATTGTTTTGGCTGGATTTGTATTACACGCAGTTTTAAAAAAAAATTCCACACTATTCTCTGCCTTTTTTTTTCAAATATATATTTATTCCTTCCCTCACAAAGTCCAGAGGCCTCTCATCTAGTTCTTCGTGATTTGCTACACTTGACCACTGATTGTCCATTACAGCCCTCCGTAGTGTGCCTCCCACACGGCATGACATGTGTAGATGTGCTGCAACACTTGTGTATGGTCACAATAAATACCACTTTACCAAGAAAGAGCAATTATGAACATCCAAAATTTATTTGGGGGATAATAATCAACTGAATTGCAAAATTGGGGGGTTGAAATGGCACTATCCGTGTACGAATCGAATACAAATCAAAGATTTGTCACATCCCTAATAAAACAAGATGGAGATGTCTCTGCAACCGTATCTGTAAACTGCACTGTGTTGGGTTTCCTGTCTTCCCCTTACGAAATCGAATGGTTCTCTGCACTGCTCCCGATTGGCTGTCCTTCAGTTTTGCTAAAGTTGCTGTCTAGACTGGAACGTGGGCTCCGCTGGTGAAAGTAGCCATAGAGCAGAGCTGAACTTATGTCTTTAAGCAGCTGTCAGTGAGCCTCCTCTGCCACGAAGGCCGGAAGCCTGGCAGCTTCAGTGCTACAGAGAGTTGCGAATTTCCCCCGACACACTTAAGATGAGCTTGGGGAAAGAAAACACTCTCCTTCAGATAAATGAAAGCAGGAACCTACATACGACTTTAGGATTAATTTCAGTGTGTTGTGTTAAGGTGCCAGCGAGATTTCAGATTCCTGTAAGCCTCTAAAGAAAAGGAGTCGCGCCTCGACTGACGTAGACACTGCTAACTCCGCATACAGAGACACTTCTGACTCCGATTCCCGAGGATTGAGTGATCTGCAGGTAAGTTCGTGCAGGGTTCTGGGCAGACTGTTCCTCCTTGCCTCAGCAGCATGCCTCCCTGGGAGAAATCAGAGGAACGTAAACACTCGTGGGAGGATGCGGGGCTGAACTGACTTTGTTGTCCCTAACTCTGGATTGCCAGTTTACCTGTCTGGATAGGGCGATGCCTCTTCTTCATTGCTCCTCCTGCAACTCTCCAAAAATGGAAGAGAATGGCCTTTCTTGGCCAAGGATATATGCATAGCTGCATTCTTGTGCTCCAACCTTCACACAAACTTCCACTGTAGGAGAGTGTAGAGTACGTGGGCCTCCACGAGAGGTGCTTCATGTGGTGGTGGTCAGCTTTGTTTAAAAAAAAAAAAAAAGTTAAATAAGGCCCAGGCATGATAGCACACACCTTTAATCCCAGTGCTCAGAAGACAGATCTTTGCATTACAGGCCAGCCTGGTTTGCAGAGCTACATTGAGAGTCCCTGACTAATAGCGATAATAATAACAAAAATCGAAACTTCTAGAGTTAAAGTATGTTTTTGAGACAGGGCCTCATTATATAGTCCTGGGTGGCCTGGAACTTTCCATGTTGATCAGGCTGGCCTGAAAAACAGACGACACCTACCTATCTCAGCCTCCGCGGGGCTAAAGGCATAACTTGACTAAAACAGAAAGAAAAGAAAAATAAAATTCATTTGGTTATTTGTAACTTATTTTGTAGATTTCTTTTTTTCTTTTTTTGATTTTTTTCAAGACAAGGTTTCTCGGTATCTTTGCAGCCTTTCCTGGATCTTGCTCTTGTAAACCAGACTGTCCTCGAACTCACAGAGATCCGCCTGCCTCTGCCTCTTGAGTGCTGGGATTAAAGGTGTGCGCCGCCATCACCACCCAGCTATTTTGTAGATTTCTTAAGAACCAGATGAATTTTGCTGCTTTTTAAATATTACCTGTAGTTTCGCCCAAGTGACAGACACATAGCATCCGTGGGTTAAAAGGAAGGAGGGAAATGAAGAGAAGGGAAGACAGGCAGGAAGGTAGGCAGGCAGGCTGTGCTGGGATAGATTTGAGCCAGTTTCACTAGTTTGCATTGTGTCTACAGGAATTGTGTTTTCTTTATCATGTGCCCTTTTCCAAATAGGGAGGCTTTGAGAAAGAAGACAGCCCTTCCGCTGCTGCAGATGCAGACGCTTCTGACTCGCAGTCAGTGGACTCCAGCCTGTCTCGGAGAGGCGTTGGCACGAGTAAGAAGGACAGTGTGTGTCAGGTAGGCAGGTGGCTACTTATAAACGTGATCCAGTTCTGCCAGCAGTGTCTTCATCTCCTGTAATCTTATTCTAGTCTACTTTTATTATTGCTTTAGAGTCGTAGGTTCTAAGGCTATCTGTGATTCTTCCTCTCCTGCATTGGAATATTTGTCACTCCTACACAAGTGGCAATCTTCATTGGGGTTTTGTTGTTTGTTTTGTTTTTGAGACAGGGTCTCACTTTGTGACCTTGTCTGATCTGAAATTTGCTGTTTAGACCAGACTGGTTTTGAACTCATTGTATGCTGTTGTGTTAGGAGTGGCGGGGCTGCGTCCCCAGCACCCCACTGCCCGCAAGGCTAGCTTTACCCGCAGTAATTACACAGACACTGTATTCTTTTAATCACTGCTTGGCCCATTTCTATGTAGCCTCTTCTAGGCTAACTCTCGCACCTGGACTAGCCCATTTCTAATAATCTGCTGTAGCCCACATAGGTGTGCTTACCGGGAAGATTCTAGCCTACGTCCATCCTGGGTCGGAGCTTCATCGCGTGTGCCTCAGAGAGCAGAGCTCTCGCCTCTGCCCGCAAGAGTGGAGCATCATGTCTCTCTGAGGCGTCTGCCCCCGAGAGGAGAGCTGTCGAGTCTGACCTCACTTCCTCTTCCTCCCAGCATTCTGTTCTGTTTACTCCTCCCACCTTATGTTTTAACCTATCAGGGCAAGCAGCTTCTTTATTAACCAATGACCTTCCTCCATCAGTGTGCCACCAGGTCCAGCTACTGGTTCCTTTTTAAATTTTTTGAGTTATTTAATTTTGTGTTTTACCTGTGTGAGGATATGGTACCTGAAAAGGTCAGAAGAGGGAACTGGAGTTACAGATGGGTGTGGTGTATAAGCTCCATGTAGGTGCTAGGAACCAAACCTAGAGCTCCTCAGGGAAACCCTGTCTCAAGAAGAAACAAAAAAAGAGAAATTTGAATTCTTGGGTCCTTTTTTTAGACCTTCTGCCTCAGAATATTGGGAGAAAATCCCAGTGGCCTGCACTTCAGTGACTTCCTGGCCAATGCTGACACTCCAGTTTGAGAACTGCTGCTTTTTTGCTCCTGCAGGTCTGTGAAAGCACTGGCGACTCCCTGGTCTCTTGTGAAGGGGAGTGCTGCAGACACTTTCACGTGGAGTGCCTGGGGCTGTCTGCAGCCCCGGAGGGAAGGTTCATCTGTGAGGAGTGTGAAACAGGTGAGCTGTGCCGTGGAGGCTGGGTAGGGAGGCTGAGCTGCAGCCATGTCTCCCGGGACTCTTACTCTTTCCTGGTTAAGCCAGCTCTCCTCCCCTTCCACAGGTATTTCAGAGAGGTAAGACATCACACAGAATTAAGCTTCCCAAGGTCAAAAAAAAAAAAAAAATCCAGATTTTCTCTAGTGATGTACCTATAACAAAAAAAAAAAAAAGCTAAATTGTTTTGTTTGTTGAGTGTGTGAATCAGGCTGTTCTGCAGCGGAGTCTAGCTTAATAAATATTTTTAAAGCCTTCAATGGGCTTCAGCAAGTATTTATTGAAATTCTAACTATAGTTATAGTAAATATTCAAATATACTAGAGTAAATATAAATATGGTTATAATAAAACTAAATATGATTATGTATTTAGTAGAAAATAATGCTATTGATTTTTTTAAGACAAGATTTTACTATGTAGACATAACTGACCTTGAGCTCAGTATGTAGACCAAACTAGTATTGAACTCACAGAAATCCACCTGTCTCTGCCTTCCCAGTGCAAGGTTATTAAATTTTTTAAAGCTTGGTATTTGTTATTATTTATTCCCCCACTATGTGTGCTGTAACACCTATCATAACAGCGTAGACGTTCTTAGCATTCTAGTTTTATAATCTTAATTTAGCTGTGCTCTTGCATTTTTTAAAATGTATTTTATGTGTATGGGTGTTTTGTCTGCAAGTGTGTTTGTAAGCATGCCTGGTTCCAAAGGAGGCCAAAAGAGGGTATTGGATGCCCTGGAACTGAGATAATAGAAGGATTTGCGCTCCCAGGCGGGTGCTGAGAATCAAACCCAGGTCCTCTGGAAAAGCAGCACGTGCTTGTGACCCCTGAGCCAGCTCTCCAGGCCCATTTTCTCTGTGTGCTAAATTCTGAAATGTCATAGCAGAATTTCTCTCAAGAGCAGTCCTTTGATATCTGTAGCTACTTCTACATGAAGGAATATTTAGCTTGTGTGGAGGCACACCTGTAATCTGAGCACTGAGGAGACTGAAGCAGGAAGATGGCAATCGTCGGGCTGGAGAGATGGCTCAGAGGTCAAGAGCACTGACTGCTCTTCCAAAGGTCCTGAGTTCAATTCCCAGCTCACAGCCATCTGTAATGGGGTCTGGTGCCCTCTTCTGGCCTGCAGACACACACACACACACACAGACAAAATATTGTATACATAATAAATAAATATTTTAAAAAAGAGTAATTGTCTACATGCCCAAGGCCCTGGGCTTAATCCCAAACCTTTGAATGGTGAAATGAATGGAATGGAATATGCTTTAGTCAGATCTTATTAACCTGTGTTTTTCATCAATCTTCTAGGGCAGCACCCATGTTTCTCATGTAAAGTGTCTGGTAAGGATGTGAAGCGCTGTTCTGTCAGTGTTTGCGGGAAGTTTTATCATGAAGCCTGTGTCCGAAAATTCCCCACTGCCATCTTCGAGTCAAAGGGATTCCGCTGTCCCCAGCACTGCTGCTCTTCCTGCTGTATGGAGAGAGACATCTACAAAGCCTGTAAAGGTAACCAGAGCTAAGACGGGACAAAGTGTGTGAGCAAGCGCAGTGCCGCACGTTCTTGTCAACAGATCAGGCACCCTTTCTGTTTATCCCCACGCTTAAAAGTTGGGCCACAGCGACTGACCTGTGAGGCAGTTCAGTCTGCACCGAAGTCTTCCTCATGTATAGACACAGTGTTTGACTCCTGGGAGGGTTCCTCCATGATTATCATCAGCCTAGTAACGGACGATTGGTACTGACTGTAGCCAGTGTCACAGGCAGGGCAGCCCTCCTCCCAGAGTGTCGTAGCCGCCTGCTGTAGACCCTCTTGACCTTCTTCACAGGACGGATGATGAAGTGCTTGAGATGTCCAGTCGCCTATCACGTTGGGGATGCCTGTGTCGCTGCTGGAAGCGTCTCCGTGTCCTCCCACATTCTCATCTGTAGTAACCATTCCAAACGGAGTAGCCATTCTTCTGCTGTAAACGTAGGCTTTTGTTTCGTTTGTGCCAGAGGTGAGTGTCAACCATTTTAATTTTTTGATCTGATTTCATCTCCATGATTCTCCATTTAAATGTCCCTGCATTGGCGAGGCCCCCAGGTGTCCCATAGTGCTACGTCCTAGGAGTGCTGAATTCGTCCTGTCACAGCTAAAGAGAACATTTCAGACAGACATTCAGATCGTGAGACTACTAGTTCTTCAGTCAGCTAACATCTGCTTTTACAAAGGACCTTAAGCTGTGTGTGGTGACTCACACCTTTATTCCCAGCACTGGAGAGGCAGAGGCAGGAGAATCTCTGTGGGTTTAGACAGACTGGTCTATATAGCAAGTTCTAGGCCAGCTAAGGCTATAGAGAGAGAGACTCTGTCTCAAAAAGAAAAAAACAAACTTAGAATTACGAGTAAGTTCTTAGTTTTCCTGTTTAATACTTTCACTGATCAACAGAGTTCCCTTCTTCAGTCTTCTACTTAGAGCAGAGAGCCCCCCCCATTGATATCGTCAGCTGAAGGGGCGTGTCATGTGGAGTGACTCCCAGTTTTTGGTTGTTGTATGTTTTAATCTGTCATTGAGGACCTGATAAAATACAGTCAGAGAAACACATGTCCTGGTTTAGTTTAGTGCTGCCATGCAGGGTTTTCCATATGTGTGAGATTGGCAAACTGAAAACCTAAGTTCATGATACATCTTAATTTTCTATTGTCTGACAAAGCACCACAACCAAAACAGTAAATAAGAGAAAGCAGTTAGCCAGGCGGTGGTGGCGCACGCCTTTAATCCCAGCACGCGGGAGGCAGAGGCAGGCGGATCTCTGTGAGTTCAAGGCCAGCCTGGTCTACAAGAGCTAGTTCCAGGACAGGAACCAAAAGCTA
>NC_022032.1:3335328-3338460 GCF_000317375.1 Microtus ochrogaster
GCATTACAGTTCCAAAAAGGGGAAACAGAGCCTATTGAGAAAACATGGACCAAAGCAATTACCAAAACTCAGCAGGGCAAACTCCAAATTCTGCATTCCATGCTCTTCAGATCACCACTTCTTCCAGCTTTGTTGGCTGCAGCATACTTCACACTTGTCTCTGGGACTGGGTCCACACTCTGCTTGTAGTTCTCTTTGGCAGACATCCCAGCACTGTGGGATCGCTTTTGCAATCCAGGCTTCATTTCACAGCTTCACACAGTTGGCCTCTTAGAAGCATCTTTCCCTAACTGAGGAGGAAGATTCCACAACCCCTTTACTCCTGTCTGTATCCTTCCTGCCTCTAAAGCTGGAGCCGGGGCAGCTACCAAGTTCTGCTGCTCTGCTTTGGAGGGAGCCTGGCCCCCTTCTTGAACTACATTTACATAAGCTTTGATCTGTCCATGTTCTCCTTTGTTGATTAGCTTTCTTTGCTTTAGAAGCAAAAGACTGCTTAGGCATTTCTGTTTTTACAAGATAGAAGCTTACCTGAGTCGGGGTCTTGCCATTGTGCCTTTAAACTTCTCATCTTGAGCATAAGTCTTGCCTCTAATGTTAAATTTCCTCATGCTCTTTTTCTCCTCAAATTGTACATTTTGTGTTTCTTGTTTCCCCCCTGTTTGCTTGTTTTTATTATAGATCTGCATAACGGTGATCACTGATAACCACATAACACAGTCAACACTAGGTTTTCTTGAAATTTCTGCCAATGACATTAGTCCAAAATGCTTCAATTTAGCCTCCAGCAGATTCTAAAGATGAGGGCAAAAAAAAAAAAAAGCCATATTTTCTACCAAACTATCCAAGAATAGTCTCTAAGCCACATGCTTAATATTCTTTTCCCCCTGAAACATCTTGAGCTGAAAATCCATAGTCTGTGTGGTTTTTATCTCCTCTGTCTTCCAGACTCCTACTAGGGTGGCCCATTGAGCCCTCTGTCTTCCAGACTCCTACTAGGGTGGCCCATTGAGTCCTCTGTCTTCCAGACTCCTACTAGGGTGGCCCATTGAGTCCTCTGTCTTCCAGACTCCTACTAGGGTGGCCCATTGAGTCCTCTGTCTTCCAGACTCCTACTAGGGTGGCCCATTGAGTCCCACGCGCTGCACTCTCCCCTGCTTTCCTCCCCCAAAGTCTTCCACCGCCACATTCCATCTTAGTTATTGTTCTTTTGCTGCGAAGAAACACCATGACCAAGGCGGTTTATAAGAGAAAGCATGTAGTTGGGCACATGCTTGCAGTTCCAGATGCTCCCCATCATGTCAGGGAGCATGGCATCAGGCATACATGGTGCTGGAGCAGTAGTGGAGAGCTTCCCTGTGAGTCAGTCACCATGAGGCAGAGAGAAAGCAAACTTGGAATGGCAGGGGCTCTTGAAATCTCAAAACCCACCCCCGTGACACCTCCTCCTCCAACAAGGCCACATCTCAAACCATTCCCAGATAGGTCCCCACCAACCGGGGACCAAACATATGAGCCTATGGGGGCCGTTCTGATCAAAGCACTACATGGCACACATTCATCGACTCCGATACACACTGTCCGTCTTGTTTTCAGTCTCTTGAGACAGGCATTCCTCTGTGTTGCCTGGCTGTCCAGGAATTCACTCTGTAGGCCAGTCTGGCCTTGAACTCACAGAGGTCTGCCTACCTCTGTCTTCTGAGTGTTGACTAAAAGGCTTGCACCACAACTGCCTGGCTCATACTGTTCATCTTTAGCTTGGCTGCATTATAATTAATTTTTTTTCTTTTTTGGCAATGGTAATCATTATTGTTTTGTTTAATAAAAGTGTCACTTTGTTTTTAATAAAATTTTCAGTTTTTGCATTTCCCTCTATGTAATATTTAAAGGAGTTACTAGATGTATCTAGTGTGCTATGCTGTATTTAGACCTTATTGAAAGTCAAAACCTTTCTTGTTTGTTTTGTTTAGTTAATTTGTTGGAAGTACTAGACATTGCTCCTTCCTTCCTTCCTTCCTTCCTTCCTTCCTTCCTTCCTTCCTTTCTTTCTTTCTTTCTTTCTTTCTTTCTTTCTTTCTTTTAAAGATTTCCTTTCTGTTTTCTGTTTTAAGATGAGCTCTGTCTGGAGGCTGGTCTTAAACTTAAAAACTCATGATCCGTCTGCCTCAGCTTCCCAAGTACCTGGGACTATAGGTATTTTATTTACCATGCCAATTTTTAAAGATATAATAGCCTTTAAGCATGATGAAAGATTATTTTGGTTGGCTTTTCTTTTGCATCATAGGAGATAGGTAGTTGATGATTAAATAAACATCTGTATTAGCAACTTGTACAACCCCTTCTTCAGCCATCTGATTCCTGACACTGAGACTTTCTACCTGCCTCAGTTTCCGAAGCATATATGCTGTCTGCCATCAGAGTAACACTGAGACTTTGGCTGGTTTTCTGGTTTGGGGACTGGGGATAAACCCAGAGGCTCATACCCAGTGTCCTACCGCTGGTCTTTATCTCAGCCTGAAGTAGAGTCGCTATAGTTCCCTGCTTCAAAGCCAGGAGTTCTACCAAGACACTCATTGCCATATTGTTATTGGTGACGGAAAGGATTCAGATAGGCACATAATAGATAAAAATTATCCCCATCTTCTGTTACTGAATACAGCGGTAATTGGGAAGGACTGTTCATCTGTGTACCTGAATGTATGTATGTGAACCATGTGTGTACGTGCCCATATGGCTGAAAGAGGTCACCAGAAAAGTGGTTGTGAGCAGCCATGTGGATGCTGAGAATCAGACCTGGGTCCTCTGTAAGAAGGGCCAGTGATCTTAGTCTGTGAGCTGTCTCTAACCCCAAACTACTGAATTATTAATGGGATATATAGTGTTGGGGACTTCAGTGTCAGAGATGGCCTGAAGCCCTGTTGCTTTGCCAGCCCCTTCTATTCTGGCTCTTCTAGCCCCTTCTTAATAGTGTACAAAAAATGTCAGTTTATAACTAGTATGATAGCTTACTTTGGAGTATATTCTAAGTCCAGTTCAGTCAGTATTTTGACCAATATTTTTTGTGCTGTGTTTCATTTAACAATTGGTTGCTTTGTTTTCTGAGACCTGGTCTTACTATTTAGTGCTATCCTAGAA